>NC_047628.2:19983051-20294258 GCF_009650485.2 Drosophila albomicans | reverse complement strand
GTCCTTCTTTGAATCCTCGAGAGGCACATATTCCGCACAAACTTCAAGTGTCAACTGCTGCAGTGGTGTGTCCTTTACAGTGGGTGTTACCTTGAAGCTGGGCTTTTTGTCCTTCTCAGCCAAATTGTAACGATAAGAGAGTTGAACCATTGCAGAGCCTTGACCCTTGGCGGTGAAATCGATCTTGCTAGTGTTCATCGGCAGCACATGACTCTGAAGCACCAATGCATTCTCAGGTTTCACTGGAATGGTGTCCTTCTTTTCGTTGCCAGCATTGTCCGAGGATGTGAAATCAATGTCAATGTTTCCACTGCCAGAGCCAGTCTTATAGGCGAATTTGGTCAACGCCTGCAGACCAAGGACCGTATCCTGTGAAGATGCGTAGCCACCTACGCTGCTGCGCTGACCAATCAACCACTTGATGATTGGCACTGCAGCCTCAGCTGATTCCTCTTCCAAAAGAGCCAACAACACGTAAGAAGTGATCTCAACATCATTGCTGCTTGGATGGTAATAGGATTCCTTTTGAGAGTCCTCGCTCTTGGGAGTCTTGGACCACCAGGTGCGACCATCTTGCTCCTTGGCTAATGTCTTTAGCTTGGCAAGAACCTTCTTTGCCTGAGGGTGCTTGGCTAGTTGAAGGGCAACAGCTGCAATCGACAGGGAATATTGATCGTCTGACTTCTCCACCTCCTCAGCGATATATTGCAAGGCCTTGTCGATGTTCTCCTTGTATTTCGAAATAACTTCCTGTAAATGAACGCAAGCAAATTTAATTAAAGTCAGATAAATTCTTTAGATCGACTCGAACATACTTCGTTCTCAAAGAAGGCAATAACCACAAATGATGTGAGACCTAGAGCATTTTGATGGGAAAAGTCAACCACTTTTCCCACCTCAGGAAACTCGCCATTGTCCTTCTGCTTGGAGGCCAAGAAGTCGAGACCGTCCATGATAATCTTGGGATCGACATTGGTGTATTTGGCGGCCTGATGGAAGGACCTCATCACATAGGCAGTTAGCCAGGTGCTGCCAGAATTATCAGACTTGCCAAACGCACTGTAAGAGCCATCGTCGTGCTTGTAGGTCAATTCACGTTGGTATCCAATTTCAAGGAACTTCTGGGCACGCTGCACAACGCTGGGCAACTTACGATTCGTCACCTCCAGATATTTGATGACCAAAATGTTTGGCACAAAATTTACCATGTTCTGTTCACCACAGCCGTAAGGCATGCGCACCAAATTCTGCAGATTCTTGATAGTGGGACCCAAGAGATCACCGACCACCGAGAATTCAATGAATCCGGAATCTGGTACAGCTTCTTTGGGTATATCGACCTTGAGCTCTTGATTAAATTCGCCCTCCTTTGGCAGATTTATAAAGACAGCTCTATTCTCGTATTTCGTAATGCCCTCCGGATCAACCTTCAATTTTTGATGAATCGTATCTCCCGCTAGCGGAGAAATAGCTGTGATCTTCAGGGTTATGGTTCCCACCTTCTTGGGGCGTATCATAAAAGAGACGCTCTGGCCACTGTTGGATGGCACAGTTACTCGCTTCACGCGGCTCACTTCATCGATGGACTTCTCCTCCACCTCGTTTGTGGCTTCAGTGAATTCAAATTCTTTGTCCGCGTTATCCATTGTGATTTCAGCATCGAGGCTCTTGTCCAAATAGTTGAAGATAACAACGGGGACCGCAAAGACCTCGCCTATAAAACAGAGGTATAGTATAGTTTGTGTTCTTGAAGTAATATAAATTTGCGATGCACTTACCACGCTTGATTGAATAGGGCAAATTTGTGGAGACGAAGAACGGCTGGAATACACGAATCTTGCTTGGATTTTCAGTCAAAGCCAAACCTTTATTAGGACTCAATGAGAAGCCAGTAACAACCCATGACGTTATGGTGTCTGGTATCTTTCTTGCCAAAGTAAAGCCATCGGCATCCGTGCTGTGTTGGAAATATAAAGTAGATCAGTTAGAGGCCTCGATAGTTAGAGATAAAACCAAACATTTAGCTACACATAGAACCATGCAAGGATACAATGAATTTATGTACAAAATGCCATTACCAAATCTACAGCACTACATCAAACCAAAAGCATGCAATTATAATATAATATAATATAATATAAGTACGAGTACGATTACGATTACTGGGTGTTAATACGAGTTACGGGTTCGAGCCTTTGTACATTTTTGTATAATTTCCAAAATATATCCAAGTTTCAAGAAATATCTCACGTATGCTAGAGCCAGCAATCTTTGGGTACTCATACTTATCCGCATCGGGCAAACTTTCAGTTACACTTGGTCTCAATGTTGTTTTGCGTTTTTTATTGGGATTCACAGCATCCCCACTGACTTTCATAATGGGAACTACACCCGTTTCCATGGATTTAATGTTATTTACTTAAAGAATTTAAACACAATAAATGTTATATTAGTTGCAGTTAGTGCTAAAGAGTGCATTTTGTTAAATATCCCAGAACATGGTATTTTAGCAAAAAGTGTGTAGTAAAAATTACGTCAAATTATTAAGGAAAATCCAAGTCTCTGGGAATTCTTTTCGAATCTGCGGAACAACTACTGGTGAAGCAAATGATCCAGGTGGCCCCAGTGGACCACGAGGGCCACCTGGACCACGTATACTAGGTGGACCAGGTCGGCCAGGTAGCCCTATCGAAGTACGTGGAACAATCGAAACGTCGTGTACTAGATATCTTGGAAATCCTATGCACAAATATTTTATTTAAATAGAACAATGCATTAGAATATTAATTTCCAATTTGATGATAATTTGCGTGATCTACACCAGTTAAAAGAATGGTGATAAGAAGGTCTCAAATTTATAAGATGTTATAGTTACACAATTTGATATATGTTACAAGTATTTTGGCTTCAAAGTATTATCAGTAAAAATTAATGATTCAAAGTAGAAGCTGAAAGCTGACCAATAAAAAGCAACCAAAGTGCCCAAAATAAAAACTCATACTTTTCAATGTTCTCAAATATCCAATTTTCTGGGAACTCTTTTCGAATTTGAACACTACTGGAAACTTTAGGACTATCAGAACTATTGTACTCAAAATCCTCTTCTTCAGCACTTGCAGAAGTATCAGAAACCAGTCTATTGTATTGAACCTCATCTTCCTCAGCACTTTCGTATTCAAAATCTTCTTCTTCAACAATGAGATCTGTGTAAAGAAACGTATCTTAAATTTTATTCGGATAATGATAATGTGCGTGATATACACCAGTTACTCGTAAAAGAATAGTAATAAAAAAAGATCTCAAATTTATAAGATAGAGATGTTATAATTACACAATTTGATATATGAGTTTTTTGTTTTCAAAGTATTATCACTAAAAATTAATGTTTCGAAGTAGAAGCTGAAAGCTGAAAAGCAACCAAAGTGCCCAAAATTAAAACTCAATCTTTTTGATTCTCATACTTTTCAATGTTCTCAAATATCCATTTTTCTGGGAACTCTTCTCGAATTTGAATACTAGCAACTTCAGGACTATCGAATACAGGACTGGTGTATACACGTACAAGATCGTCTTCATCAACAATGATACCTGTGTAAAGAAATGTATCTTAATTTTTATTCAGATGCCTCTGAGCATTTGTAAAATTTATTGAATACCCAATTTATTTATTATTCTCTCAGGTTCGATGTCTAAAATTATTTAAAAAAGATAGATGAATTGAAACTGTGCAGTATCAAATATGACTTTATGGAGAAAAATGAATTTATTTCTGCAATATTAATAGTATTTAGTGGCAAAAGTTATCCATTCAGTTAATAAATACATCGCATTTTGACCCTTCAACCCATTACTAAGTTTGGTAAGTATCAATTGCATCAATTACGGTAAGTTGCTAGCAAAAATCCAATTCTCTGGAAATTCTTTTCGAATCTGCGGAGCAACAGCGGCCGTATCAAATGATACTGTATTCGTTAAAAATAATACCGGCGGACTAGTAGACTTCCGAGATACTCCAAATAGGCGCAAAGGTCTAAACCGATGTCTTCGTAAATCTATGCAAACATATTTGGTTTGATAAGCAGGAAATTAAAGTTAACTTGGAATAAATTAGTTGATTCTAATAGAAGTAATTTTCTGACATAATCATAAGGTAATCTGGCTAAATGTGATTGTATCAAATTAAAGTTATTTAGTGCAATGATCTTAAAGTGCAAGATGCAGTTGACTTAAAATTGATTAGAATAGAATAATTAATTATAGTAGTTATAGTGGAAGATTCATTTTAATATTCCATTCATTAACTCATTGCGTTTAACTGATAAATAGCTATAACATAAAATTACGTCATATTGTGAAGGAATATAAAAGTTTCTGGGAATTCTTTTCGAATCTGTGAAGCCACTGCGGGAGGAACAAATGACCCAACATCTTGCATCACATCGAGTGGTATATCACTATGTAAATTTGCTCTTAAAATATCTAATATTTTATTACAATATTAAATAATCAAATATCAATTTTTGGAGAATAATTTTTAATTTATTACTCTGGCAAAAAGATTGTAAATTATTTGTTAATGGCTTCTGAATTATCGATTTCAAGAACGTTTGTATTAGTTACTCAATGATGGGATCAGTAATAGATGTGCTTGAAGAATAAGGCTATACATATAGATGTATAGTGTATTAGAAACTTAAAAAAAAAAATCGAAAACTTAATTACATTTTGTTATCAAAAAATATCCAAGTTTCTGAGAACTCATGACGAACTTGTGGGATAGAAATAGAAGTAGTAGTCAAAGTTGGTCTTGCATTTTCAATGAAAGAAGCAGGAGCAATTGTGCTAAATATCAAAGAGGTGGTTATAGACTCAGCTTCCGCAGACCGTAAAAAAGGTTCATCTTCCCAGATATACTCCTCTACAGAAATAAAAAAAGTTTGTTATGGCAAAAAAGAAAGATTTATGAATTAATTTGGGAGAAATTAGAGAAATACGACTCAAAAACTTTGAAATTAAATAAATCTTACAATTTCATAAATGGTCTATATTTTAAATATTTCTATTCATATTAAAAACTGAATTGGTATAATTTGTTTTGAAATGAATTAAAGATAGTAGTAAAAAAAAATAAAATCCAGTGAAAAGTCCAAATGAATTTTGATCCCTAACCCACCGCATTCAATTAGTATCTATTACAAATAATCTATTTAAAAACTGTGCACAACAGCGGATATAATTAACTGCGGATTAATTTTAAGTGTGGAGCAAACTCATGAAAAATACTCCTACCAATTGTTTGCCGATGCTTATTTTTTTTTAGGACAAATAGTTACTTATAATTATAGCATTAGAAAATTTAAAAAAATAACATATGTTAAACAATACCATCTAGTATTACACTGAATTAGAAACGTTACACAATGTACCAAATAGTAAAAAATCAATTAATGGAAGTAATAGAATGGCAAGAACCTTACAACTTTAGTAGAAAATAGAATAAGATATTATGTGAAAACCCGTAAATACATCAAAACATTAATTCAATCTCTGTTATACTCGTACTTCGCGATGTGTTCAAATATCCAAATTTCCGGAAACTCTTTTCGAATTTGTAAATTTTGAGCGGATTCGATGAGTTCTCGATTATCAACTCCAAAACTATCGAGTGCGAGTTCGAGTTGAATTAACGCATCTGCGTAAAAAAAATAAACAATAGTTAGTTCCGATTTCTCGGAATAAATTAAAAGTTATGCCATACATAAATTGTGTTATTTTCGACGCTTATTCCATATGACATTATCATAGTTAGTTTACCCAAAGTAACGTCATTAGACAAAATATATTAATCTTAACAATTACATTTTGTTGTCAAAAAATAACCAAGTCTCGGGGAACTCTTTACGGATTTGGGGGATGGGATCACGATGTGGATAAGACCCAAGAGATTGTGGTACCACATTTCCAGCGAATCCGGAAGCTGGTGAAGCTGCCATAAGCTGATAGACAGGAGCTCCGAAACCTCCCACCAATATAGGCATAGGCATAGGCATAGGTTCCCACCCCCAATAATGTGTGACTGGGGGATAATAATTAGTTTAGTTAGTACCGAATAACGATTACCCGAATAATGAGATTGAATTCAAGGGGAATTGAATGATTCCGTATGTATTAATCTGCCATAAATTTGTAATTCCATAATATAATATTAATAGTGCTATTGTGTATAATAATATAATATAATGTGAAAAGAAATTTCTGAAAAATCTTTCCGTATAAAGTATGTTCAGTAATAATTTTTTCTTGCTAATAATAATATTTCAGATTAGTATAGTTAGAATATAACAAAAAAGAAAGAGTTTCTCATTTAGAACTCCTTGTATATCACATAAGCCAATTTTCGATTAGAGATGTGCGTAAATCTTATACATAATACATATATAACAATTGTGCTTGAAGATACTTAGGTACTTTTTAAATGAGGTAGTTTGTATATATATTATATGATATATATATGTTTTGGAAACTAGTATTGTTAGAGAATATTCGCAATTACGTCATGTTATTAATAAACATCCATGTTTCTGGAAATTCTTTTCGAATGTGAGAAATAAAAACGAGAGGTCCAGAAGATTCTCCGGAGATTTGAAAAACTCTATCTTCGACATCAAACATTAATCCGTCCAATTCATCAATAGAGTCACCTAGAAGATTACAGTGTAAGTTATGCTGGTAATGTTCAATTATTATAAAAAGAAAATTGTTCCTATGTAATTAGTATCAATAAGTTTTCAATAAAACTTATGTAAGTATAACCACTCGGTAAACTGTTAACCCAAAAACTCTTAAATTTCGCAGAAGGAATATAATGCAGCTGCAGTCCCAGCATTTTCCTGAATAAATTTTATGTTGTTTTAATTCTTAATTGATTTAATACTCAATTCGAAGCACACATATACATCGTTCACTCAGTTCTCAAAGATTTTGTTAACATACTAATACTATAGATTAGTTCAAAAATGTGTTGCAATATTTTGAAATATGAATATACTCAAAAAATTCTTGCTAGGTCTCTATGATTACTAGTTTCAATGCACATTCCATGCACAGTTAGTTGATAGTACAATTGCATTCGATATTTTCATTTTAAATTAAAAACTTTCGCACATTTACATTATTTTGTTATAAACAACCCATGTTACCGGAAAATGTTTACGAATTGAGGGAACAACAACCGGATCATATTGGATACCTTTGATTCCATAGGAAATGTATAAATTTAAATCAGAGCCCCCTTTCAGACGTCGAATAAATCCCTTGCTGCGTGGACGATAAGAAATTCCGCAACTTCCTAACTTAGGCCATCCTTTACGAATACGATAATAACATTTACCTGAAGACAAGTAAGTGGTTTTGTAGAATAGACAATAGTCTATTTTTATAAGATAAGTTGTTAAATAATACATATAATATATATATATATATATATAAAATTGTTTTGAATGATCCCATAATTTAGAATAACGGCAGGCTAGTTGAATTCTCAGTTACTCAAAATAGCCGCCTAACCTGGTGACTTTGCAAATCTATGCATAAATATTTGGATTGGTAATCAGAAGATTAGTAATAGTATTTTCTAAGCTAAAAAAAATTCTGCCGATACACATATCTTGGTGGAAAACCTAGTTATGAATATTGATTTGAATAACATGAAAACTCTTTACGGGATAGAGGAGCAGCTGCAGTCCCAATATTTTTCTGAATAAATTTTATCTTGATTTAATACTCAATTCGAAGTAAACATATAAATCTTTCACTCATTTCTGAAAAATTTGTTAACATACTAATACTATAAATTAGTTCAAAAATGTGTTGAATTATTTTGAAATACGAATTTACTCAAAAAGATTCTTGCTAGGTCTCTAAAATTATTAGTTTCAATGCACATTCCATGCACAATTAGTTGATAGTATAATTGCATTCGATATCTTCATTTTAAATTAAAAACTTTCGCAATTACATTATTTTGTTATAAACCACCCATGTTTCAGGAAATTCTTTACGAATTGAAGGAACAACAATCGGATCATACTCGTCATCATTTAAATCAGAGCTCCTATCCGGAAGTCTTCCACTGGTGCGTCCACCATAAAATTGTCCGCATCTTCCTAACTTACGCTGTCTTTGACTACATCTACCTGAAGACAAGTAAGTGGTTTTATAGAATAGTCAATAGTCTATTTTTATAAGATAAGCTAAAAAGTTAAATAATACATAAGTTAGATAATTTAGAATAACAGCAGGCTATTCGAATTCTCAGATACTCGAGATAGTAGCCTAACCTGATGTCTTCGCAAATCTATGCATAAATATTTGAATTAATAATCAGAAAATTGGTAATAGTATTTTCTAACCGAATCTACTCAAATGAAATAAAAGTGCAGTGTGCAAACATTTTGAAGTGCTAGTTTCTGTTATAAAAATCAGAAAACCATCTTAAATAATTTGTTATCGAGTTGAATAAAGTAAAGTAAATTAATCCCGGTACATTTTATCCATAACCCATTGCTTTACACTGTTACATAGTTACAAAAACAATATTACGTCATATTATGAAGGAAAATCCAAGTCTCTGGAAATTCTCTTCGAATCTGTGAGACTGGTGTGAGAGGAACAAATGATCCAACTTCTTGCATCACATCGAGAGTTATATACGAAGGTCGTTTATACATTGGAGCAGGAAAACTCTGCCGATACGCATATCTTGGTGAAAAATCTAGGCACGAATATTTGATTTTAATAGCTTGGAAATCAAATATACAATTTTTAGCTAACTCTTTTCTAATTTGATCCTCTAAGTTTTTGTTGACAACTTCTCGATTTTCAAATTTGAATTAATAATAGTGGGATATGTATGTTAATAGATTAATTATTTGAGAATCTTATTTGACACCCAACGTAGTATTTTTTCAATTTTTTATTTTTTACTCAAATAAGTTAAGAAGTTAAATGATTTGCCGTTAAAATGCAAGTTAAAATTTAACTTTGGGAATTTAAATCCCAAAAAGAGATATTTTAGTGCGAATGATTTAAAGTGCCAACCAAAAATTTATTTTGTAAACTTCTTCGTTACACAAGTTACCTATGTTAACAATTGTAGCTTAGATAACTGCGTAAATATCATAGACAATAAAAACATATAACAACTATACGCGTTCGTAGTTATTTAGGTACTTTTTATGAGTGAATGTGAAAAATTAGTTCAGATTTGCTCACAGGAGGTAACTTGTATTGAAGCCCTCTTCTACTTATGAATGTACACAAATTTGAATGCTACAATACGTGGTTAATTGTGAACGCAATTGCATTCGATTTCTGTTGGATAAATAGAGAGTATTCGAAATTACGTCAAGTTATTAATAAACATCCATGTTTCCGGAAATTCTTTTCGAACGGAAGAACTAAACATGGGGCGTCCAAAAGAATCTCCAGAGCATCCGAACATAGCCCTATATTCAATATGGTACATTATTTCTTCATCCCATTCCTCAGTTGAGACTCCTTCTAAAAAAATTCAACTAATAATATAATATGCTCGTAACATTAAATGAATTATAATATTCGTTGGAAAGTTGGAAAATGGTTGCTTGAAAGTTAGTTAGTATCAAAGCGATTTTCATTAAGCTTTAGTATTACCATCCAGTTAGCTGTTAACCCACAAACTCTTAAATATTGTTGAAAGAATATATTTCAATGGGAATTACGTAGTTTTGTTTAGATATATCCATGTCTCTGGGAACTCTTTACGAACTTGAGGAGCAGCTGCAGTCCCAGCATTTTCATAATATTCTGGCCCCGAAGCCAATGAATACAGCACAATACTACTTGTGTCAGGACTAAAGAGTGGTAGTGCTCCCTCTGGATAATTTATATAACCTAAATAAATTTGGTGTTGAGTTATAATTTGATTGGTAATAAAAATAATTAAAAACTTTTCCTCAGATATATGAAACTAAAATTTATCTTATATATAATAATATCTGCTTATTTTGCTCAGTTCTGAAAGATTACCCCAATTACATTATTTTGTTATAATCTACTCATATTTCCGGAAATTCTTTGCGAACTTTATTGAAGTGTGATCGATAATTACCTTTTCCAATATGAGGAATATTTTTCTCAATGAAACTATTGTAATTTCAAAAGCTTAAGATGAAAAATATTAAATAGCAACAGAATGAAAATGAACACTGAAAATTCAAGTTGTTTAGTTAGTATCAAAGCATATTGCGTAAAGAGAATCTTAATTCGGTTAGTTTTTCAACAATTAGCACTAAATGTCTTTGATAAACAAAAGGTATTTGCAATTACGTAATATTGTCAAGATGGACCCATGTTTCTGGAAACTCTTTACGTACTTTAAGAATAGTAGGAATGTTTGAAATACTAGGAACAACTGCATATGTCGGACGCCTTGATGTATAAATTGTTGATGGAATCGTCGCAACTGCAAAGTTCAACACTATCCCGGGACCATATGGTATTGGCCCATTAAATTCCTCATCATCATTCTTAATTTCTAATAATAAAAAAAGAAATATAACTATTGTTCCAACTTAAATAATTCTTAAATAAATATTCTGCTTTCAATTCGATAAATGATGATTACTTAAATATTTAAACTATACATGAGTCCCACAATGTATAATCGCAAAATATAATCAAATGTATTAGTTCGACTCTTATTCCATAGCATTGTATCGCATTAAGTTGTTAGTCCAAAAGCAATAGAAAAAAGTAAGTGTACAAAATTACTTTATGTCGTTAATAAATATCCAAGTTTCCAGAAATTCTTTACGAACTAGAGGAACAACAACCGGAACAGAAGAGAATTGTGGCTTTCTTGGAGCAGAATATGATTGCGCTCTAAATGAATATGAAACAGGTGAATAGGAACTCCTTGCGCTACTTCCCCAACGCCCAGAAGATCTCCTGGACGAGCCTGGCCGATAAAAACCTCCGGTCCTCCTACGCTGATTCGGCCAGCGCCGTCTTTGAGGTCTCTGAGGTCTACGATAATTACTTCTACCTGCAGACAAGTGAGTGGTTTTAGTATTCTTACTAGTATAGATGGTTTATACACCAGAAAAACACAATAACTAAACCGTAACAGAAACCAAATCATCATTTAAGGGGTTAGGAAATGCATACTTTTCAACATTGTGAAATATCCAGGATTCAGGAAACTGCTCCCGAACTCGAAATTCCAGTTCAGGAACAAAAAGCTCTCGTTCAGATAGATAATAGGCCACATAGTCGTAGTATTCTGAAGAAGAAATACCCTTAACCTTAGTTTACCAAAGTGTGGACCGTATTATGGTTAATCAATGCAAACTCAAGTACTCTAATTAATAATATGCAAGCATCAGACGTTAGGGTATCCAGAACCCACCTCATATTCGACGAGTGCCATATCCAGATCTCTTCAAAATTATTACGTATCAATAGCACCTTTTCAGTTGTCTCTGTTTCGCCATAATCGCTGTCTTCTTCAATATCATCAGAACTTGTTTCTTCATACATTACTTCGTCATCAACATAACGTAACGCTAAAATTCGCATATTAACAAATGTGATCGTTGGAGCTGGAAATCCATCTTTTGGCCGCAAGCGAAACTATTTTCTCAAATTCCAATTTAATTTATGTATTTACTTACGGCTTCTCTGAGGTCTACTATTATAATATCTACCTCAAGTGAGTGGCTTTAATATTCTTACTAGAAATGATGAGTTACAGAAAAAAAACTACATCTAAACAGTAACAGAAAACAAATTATCACACATTTAAAGGGTTTAGAAATTGTACTTTCGACATTGTGAAATATTCAGGATTCAGCAAGCTGCTCTTGATCTTAAAATTCTAGTTCAGGGACAAAAGGCTTTGCTTTAGATATATAATAAAATAAGCCATATAATTGTATTAGTCTGATGAAAATATACCTTTCACCTTATTTTATATATTATGGTGTTCAATGTAATGCTAATATAGAAGTTATTTTTCGCAATAACTTTAAAATGAATATGCGAGCATCAGACATTAGAATATCGCCCCAAAACCCACCTCATATTCGACTGCCATAGCAGGTCTCTTCGAAATTAATACGTACCAATGGCACATTGTTAGTTCTCTCTTTTACATAATAACTGCGTTCATCATCATAATCATCTCAAAACGAAAAATAGCGCTGCGACAAATGTTTTCACTCGAGCTGCATATCTAGCTATTGGCCGCAAGCGAAACTATTGTCTCAAATTCAATTTTAATTCATTTAATTACTTATTGCTTCTCTGAGGTCTACTATAATAATTTCTAAGTCAAGTGAGTGACTTTAGTATTGATGAGTTAAACACCAGAAAAAAACACAATATCTAAACAGTAACATAAAACAAATTATCACACATTTAAAGAGTTTAGAAATTGAACTTTCACTGAAATATTCAGGATTCAGTAAGCTGCTCTCGATCTAGAAATTCCAGTTCAGGAACAAAAGCCTATTCTTCAGATACATAATAAGTGTAGTAGTCTAATGAAAATATACCTTAAACCTTATTTTATATATTATGGTGTAATCAATTTAATGCTAACCTAGAATCTATTTTTACCAAGTACTCTAAAATGAATGAATGCGAGCATCAGGCGTTAGAATATCGGCCCAAAACCCACCTCATATTCGATTGCCATATCCAGATATCTTCGAAATTCTTACGCACATTTTCAGTTCTCTCTTTTACATAATAACCACGCTCATCATCATAATAATCTTCCAAATCGTCGGCAAAACCACTTCGGTCTGAAAATCGTGCAGCAACCAATGTTTTCACTCGAGCTATTGGCCGCTGGCGAAACGACCCTTTCAAACACACTTTAAATTTAATTATTCTCATTTCCCCAATCATCTCATTGTTTCCTTTAAACTAACCTTGGGTAATAAAATAAAATTCACTTACCGGTATCATAGGGATAATCAGCATTAGTGAGAGTCACTAGCCCAGAGGTTTCTCCTGGATAGCGACCATAACCTCGTTGCCAGGGTGTGGATGTCTTGAAGTTGCTGATGCCGTTGAAAATATCGTCACGTGACAAATCATTGCCAGATTTAAGCAGCAGTACACTCTGATCGACACCCAGCAGACCAACATATGAGTCGGCATCTGTTTTCACCTTAAGCTTCACCTCTTCACTTGGCTTTGCCTCCAAAGGAGCAGAGATTTCAATCTGTAGTACGAAATGCCATTATACAATATATGAAATACGCGAAATTGTCATCAACTATTTACCGAGTTCTCAAATTCTCTGTCAACGTTTACATTATGCTCTTGGAATCGCAATTCATTGTCGACCACATAGTGCACATAGATCGTGAACTGAGGGACCATTTCGAAGGTAGGGATTAGCTTAATCGTATGGCTCTTGCTCTCCTCGGCCACGTCGACATACTCAGCCTTCACAATATTGCCTCTGGCGACTATTGTATAAACGAAGTATGGAATAGGTTTGTCGGATTTCACATCAATAGAAAGAGGTTTTCCCAATTTCGGCCTGTAGAGTGAAACCAATGTCTTACATTTTCAACTACATTCAATTATTTTCAATCACTTACGATTTGGTTTTGATCTTGATGCTAAGTGGATCCTTTGAATCGATAGCTGGCTGGAATTGATTGAGTGTACCCAGCTGCGAAGTAGTGTCTGCATAGGATCCCTTAAAGCTGAAATAACGATCAGTATTCTCGGGCAAGGTGATATTGAATGAGGCAATGCCATGCTCGTCGATGGGTGCCTCAAACTCAATGGTCTCTGCATCAGGCTCTGAAGCTGCGGAGGAGCTTGAAAAGTGGTAGTACCTAATCGGTGGTTCCAAGGAGAGTTTTGCCTTCTTGGTGGCATCTCGAACAGGTGAACCATCCAAGTTCTTTACCACCATCTGGTAGGTAAACGGTACGCCTGGCTTATAGCGCACACTATTATCCAGGGCCTCCAGATTATATCGTTGCGAGTGCAGATTGACAACAGTAGAAGCGTTTTGTTTGTTGCCAGTCAGATCTTCGGTTACCTCGGCAAAGATTTTCAATGGAGACGTATAATAAGTGGGCAGTTCGAATTCCACATGTCCCTTGCCATCGACATCGATGGTTTTCATCTGCTCGCTGTCGCGACTTGATCCATAGAAACTATAGTTGGGTGCTAGGGAAACTGTGGCCTTGCCCTTGACAGGCTTACCATACGTGTATTTAGCACGAATTGTTGCCTTAATGACACCATCCTGCTTGGCAATATCCTTGGTTGACTCCACGACTACCTCAAACTTGGGCAGCACATATTTGGCCACCTCGAAGGACTTTGTCTCTTTCACATCATCCTCTCCAACCTTGACGACAATATTCCAATTGCCCAGCACGGGTTGTTCCGACAACTGAAGCTCTCCCGCATAGACGCCTTTGGTGGGCTTCACATCCATCACTTGTTTGATGCGATTTTGGGCTCCATCCTTGATGATAATGCTTATCGGTTTATCGATGACAGCCGGACGTGTATTCTCATCGAGGAAGAGCACTCGGAAATGAACTAGATCTGCGGGCTTGTATGTTGCCTTATCGGTCTGTATATACACCGATGGCTTGTGATCGGCCTGAGTCAATTTCGTTGAGTTCTCAAAGATAAGACCCTCAATGCCAACTGCTGTCAGATTGTAGTCACCGCTCGACAAATGCGGTACATCGAACTCCACATTAACCGTCGACTTAGGCTCCACCTCCACCTGCTTTGTCTCATTGTAGGATGGTCCATTAATGCCGACTTTGATAACACTCTTCACGTCGACGTCATGAACAGAAATCGCTACATTATACTTGTAGTTGGAGCGTAGAGTGCCAGGAGCGACAACGGTGTACCGACTGCAATATATTAAATATTATATTCATCAGTTTTAAACAATTGAGTTAATTGATATTCCCATTAAATGACGTATAATGTTAATTTATGTGCATCTTGATTGCAGTTTTAATATTTACGAATAGATAAAACCTGATTTTTCGGGATGTTTATCAATATAACTTAAAATTATTAATTCAAATCAATTCCATTGAATTTATATTGTGTAATCAAATTTATTTTTTTTTATTTTAACATTTAAATAGAGAAGAGAGTACTGGCTGCTGGGGCCTTCGACTCGAAAAAAAACTGTCGATACTTATAATACCTTAAACTGAGTTTTCATTATAAAATTGTACATTTTCGATATTATTATCATTTGAAGGGATTTGTAGGAGGTGGGAAGGTATCTGGGAACTAAACTTGGAAACCCTAATACTCTTTAAGTCTCGAGAATAGGTGGTGGCATCGGCAGTTTTAGAGCCATCGGTGTAAAGCCAAGATTTTGCACCAAGCTTATTCTTTTCGCAATAGAATCTGGCCAGAAATTCGGAACTGAAGGATTTACTTTTTGGAGATGATGCAAGGTTCGTGTTGACGATGGGCTTTTGTCCAGGCCAGAAAAGCTGCAGAACGATGGCAAGACTTGGTGTGGGGGCGAACAGGCCAAGATGAGTACTATAAATGGCGCAGCGCCACAGAGTGGAGGGGCATCTATACTTCCGTTTGTGTACATTATTAATACTATTTAAATTCTAACGATCATCCATCCATCATTCTCTTGTATGTTCTAATCATCTCTCGCAGTCGCTTTCTACCTCTCTTTCATCTTTGTGCAATTCAATTAAAATAAATAAACAAAATTACATAACACAAATATTTAATTAGCGTAACGCTCACAAATCACATTAGAAGATAAAGCAGGAGCGAGATGGAGGAGGATTTGTTTCTGGTATTGCCCGAAATGTAAGCATAATGAAAAGTTTTTTAATGTATCTTTCCCAAACAGGCGCACTATGTTGAATTTGACCCGTTTTTGTGGCCAAAATTAAAATTTTTTAAATTAACAAGATTTTTGAATGCAGGTTTCTTGTATAATAAAGGTTATTGCTATAGGAAGGTATTTTAGAAAAGTGGGCGTGTCAACGCCCACATAAATCGAAAAAAAGCGAATATATAAATCAAGTTAGAGACCCGAATTTTGGAACACATGATGAATGTCCTATTTCAAATGCGTCCTGAAAATTTGGTTCAGATCGGATAATAAATATGGAAGTTATTCAAGAAAAAAAAAATCGCAAAGGCTTTAGCAGTTCTGCAATTCTGATCAAAATGGTGCTCCCTAATAATTCAAATTACGCAAAAAACCGCAAAAAACGCATAATGAGCTTACATGTTATGAATTCAGAATTAACAGATCTACAACATGTATATAGACACTCACTGAACAAATTTGAACATTTTAGTTAAAACCTTTTGGAAAGTTCAACTTTCTTTCGAAAAGTGACAAAGGGACAACACTTGCTAGAAAAATACGAACAAAACACGCAACATATTAGTATCAACACATAGTAATAACTTGAAAAAGTAATATTCCTTTTGAATTTTATTATTCAATGATTTTTTGTGGGAGATATGCCAATTTGAAATTGCATCGCAAATTTAACATTTAACACTGCACGTATTGTCTGCTTGCAACAGCTTACTTTAACAGCTGTTATTTTAACATTAAACTGTTAAGTTAACATTTTCGGTATACAATATCGCGATTTGATCATTTCTCAACATGGTAACATTAAAAACACGGAAATTTGAATACTTGCGAAAAATGAGTTTTGGCCACGAAAACGGGTCAAATTCAACATAGTGAGGCGGAGCGATAAGAGAAAAGTAACGACAGAGCAGAGGAATCGTCATACATAGATTGACAATGTATGCATACTTCGGTTTATTACTATTCGAATATTTAACAAAAATAGGAGAGAAAAACAATAAAAAAAATGTTTATCTTTCATTGTCTCCTTTCTTATTACTCGATTTGTAAGGGTCTCGTTATCTCTGTTCCCCCAAATACATACAGGCATACGACAACACAAATACATATTCGCATTTAAATAAGTGCAGCATCTTGTATTCTTAGAATTAGCAATAAAATTGATAATCCTAAGATGAACTTGTTCTAAGACTAAATTAGTTAATTGTTTGTTGCATTGTTGGTTGGCTGTACGACTGACAACCTTGACTATGAATATGTATATTACCGATGTCAGTTAGCTAGAACGAAATTTAGTACTTACCCAGTGGCATTTATGAGCAGCCCCAATTGAAGCACACACAAACAAATAGCAAAACTACGCGTCATATTCGCGAATTGTTTTGCAAAATGCAAATTCGGGAAACACGAGCCCACACAATTAAAATATAAGCAAAACAATCAAAACAAAGGGACTTTGTCAATATAATTTAAACTAGTGTCAGGGATGCACGCACACCGACAAAAACCACCGCACAGCAAAGTAAAGCTTGGCTTCAACTGTTCGACCACAAGACGTTTTGATGGGAACCGATCGGTGTTCGGATCCACACTAAGCTTGTCTCAATGAGTACCGTGCTTTAAATACGATTGAACCATGCACGTGAAACAATTGTTCTGAGAAATTCGCCGCTATTAAATTTGCCAGCTTCAATAAATACATCGAAAATGCCGAATCCCGATCGATGCCTGCTCGTACGTCATTGATGATAGAGCTCTATAGAACTGAGATAATTTGTTTTCACTTCTTGTTTGTTTTTTTGGTCGAGTTTTGAGTCAAATTTCCAGCTTGAAACGTCTAAGGTTAAACGAAATAATTTGCAATTAATTTGTGACAGCCTTACTAATACGTTGAGCCCTTAAACTTAAACATGCGTAGGGTTTTAGTATATGTTTAATATACAATTGGTTCAATATTACATACAAATGCAATAATAATAATCAAACATGAACTAATTTAGTATTCAAATTGTAGTGAAATATTTTATTTAAGGGGTATATTAAATGTACATCTTCCCTCTGCATGTGCACAAACTTTTCTCAGAGAGGGATCGGGAGTGAATGCTTTCTTATGCCATGCACAAGGCAGCAATTCCCTTCTAGCATATCCGGTATAAACCGTTTCATTAGCTAAGACAAGAACCTCACACTCAAAGCTAGGCCCCAAGCCAAAGCTTTGACAATGCTGTTACCGGTTGAGCGGTCAGCTTGAATCGCGACTAATGCAAAAGCAAAGCGCTGACAGAAAAATCAGTTGAACGCGAGCTTACAACCGGGCAACAGCGAACAGAGCGCGAATTGCAAAACAGGTGGACGCGCATCGAAACGAAAGTGAAATATATAAAAAAAAAAAAAAACGTGAGCAAAACGCTCTAAAAACGCGCGGCGCAGCGTCTGTTCAAAGCTGGCGCAATCGTTTTGGTGCTTGGTGCTGTTCGAAAACAAGTGAAGCAACAACAAAAAACACAAGCAAAGCAAAGTCAAGACGAGGCGAGACGCGACGCGACGAGCTTTAAGCCTTAATACATTGGTGCAGAGTGCACGGGGCAAGCTGCGCGGTCAGTCGACCCACACACGAAAAGGCTAAAAGCCAACCAGCAAAAAAAAAAAAAACATTCAACTTGTGTATGATGTGTGCTGCTGCGAATCTCTAACAAAACATAATAGTCGACTATTTAATTGATAAACGTGTTTATACTTAATTAAAGTTAACAACAAAAACAGTGATAATAAATGCGCAATATGAGAGTCAACTGGGTGCTTACACTACTGAGTTGTTTACTTTTTCTATTGCCAACTCACACAGCTGCTCAGGGGTTAGTAAATATCACTCACACAAACATTATTACAGATACATTCGTTAGTATGGCATATGCACATTTATCTAACTCCCACACTAATAAGTAGACGAGTGTGACAAACACACAGGTGACGAGTTGCACAAAAATTGTAAAAATGAAATAAAAACATGAGAGTAAGAAACAAAAAATAAACGGGGAATAAAATGACATCACGCTACTTAACTGAGTCGAAATATGAAAACAAAAGACTTAAGCAACGAACCGAATTGGATGTTTGCTTTGACACGCAGCAAATGGGTTTGGGTTTGACTCTGTTTTTTTTTTTTTTTTTTTTGGCTGTCTTTTTGCCGGCAGATGAAACAGTCAAAACACTCGAACCCTCGAACTCGAATACTCATTATCCATCCCATCAATGTGCCGTATAATTTACAAGGTGTAATCAAGAAATTAGCATGCAACAACAATACAACAGCTTCCATTCGACCTGTTATATGTTAAGCCAAAAAACAAAAGCCCCAAGAAAGGCGTGCACAACGAGTAGATACCCTCTAACATTCAGAACACATCTCACAACAAGATGTATCCATTGAAATGTGATAAAGCAGAGGCGTTCCGCCTTATCGAGCAACCTGTTTGTGCACAGGGTATAAATAAAGCAAGAAACTCATAAAAAATGAATGAAATAACTTTTTATCTGAGCTGAGGTTGGCGAGATTTCAGACGACGACCTACGCACACATTGACTTCTTGTTTCTTGGTCACTCACACACATACACATTGGGGTGATGCAATGTTCGCAGTTGTCGAAATTCGTAATCACTTTGAAATGCCTTAACTCAAGTTCAAGTTAAGCGACTAAATTAAGTTCAACTAATTATGCCAATTGCAATTACTTTAGGTAGAATTTATGAATCACCCTACTGTTTGCTTGGGTGACACAACAGCTATTTATTTAGTGTCTGATTTCCTATGCCTCACCTTGAGTGGCTGTCAAGTTGACCAGTTAAGTGTCGCAAAGCGAAGCGAATATACTCGAAACACATCTACGAATACGATTCGCAGAATTCTGATTGATTTGTAATTAATGAGATACCCACGTTGGCGTCAAGCTTGTTTTCCTGCTGATCGTCCGAATGTATCGATTCTCTCTCACTCTTCCAATTCTTTTTATGGCACAAGCTCTTAAATATTTTCGAATTGAATGAGTACAAGCAATGTGTATTCAAGTTCATTCAGTGACCATATATGGTGCAGTTCTTCAAGGCAATATGTACATACTTGTGTATTTCTTATTTATGTTAATTCTATTAATTCAAGTGTTGTAAACTATTGCCGACATTTAACACCATGAAGTGAATGCGCAGCAATCATGCGCAAAACTTTTCCGATCTCTTTTGGTTGCAACCAGACACGCTGCTGTTGCTGTTGCTGCAGTTTTATGGCCAATTTGCGAATAAAAAGCGAAATCGTTTTTGCAATTTAACCGGCTAAAAGTTAGTAACCTGTTTTGGCCAAACAAACGTGACATAAACACAAAAGAAAATGTGGGAACAGGTTAGGCGGCAGCAAACGGAATTAGAACAAGCTCAAAACTGTGACTTACCCCAAACAACAACCAACTAACCAACCAGACATAAACCAGCGAGTTCTCGACCAGAGAGCAGACAACAGACACGTCGACAGAGAGAAGTCGACACAGTTAGACACTTTACTGTACGCTTACTATACGTTTTGCAATTCAGAGAGCAGCACCCGAAACTGTAGAAAACGAGTACTTATTTAGTGCCCCACCCCTTTCGCCGCCCCTTTCTAGCTGCCCACTTCTTGGAGCTCAGTTTTAAGCTGGGAATCAAAGCCAAAACAAGCGACGAGCCAAATTTGTTGAAATTATGCAAGTCGTGCACCGAAATTGGAATACTCTTTCGCTTTCGACAGACGCTTGTCAATCATGGGTGAAATTTTGCTAAATATGGAACATTTAATATAAAAGGCAACTTACCATAAACATCAAAGTGTGTAACGCTTACATAAGTTTTGGTTATTACATATTTGTGAGCCCTTCCTCTCGACTGACCTTTATAATGTGTATACTTAGTTCCTTTTGCCTTGCTCTTAATTCGGGAAATATTTTAGATACTATAACTACGAAGTTAGTTAAAAAACGTTAAATGATTTCTTGGTTGAACATAGCTTTGCATTTAAACTCTTATGAGTTTAATTTAATATGGGTTTCCTTTTATATCTTTGATTTATCTAGTTTATGAATTTGTGCATATTCACTTTGTTCTTGCAAAGCAGAGTTTCCTTTAAAATGAGCTTTTGGCGGAAATGAAATGAAGTACAAGGCTGCGGTCTGACTTTAAAATATTCAAATTTTCTGCACAACAATAAATCTGCAAATCTCATAAATCAGTAGTTGGAGTAGTCTACTATGACTTTAGTAGAAGAAGAGCTGACTCAGCTTACGACAGCTGCAATTGTCAATCGTAATTGTTATTACAAATTCGCCAAACGATGCAGTTGTATTCGTGGGGAAAACCGCAATAACAATAAGCTACCGCAACGCCTCACTTGCCCGCCCCTACTAGACCATCCAGCAAAGATTGTAGCTTATGCCATTTCCGACATGAATCAAACCGAATTGCGGTCTCTCCAAGACTCTGACCCCAGCTCGAACCCAAAACTGAGACAGAGACCCGAAACGTAGCGAGACAAAGTCTATAAAGTACATTACCCCTTGTGTAGTGAGTCGTTGTGTACGTCGTCGACTTACTCGTATTGTTGATCTTCCGTTAAGCGCGTGAATGAATAGAAAACGAAATAGAGATTCAGACACCATGTCAGCATAGGTGTAATACCCAGAAACCCGAAACATTGTCTTTGTATTTCATTGTGCTGCTATTAAGTACACTTTTTTGTTTTTGTTTTACACGGTTTGTTTTTGATTGTTTTCATTTTGTTTGCCTTTGTTTTTGTTTTTTTCATGTGCAGGCTGTACTCCATAATTGCGCCAAACAGTCTGCGACCCAACTCGCAGTTCCATGTGGCAGTCAGCATCCACAAGGCCGTGGAGTCCGCCCGCATCAAGGTGGGCATCCTGGGCAGCAGCTACACAGATTTCAAGACCGTTGAGCTGCGACCCTTCTCCACCCAGTTGCTGCACTTTGAGGTTTGCTTACAATATCAACACACCCATTGGTCGCCGATTTAAATTGCTTTTCCCACGCAGATTCCCGCGCTGAAAGCAGATCGATATCGTCTAACTGCCGAGGGTCTGAGCGGCATTATTTTCACAAATGAAACGCAGCTGCACTTTGAGAACAAACAGCACACGGTGCTGGTGCAAACCGACAAAGCTATCTATAAACCCGGAGATCTGGTTCACTATCGTGTGCTGTTGCTCGATCCGAATCTGAAGCCAGCTCGCGGCTATGGACGTGTTCATCTGGAGATTAGAGACTCGGGCAATAATCTTATACGCAGCTACAAGGATATTCGTCTAACCAATGCCATCTATTCCAATGAGCTACAGTTGGCGGATTTTCCTCGTTTCGGGGATTGGTCCATTGTTTTGGATGTCGCTGAGCAGCAGCATCGACAAACCTTCGAGGTGCTGGATCACATTTTGCCCAAGTTTGTGGTGGACATTGACACACCGCGCAAGGCCATCTACAAGGATGGCAAGATTGCAGCCACAGTGAGAGCGCAGTAAGTAAAATATAGACCAACTATAAAACGAGAACGAGAAGATAAAATACAAGATTGTATAATATTTCCACTATTGCTTATCGAAGACAGGAACCCGTAATGTAGTATTATATTTAAATACAAAAAAACTATATTCCGAAATTCTCTTATTACCGAATTCTATCTTGTCCTTTACCTTTTTACAGCTATGCTTATGGTCAGCCCATTGTGGGTGAGGCAACGCTGTCCATTTATCCCACATTCTTTGGTTCGCTGCAGCCGTTTGTGAATGATCTCATCACCCGCAAAGTGGTGCCCATCGATGGCAACGCCTACTTTGAGTTTGACATCGAGCAGGAGTTGCGCTTGAAGCAAGACTACGAGCGTCAATATTTGTTGGATGCCCTGGTCGAAGAGCGATCCACGGGATCGGTGCAAAACTATTCCACGGTGCTTACACTATATCTGAATCACTTCCGCGTGGAGCCCGTCAAGCTGCCCAGCTACTATATACCAGGTGTGCCCTTTGAAGCTACCGTAAGTACCACAGACAATCTTGCCTTCCTCTCTTGAATTATAATTGATATATTTTCTCTGTTCTAGGCTCGCATTCTTCGCAACGATGGCAGCTTGTTGAAGGAATTTAATCCTGAGATCACAGCGTATTTGACTAATGTTTATGGCAGCAGTGAGATGTACAATCGCACTGTCTATCGCCTGGATGCACGCGGAGAGTTCCAGATGAAATTCACAGTGCCAGAGAGAGACAGAGACGAGTATCACTCTATTATTGTGGACTATCTGGGCGTGATCAGCGATGTGGGCAAGGTGCCGCGCAAGCATTTGCACTCCAACAACTACATTTCAGCCAAGGTGCTCAATGACAAGTAAGTTTACTCAATCAAGTAAATAAATTGTATCAGTCGATCCTTTAAACTAAGAATTTAAAGATCTTTGTAACTACTTTTGAATCCCTTGATACAAAAAAGTACTGCGAATCTAAATACCCTCCATATTTTTCTAGACCCATTGTCAATCAGGAGATTGCCGTAGCAGTGCAATCGAATGCACCCATGAAGTACTTTATGTATCAGATTGTTGGACGTGGTGACATTATCCTTTCCCGCACAGTGGATGTAAGTATATAGCACACACATATTCTAACTAATTTCTAGCTCTATTCAATTATTTCACTTACCTCGCTTCAGGTGGCTGATAATACATTCCACACTATCAAATTCCTGGCCTCTTTTGCTATGATGCCCCGTGCCAAACTTCTCGTTTACATGGTGATCAATGGTGAATTTGTCTACGACGAGCAAGTGATACGATTCGAGGAGAACCTGTTGAATGCTGTAAGTTACTTCTGTCTTCATCTCGGTGCTGCTTTTAAACTAGTTTATCTGCATACCAGGTGCAAATTGAGGCGCCTATCAGAGCACCACCTGGCCAAGACATTGACATCGGTATCAGCACCAAACCTTACTCCTATGTGGGTCTAATGGTGGTCGATCAAAACATGGCAGCTATGCACAAGGGTAAGTTGAATACACAGTTAAATTATTGATTTACTCAACAAATTGGTTATCAGGTAATGACCTCACCCATGAACGTCTGATGGATGCACTGCACGCCTACGAGCTCAATGATGTCAACACGCCAGTTGGCTCACCAGGCAAGGAATCGGGTGTCATCACCATGTCCAATACTGATTACTTTGTGGAGAAAGGTAAGGGATTGAAGACTTTAAGAGTACTGTAGTTAATTATTAATTCCGAAACTAATCTTATAGAGGCAGAAACCACTCCTAGCATTGACCGAGAGAGCTCTGTCGAGGATGACAAGCTCACAGCGGTGCGTAAAACGGACATTGGACCAGCTCATAGGATTGAGGTGAACACTTTGCCACCCGGCAAGGGTCGCTATGCCTTCTCGTACACCCCCAAACCCTATTGGCACAATCCTCGAGTTCATGTTATGCGTAATCCAGCGGACACTTGGCTCTTCCTCAACATCTCGGCCAGCAGCGATGGTCGCAATACGATTCATCGTCGCATTCCTAGTGAAATGACTTCCTGGGTGCTATCTGCCTTCGCGCTGGATCCTGTGAATGGTTTGGGACTGAATGCGCCCAACAGCAAGCTGGAGGCCTACAAAGAATTCTATATAGCAACAGAGCTGCCCTATTCCATCAGGAAGGGTAAGATTACTAAGAGAAAATAGCTACATAGTTATTAGATTAAAAACTTTTAATATTCCCGCTTTGTAGACGAACTCATTGCACTGCCTTTTGTGGTGCACAACAATCGGGATAGCGATCTGAGCGTGGATGTGACGCTCTACAATTCCGCTCAAGACTTTCATTTTCCACAACTTGACACGAGGCAAACGAACAAGCCGGGTAAGTCAAAAATTAGCTATAGCTTACCTAGAGAAATTCCACCTAATTTCCCTTATTGTTCTCTCAGTTGTGGAGCTGTATAGTCGCCGCACTATTCAGGTGCCTGCCAAATCCGCTCGTTCGGTCTCCTTCATTGTGATTCCTCGACGTGTTGGCTCGCTGCCAGTTAAGGCAGTAGCCACCACTTCCCAAGCTGGCGACACTGTGGAGAGCACGCTGCTCGTGGAACATCCTGGTGCCACAGAGCGTGTGAATCGTGGCTTCCTCTTCGAGCTCAACTCGAATGCACAGCGCAGACAGAATATCACCATCAAGGTGCCGCGCAATGCCATCGCTGACTCCACAAGTATTGAGGTCAAGGCTGTGGGAGATCTGATGGGCAGCATTGTGGGGAATCTGCAGGATCTCATCCAGTTGCCAACAGGTTGTGGCGAGCAGACTATGGTGAAGTTTGTGCCCAACATAATGGTGCTGCGTTATCTGGGTGTAAGTAGAAAGAGTTTTTCTGCTAAGCACATCTTTAAAACTAATCAATACACCTGTAGCGTCTGCGACAACTTACGCCAGAGATCGAGCAGAGTGCTCTCAGCAATCTGGCTTTGGGCTACCAGCGTCTGCTCTACTATCGCCATGAGAATGGTGCCTTCAGTGCCTTTGGTTTGTCAGCAAAGCAGAGCTCCACTTGGCTGACTGCGTATGTGGCACGATCACTGCGGCAGGCGGCGCCTTACATTCAGGTGGATGAGCACGTGCTGCAGTCAGCATTGGCTTATTTGGCCAGCGTTCAATCCAGCAATGGTGGCTACGAGGAACGCGGCGATATCTTTGAGCAGTTCGACGATGGCGGCATCAGTTTGACGGCCTTTGTCACTCTAGCCATGATGGAGAATGTGGTGAGTTGCTCTCGAACTATTTTACTACACAGATATCACTTAATCGCTTACTTACTTTTACAGGATGTTCATGCCGAGTATCGCAACAACATCAACAAAGCCTTGGACTTTATTACGCGTGGTCTGGACGTCTCTAGTAATCTGCATGCCATGGCTTTAGGCACCTATGTGCTCTCCCGTGCCAATCACAACTCTAAGGCAGCATTCCTACAGCGTCTCGATTCGCAGGCCACCAATGCCGAGGGACGCAAATGGTGGAACAAAACGGCGCCTGCAAATGAGCAGCCATCGCCTTGGTACAATGCCACACGCAGTGTCAATATTGAGATCTCAGCTTATGCTGCACTGGCATTGCTCGAGAACAATCTGGTTGGAGATGCGCTGCCCGTGCTCAACTGGCTGATGGATCAACGCAATGCAAACGGAGGCTTTGTTGGCTCCCAGGACACTGTTGTGGGTCTGCAGGCGCTGCTCATGTTTGCCGAGCGATTCTCCAGCCAGGGCAACAATGTGCAGTTGGGTTTCCGCTACGGCGAAGGTGCCGAGACCATACTCAATGTGAATGCCGAAAACTCAATGGCACTGCAGAGTGTTGAGGTAAGTTTGCGATACATTTTCAACCAGAGCAGTGCCTTAACAACTCTTTTACAGCTGCCCAGCAATGTGAAGAACGTGAGCGTCTCAGCCACAGGACGTGGCATGGCCTTAGCCCAAATCAGCTACAAGTACAACACGAATGTGACCAGCGCTTGGCCGCGCTTTGTACTCGATCCCACTGTCAATCGGAATTCCCATGCAGACTATCTGCATCTCTCAGCCTGCGCCAGCTTCGTGGCCGTTCCCGGCGATGCAGAGCGCTCCAACATGGCCATAATGGAGGTCTATCTGCCCAGTGGCTTTGTCATCGACACCGATACGCTGCCAACACTGGAGTCGAGTGAGCGCATCAAGAAGGTGGAGACGCAACAGCGCGACACCAAGGTGGTAATCTACTTTGATTACCTGGACAGACGTGAAGTGTGCCCCACGTTACATGCCTACAAAACCGTGAAAGTGACCAAGCATCGGCCGGTGCCTGTCGTTATGTACGACTACTACGACAATGGTGAGTCCTGAAAGCTCTAACCGAGCTAATCGCTAACTTAAATCCTCATCTTTTAGCTCGTCGTGCCCGGCAGTTCTATCGGGCCCCCAAGTCGAACATCTGCGATATTTGCGAGCACGCCAATTGTGGGGACATCTGCGAGAAGGCGGAGAAACGCGCATCCCGTCGACCTGATGAGGAGAATGTTCTTTTGGCAGGTCGCAGTGCAGCTGAACAGCATTTAATAGCCACATCTTTGCTGGCTCTGCTCTCATTTGCCATCAGTCTGCGACTTTACTGCTAACAGCGGAAAGGGAGAACGAGAAGTGCAGCGATCCAAGTTGAACTGCATCAAAACGAAGCTTTAACAATACAAAACCCACTCATCTTAATCATAAGCTAGAACTAAATCAATTAACTTTAACGATGCTAAAAGTTGCCAATAAAATATGTATTTAACATTTACTAAACCCGAACAACAATATGGAACATTTCTGAGTATTTTTTTGAAAAGCGGAAGCGTTAAAGCTTATATTTAATAAAAATGGTAATGAGTTTGATGTGAATATAAATAAAAATTATTTGTTGAAGATTTTATTTCTAGTTCTCAGTTTAAGTATAATAAGAAAGAACAAAATTCATGCACTCGAAATATGAGTAGTTAAGGCTTTTAATAACAGGTAGAAGTATTTTTACCATGAAGCAAAGTATATAAATACCTTAAAGAGAATAAATTCTTGACTTTCCACTATTTTCTTCGATTCCTTTATATGGAAAAATGAATTGGAAATTAAATAATTATATTATTTGAAAAGAAGAAAAACTTGCCTTGTTCAGTTTTTCTCTGTTACAAAATTCTAGAATCCGTGACCTGTTGATTCATTTCACTAGAGTAACAACAACACTTTAGCCAAATTAATAATAAAAACTTCGCGCTGGGTATATCGTAAAAATGAAAATGCCATAGTAAGTAAAATTATTAGTATTTAAGTTGACAGTAGCAAGGCATTCTATGTCAGCTAAATATTCATGAGTTTTATGTGTAAATTTTTGTATGATCAGAAAACCGTTTTTTAACAAAATTCATTAGTTGTAATGAAACCACAACCACAACCGCAACCACCACCGCGACCACCACGTAGAGAGAAAAGGATTCGTCGTGATACGAATCGTGGACAATGGAATTCGAAAGCTGAATTTGTGCTCTCGCTGATTGGCTATGCGATTGGCATTGGCAATGTTTGGCGGTTTCCCTATCTCTGCTATCGCAGTGGAGGCGGTAAGTTCAGCGACAACTAATAGGGAAGATCACTTAGAAGGGAACTACACGATTGCACACAGGGTATTCTGAAGTCGAGATGGCAAACAGTTGATTGCTCATTAATTAAGCCACTGCCAAGCACAGCACATGTTTGTCTGCTATGTGCGTGTTTTTGTCTGCTTCTCTTTCTCTTTAGTTTTTCATAAATAGCGCATGCAGTGACGTCACGCGTCGAGTCAGCATTCATTAAGTGTTTGTATGTGGGCTATGCAATGTCTATTTAAAGCTTAAAATAGCTTTCGAGTGAAAGCTGTGTGGCAATTGGCATTTGGGCTTTCAGCACTTGATGGCACTTTGGCTGGCGGCCAGCGAATGCCTTCGATAGCTCAGTTGGTAGAGCGGTGGACTGTAGAGTTTTCGAAGCTCGGTGGGTTGCGGGCAGTGGCAGGACTCTAGACCAAAACAATACCCCTGGCCTAGACAGCGCTTGCTCTTGTACACCATCAGTTTATTGAATCGCGATATGTTGAAATCCATAGGTCGCTGGTTCAAATCCGGCTCGAAGGACTTGAACTTTTTGCTGCTGATTCACATGTTTTGCACTTTTTTAAATTTCTATTTGTTGCAGGCGCTTTCCTGGTGCCCTACATGCTGATGGTCATTCTTTGCGGCATTCCCCTCTTCTACATGGAAGTGCTAATTGGCCAATTCTCGGGCACCGGCTGCACGGGCATGTTCCGTCTGGTGCCCATCCTCAAGGGCACCGGCTACTGCATGGTTGTGGTCAATGCCTACTGTGTGTGCTACTACTCCGTCATCATCTCGTATCCCATACGCATGCTCTACTATTGCTTTTGGAAGACTGTACCCTGGTCCACTTGCGATCATCACTGGAACACGCCCAACTGCACGGCCATTGAGGATGTGAGTTTGCACCTTAATTATAACAAATTTATAAACTTCTTTTCTTGCAGCTGCACAATCACGTGGGAGAAACCCTGAAGACGTCTTCGGATGAGTTTTTTCAGTAAGTTGATGGCTTACAAAATTCTTTAACACTTATCCTCACCTCCACCAGTCTTGAAGTGCTCCGTATCTCGAGCAGCATCGCAGAATTAGGGACCATGGTGTGGGGGCAACTGCTCAGCTTATTCATCACCTGGCTCATTATCTACCTCTGCGTGGTGCGCGGTATCAAATCGGCAAGTCGTATACTTGATATTCTATTTCAACACTTTATTGATTATACATTTTCTCGACAGGTTGGCAAAGTTGTCTATTTTACTGCTCCGTTTCCGTATCTGCTCTTGACCATACTCTTCATACGTGGCGTCACTTTGCCTGGAGCTGCCAGTGGCATCAAGTTCTTCATATATCCACAGTGGGATCGTCTCTACGATCTGAAGGTGTGGTCCGATGCGGCCATACAGATGTTCTTCGGACTTGGACCCGGTTGGGGCGGCATTGTCAACATGGCCAGTTTCAATAACTTTCGCAATAGTGCGAAATTTGATTCGTTTCTCGTCGTATCGGTGAATGTATTCACAAGTATTTATGCCGGCTTTGTGGTCTTCTCTGTTCTCGGCTTTCTCTCAGGTGATCAGAGCAGTTAAACATTAAATTCTTTAAGATAATCATTAACTTCCTTACTATTTAGAGCAATCTGGCATTCCGGTGGCTACAGTTGCCACCTCAGGCGCTGGACTTGCCTTTGTCACGTATCCGCAGGCCATCTCCATGCTGCCCTTACCCCAACTTTGGGGTGTTTTATTCTTCGTCATGCTCTTTATACTGGGCATTGACAGTGTGGTGGGTGGGCAGGACTAAGACACTGAGAGTGTTTAATACATTCCATTCCTTTTTGCAGTTTGTCCAGCTGGAGGCCATCACCACCTCGATACTGGATGAGGTGGAGGTGCTGCGAAACCACAAATGGAAGGTTACTCTTATTCTATGTATATTTTTCTTCAGCATGTCAACCATTATGTGTACCAACGTGAGTGTCTATAATTCAATATCTAGTGCAGAAAATCCTAATCTCTGTCTCTTCTCTAGGCTGGTATGTTTATTTTGCAGCTGTTCGACTGGTATTCCTCAGCCTTGGCCATCATTGTTGTCTGCCTGGTGGAAGTCATTATGGTAGCCTTTATCTATGGCATCGATAATTTTATGACCGATGTCGAGTTCATGCTGGGCAAGCGTCCTGCGCTCTTCTGGAAAATAGCGTGGAAGTACATAACGCCCATAGTTTTAACCGTAAGAGCAACAGAATCTTCCCCCTGCTTGATGTAATTTGATTTTCCCTCCATTTGCAGTTTGTACTCTTCACGAGCATTATTTTTTTACGCAAAATCACGTATAATGGAATCGAGTATCCCACCTGGGCAGTTGCAATTGGCTGGCTGAGTTTCGTATCCTCGATTATATTGATACCCCTATATGTTGTCTACATTATGATTATCAAACGGGATACTCTGAAAGACAGCCTCAAGAAGCGACTGAAGCCCCTCGATTGGACCCCGGCAGATCCAGATGATCGGGCCGATTACGATGCATTCAGACGAGAACGCAAAATGCCAGCATTCATGTCAGACACTGAAGCATAGACTTACTCTCGCTTTTTTTTTGTTTGTAAATTTTAGTATTGATACGAGTATAATGTCATTTTATACAGAAAGTAAAGCAAATGCAATTTGCTGTGTATGTACATAGAAATTAATTAACTTCCTCCTCGGTTACTTCATATAGTTGATGTGTTATATCAGAGTTTCCCAACGTTTCCTCGTATTGTTGGCGATTTTCCATTTCAACCGGATACCAATCGGTTGGGCGACAAGCGCGTCTAATGCGATTATAAAATGTTCCAGTATTCTCATAAGTGATATAGATGCCATAGCCCGGTATGAATAATATTGGCAGAATGACCAGAATAAAGCTGATGAACATGAGTGGTGTTGATTGGTAAATATGCTCCATAATTGCCATCCACAATCCCACGAGCTGCAATCGATAAAATTCTTATTATTAACTCGGCAATGAATCGAAATTTGTATCGTCTTCGAACCAAGGAATAGAAGAGAAAGAGCGGAGCAATAAATCGCAATATGAAGATCTTCCACGAGGCAAAAGGTTGGCCCAGCATAAACTCAATGTCTCGCTGGAATCTCTCTCGACCATAGATCCAAAGCACTGCCATTATCAACATAAAGTGCATAACGCTGTAAGTGACTAACGAGTCAACGGATACTGCCGAAAAGGCCAAAAAACCGTGCTGCAATGGAAAATCATCATAATTATTAATAACAGATATTAATCAATATTCAAAAAGATTGACATAAAATAGTACCACAAAAGATAGATGGATACACAACTTCAAACATATGAGAAAACAAAAAAAATATGTACAAATGAAAGAACCTTTTTTTATACCCGCTACCCATAGGGTAGAAGGGTATTATAACTTTTTGCCGGCAGGAAATGTATGTAACAGGTAGAAGGAGGCATCTCCGACCCTATAAAGTATATATATTCTTGATCAGCGTCAACAGCCGAGACGATATAGCCATGTCCGTCTGTCCGTCTGGCCGTCCGTCCGCATGAAACACTGTATCTCAGAGACTATAAGAGATAGAGCTATAATTTTATTTCGACAGCATTTGTTATGTTTGCACGCAGATCAAGTTTGTTTGAAATTTTTGCCACGCCCCCTTCCGCCCCCGCAAATCAAAAAAATCGAATAAGAAGCGTAATTTTAAAGCTAGAGTTTTTGGTATATACAATAATTACTATAGTAGTTATGATTCTTGAAAATTTGGTTGCGATCAGATAAAAATTGTGGAAGTTATTAAAGAAATACTTTTGTATGGGCAAAAACGCCAACTTACTAGGGCTCTTAGTTGCTTTGGCCGACAATCTGGTAAATTGTGCCGTCTATGGTATATTTTGAGTGGTCTACTATATCGATACACCAAAAATAACATTTGGTATATTTTTAGTATTTTTTAGTATTTTCGGTATATTTTGAAAATAATACCGCAATACTTTGCCTTTATTAAAAATAGGTAGCGGTCGAATACACTCGACTGTAGCTTTCTTACTTGTTTATGATTAATATGCTACATTTTTAAAACTAATAAATCGGAAAGAAATTTTCCAAGGGAAAAACAAGTTTTTAAGATAATTCTCAAATGCAAAAGAAGATTAAATTTAAATAAAATAATACTAAACAAAATAGGAACATCAAAATTCCTCTTACTTACTACAGATTCACTTACATTTGTGCAAAATGGCAATGAAAAGAAAGCCAGTAAACCAATGAAAATAAACGTAGTTCTCTCCTTTTGCGCTCGCAGCATCTCAAACTCATCAAATAGACTCGTGAGAACAGTAAAGATTTGTGTGATCTGCAAGTAAGTTAAACACTCAGTCAAACAAGTAACAATTAAATGGAAATAACATACTATCACAACCAGTGAGGCAATCAACAGCATTGAGTAGTAGAGAATGGTCCATAAGTTGGCAAACTCCATTTCGGCCATGGCACTGGCACTCGATAAGTATAACACCCAATTGGCTTCGACAAATAGATCGTAAGTGTGGGTACTCATTGCTAAGAAATGCATGTACTCATTATTAATGAATTAATTAATCAATAATCAGACTTACAGCGAAAATAATGATGCAAAATGAAGCTGACCATTCCAAAGAGAATGTAGGAAAGTGTCTGGCCAAAAGCAATAACCCAACTGTAGCCCATAATATTGGTTTTGAAGTCATTGAAGCTGGCCAGAGACATGATGCTGCCCCAGCCAGATCCAAAAGCCTGCAGCACCACAATGACCATGGTAAAAGTGCCTCCAACCATTCCATCCCGGTGAGGCTTCACATAGTGCAGCAGGCCATCCAAAGCGCCGGGCAGAAATAGAAAACGCACCAGACAAAGCAGCATAATGCCCAAAGTAGTTAAAATCATGTATCGCAGTAGTTTGCCAAACTAAAAAAAAAGAAAAGTAATATTATACCCTTCATTGTAGATACTCTTTAACAATTACACACCGTGGCAGCATCTGAGCAGTATTTGAAAATGCCAGCAATCACTCCCCAGATGATAATCGAAAGTCCCGCCAATGTCCAAGACATAGTAATGGATGTTTCCTCGATCATCATGTCGGTGACGTTCATTTGAAAATGTTGCCTAGCAAAGTACAAAATTTCAATTAATTAAGATTCTTAGTTGTGGACAGTTCACTTACTTAAAGAACAGCACTGAAGGTATGTGCACTGCAGCGTATTCAACCATAACTTCAGAGCTATTGTCCGCAAGCGAGTTAATAACATCCGCGTCACTTTGATTGACATTGCACATCTGATATAGAAAACAAATACATATTCAAAATTTTATAGTAGTTAATAATTTACACACTTACCGTGCTCACATTCTTCATTTTTGCCATTGCCTCACAGCTCCAGGGCATGGTGGGGCGCAGTGAGTGCACAATGTATATAAGTGGCACAATGGCAAAGATGGCATAAAACAGCAGAGCCGCAACACTCAGGAAGATACTTATATAACCCATGCCTTGAAACAGGAACTCATATGTATGAGTACTTAGTAATCATATTTACATCAAGTGTGCAGTAATTACCTTTAAAGAACGGCGACAGACGAAAGGCGGAGATGAATCCGCTGCTAGAGAATTGACCCATAAACGAGTGGATCACCAGCAGCGGAACCATATAGAGGGCCATATACAAATAATAGGGTAAAATTCCAAATACTGAAAGAACATGAAATTAACTGTTATATCAAATGCATGCACACAATATTCATTTAGTCGCAAGCCAATTGAAATTTATTCAGCATTAACACAACTTATCACATTTCATTCTAATCTACTCAGCTGCTCAACTCAAGGTTAGCATATTAGAAACACATTATTAACATAATCCCATAGGTTTATCAGCAAACATTTTTGTTTTGCAAATAGTTTTGAATTTCAACAAAACGCCCCCTAAATTCAAATAATAGGATACAGAAACTATTCTAGCTTTCAAGATATTTATTTTACTTTTCTTCCATGATTTTGTTACTAAAATATACTAAAATAACAAGCATTCTGTATTATATTAATTATAATTACCATAAGCATGTAATTTTGTACGAGAGAAAAAAGTACTCGAAAATATGGTATATATCTTTTCTTAAAAGTATTATATATTTTGGTTTCCGTTTTTCTCCCTGACTTGACTTGAACTTGAAATGCAATTTCAATTGAATACGCTTATTTCTTTTTACAAAATTATGATGCATTGCTTTCAATTAATAAGCAATTTGATTAGCTTATCAGCTGTCGAAGCTCTTGTTCTCGTGCTCTAATCAGCAGCTACATATACTTGTGTATTATTTGCATGTATGTATGTATGTATGTGTATACATAGTATTACTTACATCCCATGTCGAAATAGAGCCAATAGGAGATCACAAATATATCCAGCTTGAGGGCTAAGCCACAGCACGCGAAAATGAAATCCGTGGGCTTTTCCCATTTTCCGCGCTGCAAATCGGGTTTGAATGGCTTGCGCCCAGTCTCATAGGACGATTCATAGACCATGATGACTCAGAATTATATAGTAGATTGTTTTTGAAAGGCAGCTCCGATAAAGAACGTTGCAAATGTCGACGTTTCTGCTTTCGACTAACACGAAAAAAATTAATTACGCGCACTTGGTATTATTTTCAATTCCTCTCAAATATTCTTCTTAGAATTGTGTTTTTGTTTTTTTTTTGTTTGTCTTTGGGTTTTTTTTTTCATAGGCTTTTGTTTTATTTGATTTTGCAATAGATACGCGTATGTCCGTTTAGGTTTAAATTGACGTTCTAATTAAAAGAAACGATGCCGGCAAACTGACTGTGACTGAGAGGCATCCGAGAGCCGTGCATCCGTGCTGCCGATGGAAATGGAAATGGAATATAGTAGCATAGAATAAAATGGATAGAGGCTTTTCATTATCAACGTTGTCTCTGTATTTATATACAATGTCTACACACACGCGTGTACTCACAGCTCTTGCTCTTGCTGTTGCTCTTCTCTGAGCACAACAGATTGCCAAGTTTCAGACAGCAGACAGACTGTGTCGACAGTCGACGGTCGACAGAGACACGTATTTGTATTATTCTTATTATTATAATTATTATTACTTTTTTGTGTATTGAAATTACAAACAGCTAAACCGCACACCACATGACATTGTAATGATTAGAAGCACATTCGAAACACTAAATTAAATCACTCGTATTGGGTATGTTCGCATATTCGAATGCAAAGAGATTGAGTGCACTGAGTGTATTCGCTCTTCCCGAAACCGTTTAATGAATAATAAAATTTTTCACTTTACATTGGCTTGCTGCTGTTGCTGCTGTTCATGTGCATGTTTTTATTGGCTTATCACAAAAATAGAATCCCCCATTCATTATATTACATATTATATACAGCAAATATCTATTTCAATAATTGTCGGATCAAGCCAAAAAGTATGCAAATTAATTACAAATTGTGTGCAAGTTTTGGCGCGCGATTAAATTAAAACCCTGTGTAAATTCTCTTGAAACTTTTCTTAATATTACTCATACGCCAAGTGAACAACACTTTGTCTTAAAATTGTTCAAAAGCTTTTAGTTTATTTATTCATATGCAACTACAAATATCACCAGTTTATTGTTCTCTATATAACTAGATTTGAAAAATATCAGTACATTTTTTGAAGAAACGCTCGCCTATATTCCTCGTGTATTAATGTTTTTTTTTTTTTTTTTTTTAGGTGTTCTGGGGTTATTCACACAATGAGTTCAGTTCGACCCGATGATGCGGGTCCTTGACTTAAGTACATTTTAAAAACAAATCAAAATCTCTATAATCGTCAATCTATTAGTATATTAGGCACTAGAAGTATGCAGTGTTTGTAATGCGTGTGTGATTTATGCCGCATTCCCATTGTCGATGACGAGCATTTCCGAAGTGCCCATAATCTCCTCGTAGAATGCACGATTGTCGGGATTTACCGGATGCCAATCGTGCGGTGCAAAGCATTGTCTCACCCGCTGTCGCAATGTTCCATTTGTCTGCGTCAACTTGAAGATCATATAGGCGATGACAATCAGATAGCTGAAGCCTTGACTAATCCATATGAGTACGTCGTCTGCACCATTCACATACAACATATAGATAGTCTGATACTGTTGAGAGTAAAGCAAGTGACAATTATTGTATAAAAACAATAATATAGTTTAGTTAATTACCAATGCAAGTGCTATAAAGCAGGGAGCTATGATGCGTATGAAGAAGATTTCGCCACTTGAGATCGTTTTGCCCAGCATGAACTGCAGATCACATTGGAAACGCACGCGGCCATAAATCCAGGTTGCCATCAGTATCAAGAGTGCCGAGAAGACAACCTGCGTGAAGAGCGCCATGTAGGATAAGGCGCTCACCTGGCTAAAGCCCAGCTGAAAAGTTAACAACGCATTAAGCGAATGAACTTTTAAAAATCGTATAGTCTACTTACTTGAGTGCAAAAATAAAGGGAGCTGATCATGAGACACAGGGAGAGTCCGATTGTAATGCGTCGCTTGAGGTGACGCAGTTGCTCGAACTCATCAAAGATCGACGTCAAAACAGACATCATCAGAATGACCTGAACGATCATTAAAGTCAATAAAGATATATACATTTTAATACAAAGAACTTTGCACTTACCAACGCACACATCTCGGCTAGAAAGATGATAGTGAAGAAGAGAAAAGACCAGAGTTTGGGCAACGTTGTGAAGCTGCCAAAGAGATAGGCAAAGGACAAAAAAAAGGAACTGCATTGAACATCACTTTGCCTATCTGCAATTAATTTATAGAAATGAAATATTACTAAACTCAGCCTTAGTGTACTAGCAAATATTATAAACCACATTGGGTATAAATTACAAACTCCTACCTCTTACTGTTTAAGCTGTGTGTTGATAGATCAGTCAGAACAAACTGTTCTAGGTAGATTATCAACACTCTAGATTAGCTAATTGTTTAAACTTACAATGGAAACACGGTTGAGCAGCAGCAGAAGAACCACAACCCAAATGCCCACAATTGCCAACACCATGGACCAGGACAACGACCATGCACCGGAGCCATCCCTAATGGACCCTATCATTGAGCTGAAACAATAAAACATTATTTATTTAATAACAAGTAAGAAAGTTACAGTCGAGTGTGCTCGACTGTGAGATACCCGCTACCCATTTTTAATAAGGGCAAAATATTGCAGTATTATTTTCAAAATATACCGAAAATACTAAAAAAATACTAAAAAAAATATACCGAGTGGTGTGTTTGGTATATCGATACAGGACAGCATTGAAAATATACCATAGACGGCACAATGTACCAGATTGGCGGCCAAAGCAACTAAAAGCCCTAGTAAGTAGGCGTTTTTGCCCATACAAAAGTATTTCTTTAATAACTTCCACAATTGTTATCTGATCGAAACCAAATTTTCAGGAATCATAACTACTATAGAAATTATAGTATATACCGAAATTCGCAACTCTAGCTTTAAAATTACGCTTATTATTCGATTTTTTTGATTTGCGGAGGCGGAAATGGGCGTGGCAAAAATTTCAAACAAACTTGATCTGCGTGCAAACATAACAAATGCTGTCGAAAAAAAATTATAGCTCTATCTCTTATAGTCTCTGAGATCCAGTGTTTCATACGGACCGACGGACAGACACACAGACACACAGACGGACAGACGGACATGGATATATCGTCTGGGCTGTTGACGCTGATCAAGAATATATATACTTTATAGGGTCGGAGATGCCTCGTTCTACCTGTTACATACATTTCCTGCCGGCACAAAGTTATAATACCCTTCTACCCTACCCATAGGGTATAAAAATTCCAATGAATGTCGAACAGAAACTCACTGAAAGTACTCGACAGTTGAGTGCGGCTTTTGATCGTCCTACAAAATGAAATAATAAAGAGAATTAAATAAAGTGTGGATGTGTTAATTAATTTGCGGGCACTCACTTCATCCACATCGTAACTGTTGTGTGTGGAACAGTTGGGCGAATTCCATGTGTTGTTGCAACTCATCCAGGGCAACACATCGTGCAACGTGTTGACGGCATAAATCAACGGCACTGCCGCATTAACGCTGTAGTAGGTGAGTGTGCCCAGGTTGAGCAACAATATCGAATAACCAATGCCTGTTAAACGAGTTACGCCAAGATAAAATACTCATATATATGGGTAGCTATATTATATGTGCCAACTGACCTTTAAATATAGGCGATACGCGAAACGCTGATATCGCACCCGATGTGGAGAATTGGCCCAAAAATGTTTGTATGCAAAATGCCAGCATTCATGTCAGACACTGAAGCATAGACCAAATGATGTCTTTACTCTCGCTTTTTTTTTGTTTGTAAATTTTAGTATTGATACGAGTATAATGTCATTTTATACAGAAAGGAAAGCAAATGCAATTTGCTGTGTATGTACATAGAAATTAATTAACTTCCTCCTCGGTTACTTCATATAGTTGATGTGTTATATCAGAGTTTCCCAACGTTTCCTCGTATTGTTGGCGATTTTCCATTTCCACCGGATACCAATCGGTTGGGCGACAAGCGCGTCTAATGCGATTACAAAATGTTCCAGTATTCTCATACGTAATATAGACGCCATAGCCCGGTATGAATAATATTGGCAGAATGACCAGAATAAAGCTGATGATCAAAAGTGGTGTTGATACGTAAAAATGCTCCACGAATGCCATCCACAATCCCATGAGCTATAATCGATAAATTTCTTATTATTTACTCCGAAATCAGTTGAAATTTTTGTCGTGTTCAAACCAAAGTGTAGAAAAGAAAGAACGGAGCAATAAATCGCAATATGAAGATCTTCCACGAGGCAAAAGGTTGGCCCAGCATAAACTCAATGTCTCGCTGGAATCGCTCTCGACCATAGATCCAAAGCACTGCCATTATCAACATAAAGTGCATAACGCTGTAAGTGACTAACGAGTCAACGGATACGGCGGAAAAAAACAAAACACCGTGCTGCAATGAAAAATCATCATAATTATTAATAACAGAGTTAAATTATTAATCAATATTCAAAAATATTGACATAAAACAGTACAAAAGAAATACATACATATACAATTTTAAACATATGAGAACGATTAATATGCTAAATTTTTAAATTTCAAATATGCCCCATAAACAGGAAAGAAATTTTAAGGGGAAAACAAGTTTTGAAGACAATTTTCAAATGCAAAAGAATTAAAGATGATATTTAAATAAAATAATATTAAACAAAATAGGAACATCAAAATTACTCTCACTTGAGACAGATTCACTTACATTTGTGCAAAATGGCAATGAAAAGAAAGCCAGTAAACCAATGAAAATAAACGTAGTTCTCTCCTTTTGCGCTCGCAGCATCTCAAACTCATCAAATAGACTCGTGAGAACAGTAAAGATTTGTGTGATCTGCAAGTAAGTTAAACACTCAGTCAAACAAGTAACAATTAAATGGAAATAACATACTATCACAACCAGTGAGGCAATCAACAGCATTGAGTAGTAGAGAATGGTCCATAAGTTGGCAAACTCCATTTCGGCCATGGCACTGGCACTCGATAAGTATAACACCCAATTGGCTTCGACAAATAGATCGTAAGTGCGGACACTTATTGCTATGAAATGCATGTACTCATTATTAATGTATTAATTAATCATTAATCAGACTTACATTGAAAATAATGTTGCAAAATGAAGCTGACCATTCCAAAGAGAATGTAGGCAAGTGTCTGGCCAAAAGCAATAACCCAACTGTAGCCCATAATATTGGTTTTGAAGTCATTGAAGCTGGCCAGAGACATGATGCTGCCCCAGCCAGATCCAAAAGCCTGCAGCACCACAACGACCATGGTAAAAGTGCCTACAACCATTCCATCCCGGTGAGGCTTCACATAGTGCACCAGGCCATCCAAAGCGCCGGGCAGAAATAGAAAACGCACCAGACAAAGCAGCATAATGCCCAAAGTAGTTAAAATCATGTATCGCAGTAGTTTGCCAAACTAAAAAAAAAGAAAAGCAATATTATACCCTTCATTGTAGATACTCTTTAACAATTACACACCGTGGCAGCATCTGAGCAGTATTTGAAAATGCCAGCAATCACTCCCCAGATGATAATCGAAAGTCCCACCATTGTCCAAGACATAGTTACGGATTCTTCTTCGATCATCAGTGAGGTGACGTTCGCTTGAAAATGTTGCCTACCAAAGTACAAATTTTCAAACAATTAAGATTCTTAGTTGTGGACAGTTCACTTACTTAAAGAACAACACTGAAGGTATGTGCACTTCAGCGTATTCAACCATAACTTCGGAGCTATTTTCCGCAAGCGAGCTAATAACATCCGCGTCACTTTGATTGAAATTGCACATCTAGTATAGAAAATAATTACATATTCCAAATTTTATAGTAGCAAATGATTTACACACTTACCGTGCTCACATTCTTCATATGCGCCATTGCCTCACAGCTCCAAGGCAAGGTGGGGCGCAGTGAGTGCAAAATGTATACAAGTGGCACAACGGCAAAGATGGCATAATACAACAGAGCCGCAACACTCAGGAAGATACTTATATAGCCCATTCCTTGAAGCAGAAACTCATATGTATGAGTACTGAGTAATCATATTCACTTCAAGTGTGCAGTAATTACCTTTAAAGAACGGCGACAGACGAAAGGCGGAGATGAATCCGCTGCTAGAGAATTGACCCATAAACGAGTGGATCACCAGCAGCGGAACCATATAGATGGCCATATAGAAGTAATAGGGTAATATGCCAAATACTGAAAGAACATGAAATTAACTGTTATATCAAATGCATGCACACAATATTCACTTAATCGCAAGCCAATTGAAATTTATTCAGCATTAACACAACTTATCACATTTCATTCTAATCTCTCAGCTGCTCAACTCAAGGTTAGCATATTAGAAACACATTATTAACATAATCCCATAGAAATAGAAATCGGTTTATCAGCAAACATTTTTGTTTTGCAAATAGTTTTGAATTTCAACAAAACGCCCCCTAAATTCAAATAATAGGATACAGAAACTATTCTAGCTTTCAAGATATTTATTTTACTTTTCTTCCATGATTTTGTTACTAAAATATACTAAAATAACAAGCATTCTGTATTATATTAATTATAATTACCATAAGCTTTAAATGCATGTAATTTTGTACGAGAGAAAAAAGTACTCGAAAATATGGTATATATCTTTTCTTAAAAGTATTATATATTTTGGTTTCCGTTTTTCTCCCTGACTTGACTTGAACTTGAAATGCAATTTCAATTGAATACGCTTATTTCTTTTTACAAAATTATGATGCATTGCTTTCAATTAATAAGCAATTTGATTAGCTTATCAGCTGTCGAAGCTCTTGTTCTCGTGCTCTAATCAGCAGCTACATATACTTGTGTATTTGCATGTATGTATGTATGTGTGTGTATACATTGTATTACTTACATCCCATGTCGAAATAGAGCCAATAGGAGATCACAAATATATCCAGCTTGAGGGCTAAGCCACAGCACGCGAAAATGAAATCCGTGGGCTTTTCCCATTTTCCGCGCTGCAAATCGGGTTTGAATGGCTTGCGCCCAGTCTCATAGGACGATTCATAGACCATGATGACTCAGAATTATATAGTAGATTGTTTTTGAAAGGCAGCTCCGATAAAGAACGTTGCAAATGTCGACGTTTCTGCTTTCGACTAACACGAAAAAAATTAATTACGCGCACTTGGTATTATTTTCAATTCCTCTCAAATATTCTTCTTAGAATTGTGTTTTTGTTTTTTTTTTGTTTGTCTTTGGGTTTTTTTTTTTCATAGGCTTTTGTTTTATTTGATTTTGCAATAGATACGCGTATGTCCGTTTAGGTTTAAATTGACGTTCTAATTAAAAGAAACGATGCCGGCAAACTGACTGTGACTGAGAGGCATCCGAGAGCCGTGCATCCGTGCTGCCGATGGAAATGGAAATGGAATATAGTAGCATAGAATAAAATGGATAGAGGCTTTTCATTATCAACGTTGTCTCTGTATTTATATACAATGTCTACACACACGCGTGTACTCACAGCTCTTGCTCTTGCTGTTGCTCTTCTCTGAGCACAACAGATTGCCAAGTTTCAGACAGCAGACAGACTGTGTCGACAGTCGACGGTCGACAGAGACACGTATTTGTATTATTCTTATTATTATAATTATTATTACTTTTTTGTGTATTGAAATTACAAACAGCTAAACCGCACACCACATGACATTGTAATGATTAGAAGCACATTCGAAACACTAAATTAAATCACTCGTATTGGGTATGTTCGCATATTCGAATGCAAAGAGATTGAGTGCACTGAGTGTATTCGCTCTTCCCGAAACCGTTTAATGAATAATAAAATTGTTCACTTTACATTGGCTTGCTGCTGTTGCTGCTGTTCATGTGCATGTTTTTATTGGCTTATCACAAAAATAGAATCCCCCATTCATTATATTACATATTATATACAGCAAATATCTATTTCAATAATTGTCGGATCAAGCCAAAAAGTATGCAAATTAATTACAAATTGTGTGCAAGTTTTGGCGCGCGATTAAATTAAAACCCTGTGTAAATTCTCTTGAAACTTTTCTTAATATTACTCATACGCCAAGTGAACAACACTTTGTCTTAAAATTGTTCAAAAGCTTTTAGTTTATTTATTCATATGCAACTACAAATATCACCAGTTTATTGTTCTCTATATAACTAGATTTGAAAAATATCAGTACATTTTTTGAAGAAACGCTCGCCTATATTCCTCGTGTATTAATGTTTTTTTTTTTTTTTTTTTAGGTGTTCTGGGGTTATTCACACAATGAGTTCAGTTCGACCCGATGATGCGGGTCCTTGACTTAAGTACATTTTAAAAACAAATCAAAATCTCTATAATCGTCAATCTATTAGTATATTAGGCACTAGAAGTATGCAGTGTTTGTAATGCGTGTGTGATTTATGCCGCATTCCCATTGTCGATGACGAGCATTTCCGAAGTGCCCATAATCTCCTCGTAGAATGCACGATTGTCGGGATTTACCGGATGCCAATCGTGCGGTGCAAAGCATTGTCTCACCCGCTGTCGCAATGTTCCATTTGTCTGCGTCAACTTGAAGATCATATAGGCGATGACAATCAGATAGCTGAAGCCTTGACTAATCCATATGAGTACGTCGTCTGCACCATTCACATACAACATATAGATAGTCTGATACTGTTGAGAGTAAAGCAAGTGACAATTATTGTATAAAAACAATAATATAGTTTAGTTAATTACCAATGCAAGTGCTATAAAGCAGGGAGCTATGATGCGTATGAAGACGATTTCGCCACTTGAGATCGTTTTGCCCAGCATGAACTGCAGATCACATTGGAAACGCACGCGGCCATAAATCCAGGTTGCCATCAGTATCAAGAGTGCCGAGAAGACAACCTGCGTGAAGAGCGCCATGTAGGATAAGGCGCTCACCTGGCTAAAGCCCAGCTGAAAAGTTAACAACGCATTAAGCGAATGAACTTTTAAAAATCGTATAGTCTACTTACTTGAGTGCAAAAATAAAGGGAGCTGATGATCATGAGACACAGGGAGAGTCCGATTGTAATGCGTCGCTTGAGGTGACGCAGTTGCTCGAACTCATCAAAGATCGACGTCAAAACAGACATCATCAGAATGACCTGAACGATCATTAAAGTCAATAAAGATATATACATTTTAATACAAAGAACTTTGCACTTACCAACGCACACATCTCGGCTAGAAAGATGATAGTGAAGAAGAGAAAAGACCAGAGTTTGGGCAACGTTGTGAAGCTGCCAAAGAGATAGGCAAAGGACAAAAAAAGGAACTGCATTGAATGCTTCTTCTCCACATGCCACATGGCCACATGAACTGCAAACAAATAATACAAATTAAATGGAATACAAAATGTGTTATCTTTTCTACGCACGTTCGAAGTGATCGTTGGCCACATGAGCACAGATCGTGGCCATCACAGTGATGAGCACATGGCTGATGCACACCCAAATGCTGAGACGAGCAGCATCGCTGCGAAAGCGATTGAAGCTGCCCAGGGTGATGACACTGCCCCAACCAGGACCCAGTACCATGCTGGCCTGCAATATGGCCATGCCCAATGAGGAGCGAATGGCGATCCAGCTGTCTATGGTGGGATGCAGATAGTCCATAAATGTCTGCCAGCCAAACTCCTCGTGTATCACCAGATAAACAAACACGGCCAAGAAGAAGCTGAACATTAACACGCAAGCACAACGCATCACTTTGCCTATCTGCAATTAATTTATAGAAATAAAATATTACTAAACCCAGCCTTAGTGTACTAGCAAAAATTATAAACTACATTGGGTATAAATCACAGACTCCTAGTTTTATCGTTTAAGCTGTTTGTTGATTGATCAGTCACAACAAACTGTTCATGGTAGATTATCAACACTTTAGATAAGATAATTGTTTAAACTTACAATGGAAACACGGTTGAGCAGCAGCAGAAGAACCACAACCCAAATGCCCACAATTGCCAATACCATTGACCAGGACAAAGACCATGCACCGGAGCCATCCCTAATAGAGCCTATCATTGAGCTGAAACAATAAAACATTATTTATTTAATTAAAATTCCAATGAATGTCGAACAGAAACTCACTGAAAGTACTCGACAGTTGAGTGCGGCTTTTGATCGGCCTGCAAAATGAAAAATAAAGAGAATTAAATAAAGTGTGGATGTGTTAATTAATTTGCGGGCACTCACTTCATCCACATCGTAACTGTTGTGTGTGGAACAGTTGGGCGAATTCCATGTGTTGTTGCAACTCATCCAGGGCAACACATCGTGCAACGTGTTGACGGCATAAATCAACGGCACTGCCGCATTAACGCTGTAGTAGGTGAGTGTGCCCAGGTTGAGCAACAATATCGAATAACCAATGCCTGTTAAACGAGTTACGCCAAGATAAAATACTCATATATATGGGTAGCTACATATATTATATGTACCAACTGACCTTTAAATATAGGCGATACGCGAAACGCTGATATCGCACCCGATGTGGAGAATTGGCCTAAAAATGTTTGTATCAGGAAAATGGGCAGCGAGTAGAAGCAAACAGCCAGCACATAAGTAGTCAGATAGAACTCTAAAGAAAATAGTAAGTATTATATACTACAAAAACAAATAAACTAGACATGAGACACTAGAGAAACTTCTGTTTTAAAAGTTGTTAGTCATGAGCAAAGGACAACTCGATATCTGTGCTAATTAATTACTCATACGCCACTTTGTACGAACAAAGGAAATAAATGCTTTTCTTTAATTACACCTACTATTATCGCTATTTCTATAAAACTTGTAAATATTCAAGGCTTGTTTCACATCAATTATAGCTTTGTTACTCATACCCCATGTGATTAAAATTAATCAGTTTCGTTATTTAAATAAGATTTTCTAGGAATTTCATATCATATAACTTCAACAATATTTTTAAATAAATAAGTCAATATTTAATCAGTATTATTTAAAAATGATATTATTATTTTAGTAACAGAAATTTGTCAAGATTTACATTTCACATTTCTGTTTTCACATAAATTTCCATTAATTAATATTCATCAGAATTCCTTATTTCATTATTTTTTGAGAATATTTAATTACGAAAACTTTTAAATTAAGGTCAAATAATAAACGCACTAATCTTATCGCATTGAAGGCAATATTGGGGTTTTTTGCGAACTAAAGTCGACAATAACAATAATTTTAATTTGCTGTGCATCCACAATGAACTAGCTTGGATTTCAAATATTTTGCAGAGCATTAAAGTGATAACCCCAATTGAATTTAAACGTAATTGAATTCCCCTGATAAGAAATCTATGAAGCGCGACGTCTATTTTCAATATGAATATGACACTAAACTGACACCAATTCGTCGACAATGTCGTCGATCTGTCTATGAGGTATAAACATATATTAGTTATGGAATACTTACTCCAACCGCCCATCATTAGTGCCCAGACAGACACATCGGAGAAGGCCATTGAACTGAAGGCGTAACTCGAGGTGGCAAAATAGAAATCGGCAGTTTTCGACCAGCGACCGCGTAGATTATCGGGTCGAAAGGGTCGCTCCATGGTATCATATGAGCTCGTATTCCGGATGGCCAAACTCTGCACTTGACGCGATCGAAACTTGCGTCCGCCGCGATTCGCAGGTGACGCAGCAATTCCACATCCATTTCCATTTACTAATCCATTTACTGGGGCATTTTCAGTGTCGTCTAGCAGCATGCAATTGTTTAGCTGCTGCTTGGCATCACCACAGATGCCTTTCATGCTGTCACACACACACACACACACACTATCACTAACTCAATCAATCAGTGGAAGTCAGTTCGTCATTTGAAGTTGCACACGCACAATATTATTGTTGTTTGTCTCGCGATTTGAAGTGGCTAAAAAAGGCCTCTTGAATGGCTGACGAGGCCAATAGAAAACTCACGCGTCAATTGCACTTGTTTTTTGAGGGAAGCTTTGCTATTTGTTTCAAGTTCATTTCGTTTCGTTTACCAAAATTGCACTCAATTTCGCTACTGCTGCTGACCCAGTTAACAGCTATATCTTTTTGTGGGTCATCCCGCGAATGTTTGTAAGTATAAAATTGCCCGGGTCGTCGACAATAAAGTTAAAGTCGAAGAATCACGCTACTGCTGCTGCTAATACAAAGTTTATTATTGTTTAATTGTTCTCCTCTCTTTGTGCACTTCAGCAGTTTTTTAACGAACGTGGGGTGCAGCGGGGGGGATGACGTCGAAAATTCTCTACTCACGATTAACGGTCAAGCACAACACACACAGCAAACACAACAACACCCAAACGATTCCGATGCTCGAAAGCAAATGATGCGATTTGCGATGATTGTGATTCTGATTGCTGTTCCTGCCTTACGCCTCTGCCGCTTTCGCAGTCGCAGTCGAAGTCGCTGCCGCAGTCGCCGCTACTTTTGCCACTAAGCAAAATATTTTGAAAAAAAAAAACGGATTTAATTAAATATACGTAGTAGGTATAAAGCACGCACACTGAAGCAAAGGTAATTGACATCAAGTTAATAGGTAAACAATGAACGAATGTTGTCAACATATCATTACGAAAATAATAATTAATGGTTAGCTTGAAGTTTAAGTGACGCTTAAATTTACATTTGGGGTTTGTCTAGTTTTTTTGATGCAAATAAAAAGAATTAATTTTTAATAATTTATGCAATCTTATCGCATTAATGAACTTCTAAAAAAAATAATCAATTTTGCTAATTACAAGCACAGTCAAGACCACTGTGCAGTGGCGATAATAGAGCTTATGTTGTTGATTCTTCTTCAATGCTTTTATGTGCTTTCCCTATGCATGTATGAGTAAAGTTATTGAGTGAATACCCCCCACATTCATTCACTCACACACTATTCACTATAATTGTAAATACAACACAATGCATTTAAGTTAGCGCAAATAAGTAAAAGTTATAGAGTAGAGTTCTATGTAGTAGTACAGCCATACAAATGTGGTCTTAATCATTTTTCATTGTTGTATCAACAAAGAAAGAATCTATTTAAATACAAAATAAATAATAAAAACAGAAATGCATATAAAATTAAAAACAAAGCAAAACCCGCGTGAATTTCAATAATATGATGGCGGACGGACGACGCGACGCATTGCGACGAGGGCAATGGACGACGCGACGACAGAGCGGGCAGGCAGCCAGCTGATGCACTAGTCGTACTATCTCCCACTCGCTTACTCTCTCACTCTCTAGCCATAAATACACTTGACATTCACTACGCGAAATAAACAACACACTGTGAGAGAGTATCAGAAAGACAGAGAGAGCGAGGCATTTCAACAAGTTAAACTGTAACAACAAATTAGCGCAAAGCGCAGAGCAGGAGAACTGTGTGAATGTTGTTTTTGTTATTTGATTTATTTGGTGGTTGCTTTTGTATACTCGCGAGTCGTGAGCATGCATGTACATATGTTTGTATGTAAATGGGAGCGGCGCCAATCAGCTGTTCTTTGTTTTGAACACCGTTGTGTAATTTGAATCGCTTCAGTTCCACTCAAATCATGACTGCGTGTGTTCGTTTGTGTGCGTGCGTGTGTGTGTGTGTGTGTGTGGGAGATGACGTCAATTTATTTTCAGTGAGTGCAAGGCGCGAGTGGAAATTATGAATGCACAAAATACATATTTGCGGTAAAACGTGTTCAATTTGCCATCAAGCAAAATCAATCGGCATTTTTTGCGCTGTTTGTGTTTATAAACATTGAGCAGTGTGCGCAATAAATTTATTGCAGAAATACTCGAGACAACAAAGAACGAAGAAAGAATGCCAAGGAATTTGCGCATATAAGAAGTATTTAGCTATTGCCAAAATGTTTAACGTCTGCCAATTCTTTTCTTTTTTCGTTGCTAAACACGTTCCATAATCAAATGCTGCAATGGAAAGGGAAAAGCACTATCGGAAGCCGTCTTACACTTTCATTTGCACACTCTTTCCACAGCAAACAATCAGCAGCAGCAATGACAAACAAAAACAACGACACACGGTAATTGCAATTGCAAACCCGGCGACAATTTGCAAATAACACGAAACTGCACCGCCCTCTTCTCACTCAAATCATGCCGAACCGACGTGAATCTGCCCAAATCGATTGAGCGTACGTTTGCCGACTGTCGATTGCGTTTCAATTTACAAGACACGCTGCCAGCGCGTCTTTACCGACGACTAACTGCCGCTGCCAGCGACAGCAGAGACAGAGCCAACAGCCACCAGCCACAGTCAGAGCCAGCAAGTCGCCGTTACACTCCGAGCGCCAACGACAGAGACAGCGAATCCGAATCCAAAAAAAGAAACCGAATAACGCAAGCAAGTCCCGCGTGCCAAGTGTGCTATTATCTCTTTGTCACTGTCGCTCTCGCTCTCTCGCTGTGCGAATATGCAGTGAGAGGAAGAAATGAAGAGAAAGAAATGCAAAGCCAGGTTGCTGCATTAGTAGCTGTTGTTATAGTAGGTAGTAAAGGCAATTGTAGTAATCGCAGTTTAAGAGTATTCAAATGTAAATGGTCACAAATTAACAAAAAATTTAGTGCATAATAAAATGAATAAACTACTAATAAAAATAAGTACTGTTAAATAACTTACATTAGTTATAACTATCTACTACTACTCGCAAATAGCAGTAAATTGAACTATTATTTTCTTTAACTATTCACAAAAAGTACTTAATTTTACTACTATTGTGTTTAGTGTATTTTCGTTCGTTGTATCGAAGCTGCAATCTTTTCACTTTGTAAGCGATAGCTGTCCATTTTAGGACTTGCTCCCAATATGGAGATGGAGAAAAATATAGACAACGCCATAAGTTGCAGCTGCTGACGAACCGCAATTAAATCCGATTGACTCTTGGCCCCAGAGGCGGGCCATAAATCAAAGCAGTTGGCGCATTTTCCACACGCAACTCGATACAGTGAGTTGCAGCTTATCATTCAACACCACCAAATGCGGCAAAATAGAAAAAAAAAACCCGCAACTTTGTACAGTTGTAACCGATAGCCCCCCAAACGACCCGATACGACCAACCGAAGATATATTCACATTCACATGCAAACAAATCACGCCTCAGTCGCAAAAGCGTCGAGTGTTTCACAGCAAACAGATCAAATATTCATATAGGAGGGTTGAGTGCCGAGTTGTAGTAGTATTCCGGCTATACGACGGGCTATGGTAACATACATAGTTGTTGTACTCATAACGCCCCTTTGCAAAAACTATGCGCATGCGCATGAACTTGGCACTCGACTTGGCTCTAATTGCAATTTTCAATACACCGTTTCTTATGAAACTTACACATGGGGAGAACTGAAAGTTAAATAGTACTATAGTAAATAAATCATAGTATAACCTAGTATAACTAATTCAATTATAATTACTGGGTTTTACATACACGAACTGTTATAACTGAAGTATACTCTGTAGTCCATCTCTAATAGCATATTCATATAATATAATACTCATAGTGGTTTTTAATCAATTTTAATTAGACACCCCAACGGTAAAATATGAATATAGATTTATTTATATCATATTTTTGCTTTATAATGATACTAGAAGTATTTGGTAAAATAAGTAAATGAAAATTGGTTTACCAAAAAACATACAATATTCAAGAATAAAATATAATATTGAGTATACGCCAGGTAAAACCACCCGGTGTAGAAACAAAAGAAAAAAGACAAAATATATGGAGTAAAATGTTGATTAAAGTAAAATTTTTAATTGTAGAATGTAAAATGAAAGAAACCTAAAAATTCTATTCTGTTAAAATGAAAGAGTACAAAATTATTTAAATGTCCCATTAACGAATTGATAAAGTTTTTGTAGTACTGTAATAAACTACAAAAATGTGTAAAGAGTATTCAATATAGGTAATTTACCTTATATACATTCCAATTTTGTGTAGCATCAATTCATTGTCAAAGTCTAAGCTCAATTTGAGAAACAATCAGCAGTATTTGAAATCTCGAATAATGATCTACCTAGGTTATCTGTTACACATTCATAATTCCCCTGCATACTCGTATAATAGCTTAATTTAAAAGCAAACTGTCACTAGCTCTGAGCGTAATGCTCTAGTAATTGTGTTTTTAACGTAGAAACACGCAATTAAAGTCAAGACCTTCAAGGCAGCCGACCGTCTAAGTAGACTTAATGACTATACAAATTCCTGCACTTACAGCTCTAATCAATCCAATAAAATGCACGCGAATCTACGAACAAAGCACAAAGGTTGCTCTAGTTCGGCAATATAAAATATTAGAATACTACAGTACAATGTCGATAATTGCAACTGCATTTAATTACAGAAAATTGTACGCAAATCGTTAAATGCAGTTTACATGCTCAACATTTACATGTAACTAAGAATATTGCACAATTGTTTAGGCTTGCAATTGTTGATGTGCATCCATTAAAAATAAAACAAAAATTTAAAATATTTTTAATTTAACTGCACATTGCAGATAATTGCAACATTTTTTGTATGTGCAGTATTGACAATTGAGAAACTTTTGTTTTCAACTTTTTTACATTGATTTATTAGCTAAGAAAGAAAATCATTTACACAGTTTTGGGAATTTTGTTACGAAAATGTTTTAATTTTTTTGCAATAAATATCAGAGTTGCGAGTGCGAGTCGAAAGGAAATTTTTAGGAATGGCTGGTGCGAGTGCCCTGTTTATATAACATATGTAGATATGTGTGTATTTACAACATTTCAATGCGTATTCATAGTATGGTAATCGTAAATCGTTGTGATGTCCTTTGGCATCAGCTTTTGGCAGTTCCATGGTCAATATCGTAAATCCTGAGTCCTAAGTAGAAACTTCTTAGATGGTGCCGGGGGCGGGGGCAGCGTTGATGGAAGCCACCGACTGGATGTGGCCGGACAGAGGAGCTGTGTGAACAGCGCCACGAGTCTGGGCGGTGTAGACACCCTCATGGGCAACGGGAGCAACAACAACAGCGGGAGCAGCATGGGCAGCAACCACAGCAGGAGCGTGGGCAGCCACGACGGCAGCACCGTGAGCAGCAACAACAGCAGGAGCATGAGCAGCAACTGCTGAAGGCCAGGCACCAACAGAGACGGCAGCGGGCCAGTGGGCAGCGGGTGCCACCCAGGGAGCGGCGACAGCGGGACCCGAGACGGCGGTGTAGGACAGACCATGGCCAGCCAGCTGAGAGATCAGAGGAATCACCGAAGACTGAGCTCCCATGGCGAGGGCCAGAGTGAAGATGACTGCGATAGCGAACTGCAGACAAAAAAGGGAGAGTGAGCTTGGAATCCTTGCGGAAATCCTTGTTAGGGACTTACTTTCATGTTGATGGTTTTGGTTTGTTGTGTGTGCTCTTGTTGAACTCTTGTTCTGAACTGATCTCTTGTTGATTCTGTCGCCAGTTTTATAGCCAGTTGATCAAGCCAAGAGCTGAGCCAATAACCACAGCAATGGTCAGCAAAAGTTCATACGCCAAGTGAGAGTTCGAGTTCACACACAGAATTACATATGTATGTACATATTTGCTATATACATACGATGTGAATATGTTGTTAGATATATATCTTTTGCATACATGTGATTACAGAAATAATGACATGCTGCTGCTGCTGTTTCTGTAGGTGGGCAGCATGAGTGTACTAACAACAAGTGAACTCATATTCACACTCAATACCTAGCCAGTCAGTCAGTCGAGCGATCGATCAAATGCAACGATCTAGACCCAGACCGACTGAGACTGAGAGAGACCCAACCCACTTTTTAGTTGCAGTTCCGGTAAGTTGCCGCTTTCCACGCTGCGTCACTCTGCGACAGCGTTGGCTGTTTTAATAATTACTTAATTGTTGTGGTTAACGCCATTATTGTTATTCGCAATTTATTAGCATATAATGTGACTGTCTTGTGATCCATTTATGGTTTGCATTCGTATCCTGAACATGCTGTACTGCTAATTGATTTACAATCGAAAAAAAACAAACTTATCAACTCATTCAACCCTTTTGCTGTCATTCATTGCATTCTAAACATTTCAATTGAAATGCATAACATATAATTGTACTCAATAAATCATAGAATTCATGATTAACTTGTCAAGGGCGCGAGTGATTGACAGCATCATTGCTGTCAATCGTGCGTATACTTGATACAATCCTAATTGTTACATTGCTTTGACTGAAACTGCATCACAATTCAAAAATATGACAGTACTGAGGAATTAATAGAATAGGGAGTAAGCAACGTGCTATAAAGTAAAGTATGAAGTAGAATTAAACTTAATGTACAGACCGATCATGCGTATACTTGATATAATCCTAATTGTTATATTGCTTTGACTGTAACTGCATCACAATTTAAAAATATGACAGTAGAGAGAAATAAATAGAATGGGGAGCATACAAGTAACTAGAGTATAGTATGGAGTTAAGTTAAGCTTAATGTACAGATCGATCATGCGTATACTTGATATAATCGTAATTTTTTTTCATTCTTTTAACTGAAATTGTATCACTTTGTTTTTCTGTCAATTCACAATTATGGCACTTTAATAGAGTATACAGCAATAAAGAAGTTGGGAAGTAAACAACCCGCAATGTAATAGAATATAAAATAGTGAGAAGTTTAATCTTGTGTATACTTTATATAGCCCTGATTGTTACATTCTTTTGAGTAAAATTGTAATGCGTAATTCCATTCAAAAATATGACACTTCAAATCATTTAAAAAAGAAAACAAATTGAAGTGTAGTTTATAAACTATAATGCATGGAATAGAATAAAAGCTGTGACGAGGTCATGCGTATACTTAATAATGTCTTGACCTTCATATGTATCATATTTGAATAGAATTGTAACAACCTTGTTTATTATTATATCAAAAATAACTCTAACTAAATATTTGAACAGTAAGTTATAAACTGTCATAAATTAAAAATTTTAAAATACCAAAAACCCAAATATTACTTTCATTAAATTATGATGTCTGAAGCTCAATTTAACATAGAATGACAAAAACAGTTAATTTACCATAAAGTTTTTGTCGGATTTCGCATATGTTTTTACCCAATTGTTATCAACATTTGTATTTATTTACAAAGCTTTGAATTATGTGTAACTTTGTGAACTTACGAAATGTTTTCTTCCAAAATGTATGTATATTAATCCTTTAAATAAAGAAAAGTCCATGGAAAGAGACTCTGCCTTAAGCAAAGCATTCCTTGCGTCATTTGCATTGCAACATCATCTAATCCAGGAATAGAAACATTAAATGCATTTAGGATTGTCTGCACTCTACCATGATTATTTCCTCGTTGTATTTTTAATTACTTTGTCGCTGATTGTTAAATGGATCGAAATCAAATGGTTTTACATAACACCCACCCAGAGCCAAGCCATTCCCTTGCATTTTGGTTTTGCCATTTCATGCAAAGCCGGCGCGTGGGCGTCTAAAAGTTGCAGCCGGGTTCAGATTGCAACTTGCAACGAATCGACGACGAAGACCATTAGGTGATACAATTAACTCACGCCGCACTACAAAAGCGAGACACCCGCACACGCTAAAAGCAAACCAAAACAAAAAAATATAGATATACATATTTAAAAAAATCATGGTAAAAAAAACAACAATTCAATTATGCAAATGGACAAAAAACCGAGAAACCTTGCCAATTGCAGCCGCATTGCGAACCAGTTTCAATGCCCCCGAATTGCCCCCTCTTCCCCCTTAGATGCAGATATAAAGAGAGCCATTAAAGCGAAACCCGTCAGGTGTCGTTGCACCAAAAAATGCCATGCAACTTTATATGTGGTATCAACTTGTTGTTTTGTTGTTGGCAACAACGCCAACGCCAACGCGCAACAAAATTTGTAACGATAGCTTTGAAAGAGTTCAAGTTGAATTCTAGAGACGATGATAAACTGTAATTACGAGTAGCTGCTGCCATAAATAATCAGTAATACTGCTATATAGAGACATATATAGTTCGATCGGATCGCAGGTGGTGAGCACTGACTAATAAACAAACCATATTCTGCTCTGTAATTAGCTTTAAGCGTTTGCATAATTAAGCATACGCCCTGTGATCGCAATCTATTCAATTCGCATGGCAACGCCTTTCAGGTCAATTAAGTACGCTACGAAATGTGGCTCAAATGAACATTGGCCCGCTCTTGACTACCGATCAGTGGCAGTTTATAGCAAAGTGTCCAAACATACCTTGCATTAGTCAATTCACAAAACTATTAACTACTAAGTATACGTTTGATCTAATTACTTAAGTTAGTGCAAAGACATTCATTTCGATATGAAATCAATTAAACAATCTATAATGTCTTCAAGGTTACACAGATATACATTGTTTATAAACAGTTCTAGCACCCCAAGGTCGACCCAATTATATAAAAAAAAAAAACTACATTATTTTTATTATTCATCTCGACTTATGCTAAAGTATTTCAACAATTACTTTTGTTATCTAGTACTAGTGATTTCCTATTGTCTTTTTAACGATAAAACAGTAGTCCTAATCTTTTCAATTTAATCTTCGATAGTGTTGACTTAACAAAGTAGATTTAAAATCTTATAAAAAAAATAAAAAAAATCTATGATTACGTATTAAGTATTGTTAGAAAATAAGTTAAATTATTAAATATATGAAGTCTATTTGCAAATCGTATCGTTAAAAAATTCTAGTTCTTAGAGAGCAAGAATACATCTAACTTTAAAACAAGTAAAAAAGTTACAGTCGAGAGTGCTCGACTATGAGATACCCGCTATCCATTTAGAATAAAAGCAAAACATTGCGGTATTTTTTTCAAAATATACCGAAATACAAATATATTAAAAATATACCAAACAGTATATTTTTTATTATTGTATACCATTATTATTGTATACCAAAATTCGCAGCTGTAGCTTGAAAATTACACTTGTTATTCGATTTTATTGAATTGCGGGTGCGGAAGTGGGCGTGGCAACATTTGAAACAAACTTGATCTGCGTGCAAACATAACAAATGCTGTCGAAAAAAAATTATCTATTCTAATTCTCTATCTCTTATAGTCTCTGGGATCTAGATGTTCATATGGACGGACGGAGAGACACACAGACGGACATGGCTATATCGTCTCGGCTGTTGACGCTGATCAAGAATATATATACTTTATAGGGTCGGAGATGCCTCCTTCTACCTGTTAAATACATTTCCTGTCGGCACAAAGTTATAATACCCTTCTACCTTATGGGTAGTGTGTATAACTAGTAGACTCTGTCGCAAAGATAGATATGATTTAATTTAAAATATGTATAAAATACATACATATATGTATAATAACAATCTTTAATTTCAAATTGCTACACCCTTTTTATCATAAAATTTAGCTATTTTTAGAAGAAAAATTACAAGTATTTTATACAAGGTAGTAAATACTATAATAAAGTATTTTCTACCCTATTTGGTACTTTTATTTCCCCATTTCCAATAAAAGAATAGTATTCGAGTAAATAAAAACGAGTTTATTTAAAACATTTTTTGTCAATTTTACAATTGTTGCGAATTACTAGAGTAAGGTTTGTATATGTATGTATATGTATTATGTACATATGTGTATATATACACCATCTATAGTGCACACAGCTTAAGTGCTGCACTCAGAAGTGGAAGAGAGATAGATAGAAGAAGAGTTTGGTGATAGATTGAAAGTATATTGTTGCAAAGAGAGATAGCTAGATGGAAGGAGAAGAATATAGTAGACAGACAGATCGATAGATGTAGAAGGAAAGGCGGAAAAGCTGGTGGTGATTTGAAAGTTCTCAAGTAATAAGAAATTAACATGCTGTTATTTGTTGGTTGTAGTTGTTGTAATTGTTGTTGTTGATGTTGTTGTTGGACTTATTTGCTGAACACAGAACTAACTCAAATGTGCGCGTGAGTGAGTGTGTTTTGTGTGTGTGCGAACGAGATGGATGTATCGCCAAAGCGATACTCCTTGGTTCATAACGGGACTAAGATCGGTGTGTTCTTAACAATAATGTTTTGGGGTGGTTGTTGTTGTGGTGATGGGTGGTGGTGATAGAGTATCCAAGTAGAGTCGTTGAAAGTCGTGGACATAGAGAAGTAGGATGGATAGATAGATAGACAGCCAGAGACAAACAACAAATTGGTGCGCCAGTTGTGTTCGCTGCTCCCTCGATGTCGCCATCATCGTCCTGCTCCCCACATCCATTTTGGCATATCGGTAGTTCGGCAGTTTTGGTAGTTCAAATTTACAGAGTACCGGGAGCTGGGGCCACGTTCACGGAAGTGGCCGAGTTGATGTGACCGGCAAGGGGAGCGGTGTGGATGGCACCACGGGTCTTGGCAACGTAGACACCCTCATGGCCATGGGGGCCAAGGGCGGCGGCACCGGGACCCTGAGCGAGGGCAATGCCGGGAACACCACCGTGCCAGCCGGGAGCGGTCAGACCCCAGGGAGCGCTAGCGTGAACGGCAACGGCAGCAGGTGCAGCCCAGCCGTTGTTCCAGGCGCCATTCCAGGCACCGTTCCAGGCACCATTCCAGGCACCGTTCCACAGACCAGCTGGGCCATGGGCAACGGAGTTCACATAGGAAACACCGGGAGCAATGGCAGCCCACGACGCCTGAGCACCGGCAACGGCGCACACGAACATGACTACGGCAACGGCGAACTGCAAGTGTTGAAGAGAGACAGATGGTGTGGTGAGTTTGTGGGTGATGGTGGTGGTGTGTTAACAGTGTTGGAGAGGTGCACAACAAAAAACAGTGTTGCTGATGTGCCGACAGTGTTTTTGATGTGTGTTTTCTTTACCTTCATGTTGATATTGTTGAGTGTTTGAGAAGGAGGTTGAAGGAGTAGAAGGAAGAGTTGTTGAATGCTCAGCGAACGAGTTGATTCTGATTTCGACTACCAAATTGTGGCCACATTTATACTAAAAAATTGGCCTGCACTTCGTTTCAGCAGAAAAAAACAAAACCTGCCCCACACCACAATACTACAAGCAGCAACAACAACAACAAATGCACTCAAGAAAATATATATCAAATTCGAATAAACACACAAAAACTAGACTCGAAACATCGACGCCGACAACGACGACGCCCAACCAAAGTCAGGCACAAGCCAATGGCTGCGAGGCTCAGTCGACGTCGCTGCCGCAGAATTGGAGCAGATCTCTGGCCAAGTGCTCTGCCTTGCGTTGCCTTGCCATGCCTTTGGTGCTAGCCTTTCACTGCCCAGCTGCGCAGTCGCAGTCGTCGTCAGCGGCAAATCGTCCGGCTGAGATCTGCTGGCTGGTGGTGTCGGCGTCTCTCTGGAGCATCTGGTGGTGGCGTTTGGTGGGTCAGGCGTGTGCGGGCGAGGCCGCATTGTTGCGCAAATTGCAATAAGCAAAGAATTTAGAGCCGAAGGAAATACACAAGCAAACCTAGCAAACAAAACAAACACACACACATACACACTGAAAACTATCGGCAAAGCCAATCGACAACACGAAAATTGCAGCAACAACAACCAGCAATCGAAATTATATTGATAAAGCCGCAAACACATTTAAAACCCATAAGCAGAGACCTGCAGCACTTACGCCCCACCCTCCGTCCCTGTCTCCACAACCACGCTTAAGTGAAGTCCAATGTTTAGCTCGACTGCATAGTAAGCGTTGCTATTGTGATTGTCAGAATAATTTTAATTATACACACATCGCACTACAATTTAGCGATTTCGATTTCGATTTAAAGCGCAAATGGTCGCGTGCTTGCACTGCTACAAAAACAATTGTCTTCAATTTTAATTTACCTTGTGCATTTCTTATTGTTATCGAAACCGATAACTCAAGTTTGGCAAGCTCGGTTTCCTATCGATTCTTACTCTCACTTGTGTCATCGCAGGAATGCGCCATTGATATCGATTAATTCTATTTTTGTCATGCTCCATTTCGTTTTGCAATTTTATTTTATTTGTTTGCATTTGAATTTTTCTCAGTGTTTTCAATTTAACAATTGCAGTTACAACAAAGCTCAAAGTAGGAAGGTATGTGTATGTATGGGCAACGCCCAAAAATAAATATAATCAAACGCTGTCAGCAGTGTTCGGCAAAAACAATAAAAATGCAAAATCGCAAATCAAATTGGTGAACCACATTTCCATATTTGGTCACTTATTGTACTACCAACAATACTATGCAAGCCAATTGCAACTTCAACTTCAACTCGAGAGATTGACACAAGATGCAAATCGCAATTTAACACGGGCCCCGTTTTCTAACGAGGGTCAAGAAGTCATAGACAATTTAAAACTTTAAATGAATTCGCAATGCCATTAAACAACCAGAACCAAGTAAAGGTGCTTGGTAAAAAAACAAGCATAAATCACAATTTATAGTGCAATGCAGAGGGCCATAACGTGTTTTCAAAATGCCATAAACTTGCACTATTACGGAAAATACCATAACAATTTCAATATTCATAAACTTGGTAAACAATAACTAAGAATGATTGTTTGGCGCCGATTTTACTACACTCGGTAACCCATTCTGGAATCATTAAAGCTTGGAAAATAAGAAACAAATACACAAATAAGTTTATTTCAGATCCTGTGTTTGCATTTTACTAACAATGAATTCATAATATTTAATATTTTCTTGCGATAATTCACATTTTTCCCAATATAATAAATGAAATATTTCGAAAATATATTACCAAGGAAAAGCATTTTTAATTTAGTTAGTTATAATAATAATATAATTTAAAAAATATATATATTCCAAAAACCATCTATAAACATTTTAAGGGAATTTTCATGCATTATACCTTTAGACATACCCTTTAGCTCTCTGTGTTCCGGGTGTAAAGAATTCACCCAGTAAAAGTCAAGCAGTCTAATTGCAATTAAATCAGTTATTTATTTCATTTAACTGTACCATTTAAAGGTAATAATATAATCAATAGATTATTTTGAAAACAAGCAAACTTATGATGAAATAGACCTGCTCGATCCCATAATAATTATTGGTTCACATCGCCCTAATCGTGATCATCCAACCTATCCATTGTTTTGAACTTTGCTATGGTTTTGTTTTCTATTTTTTATTTTTTGTTTTTCGAAAAAAGTGGGTGGAGATTATGAGCATGAAGCGCTTAACTAATAACTATCTTGCCTACATTGTAATGATCGGTCAGTTATCGCCCCAAAATCGGCTAATTGGCTCAGAGCCGCATGAAACTGGCAGGCAGCAACAACAAAGCCGTCAGCTTTGGACGATTATGCAAATTTTCGACACATTTACATTGATTGCAGGTCTTGTTCTTGTATCAAGCTGGACATGTTCAAACAAGTTATGTTGGAATTGTTGCAAATGTTAGGCGTATTACTTTGGTTTAATTTTTCTTAACTATTTAATCATACTACAACTTGTTTATTAGTATTTTTATAATATTAAGCAAAAATTGGCAACAAAGTGTATGCCTTGAATATTGTTTCATTCCAAGCATTCCATTGTTGCCATATGTATGTGTGTGTTGTGTAACCCTGAAAACTTGTCAGCCCTGTTGAACACTTCTCATTGTCACTTGCCAAAAATAATTTCAACGTGTAACACACAAATTTGTTAAACTCTGGGATTTTCTGGGATTCTTTAAAATGGCTTCGCTAGGCACAAAGATCACCACGTTTATCAATGGTAAGTAGACGATAATTTGATGTTAATAATAATTAAATAATAATTATTTGCAGCTGCCAAGGCTCAAGCACGTCCGCTCTTTGATGAGTTCATGTACTACGCCAAGGTGGAGCTAACACCACCGACTCCAGCTGATTTCAAGCATTTTCGAGAGCAGGCTGCCAAATCAGCGAAGAGCATGAAGAAGGACTTGAAGTCGTCGGGCAATCGACTCCGTTCGACAACTGTCGCTGAGGCTTGGCTCAATACGCTGGTCACCATTGAGGTGATCACCTGGTTCTTCATGGGCGAGGTAATTGGTCGTCGACACCTCGTTGGCTATAAGGTCTAAACATAACAAACAACACAGAACGAAAGCATTCTCGAATTTGTACATTCATAACATGCATAAATAAAGCTGCAGCAATTCACGGATCATAAGTTCAAATCGTTCCGCCCATTTAATAAGTTTTCTGGCCGCGCCTTTAAATTCCAATTGCAACGTGGCAACTTAAGGAACGGACATGCAAATCTAAGCTGGGCTGGCATTGATCTTGGACACAGTTCAGCTCAGCTGTATGGTCAAATGATACGTGACATGCTGCAGGAGGCGTCCAAGCGTCAAGGCGTTAACCCAACTGTGTCTGCCCCTTGTGGTCAACGAAGTGGCGGCGTAAATCAGCTTGACACCGAGCGAGCAGCGACAACGTTGCATAATTCCAAACAATGCACATGTCGCGAGTCAAGACTCGGCCACAACGAACGCTATGCGCTACACACCGAGAGATACTTTAATGCTTGCCCCAATTTTTATGGCATTTTAATAACAACAGCAACAACAACAGCAGCAGCACCATACACCACCCAAATTCAATCCCCAAAAGCCAGTTAGCCACGTTTGCGGCAATCTTGTGCAGCGATTGCATCATGCCAGCCAACAAAGTATGGCAGACAAAGTCCTTATCATTCACTGCAAATGTTCAACGCCCACCAATGGCATGAAGCAGGTTCGATAAAATGTGAATTTCATATTTAAAATCGCATAAAAAGAATGAAACTAATTATATGGGCCCAGCGTAGGAATGAAGGCGGAATTATTTTGAGCTGTACTTTTGGTCTGCTCTTAATCTGGCATAATCAATGTTGGCCATGCTGGAAATTGAATTCCAACCCAGTCCGAGACCAGACTCTTTGATTGTTGCAACTTGCCACTTGCGACCACCGCCGCCAGAGTGTGTGGCAACAAAGCAATAGCATTACCATTGAATGCCTAACGATTTGTGCAACGCCTTATTCACCCACACGCCACCGTCGCCACCTTGCCACGGTCCTCATTACCTCATACCCTACACGTAGAGAACGATTACTTGAGGCATGTTCATAAATCAAAGTCATATAGTACAAGTATAACTGTTTGTAGGGTAGCTAAGTAACTTATACGCTGCGTATACGTGATTTTAATGTTTGCAAATAATCGAATTAAATGCATTCGCATTTATTTAATTGCAACAATTCAAGTGGGTGGCCTCCGAGCTATTGCAGCAACTGCAACTTAAATAAGCAATAATCAAATAATAATACCCTTTAAGAAGGGGCGTACAAAAAATGGGAGTTGCTTGTAATGAAATATTTATTGCAATTGTGCTTCCTGGCAAGTCTCGAATAATTAAATTACTCGCATCGAAGTATAAAACTGGAATTATTTCTCATTTTATAGGATATCTCTCGCTTTCGAGCTGCACATTCATTCAATCAGCTTTTGAGCACTTTCAATTATTGATTCTCATTTAAGATTTCTACAATCGATCAGATCGGGGCGTAATTAATCCAATTATATTTATGATGCTGAGCACTGCTAATAGCCATTAAGTTAACTCAATAATTAGCCACTCAATAATGGCCAACTCACTTGACAACTGTCACAACGATCACAAGCGATTCTTGCGCACTTAACACGTTCTATGGCCAATTTAAATGCTTATGACATGCCCCAAGTGCACACGCTTCAGCAAACAGTTCCAAGTGGCTTTCGCATTGGAATTGGAATTGGGATGCCAATTGCATTGACTTGGTCGACTTGCAACGCAAACAGGGGAAGGAGGAGGGGTGGTGCACTTATGAAATATGCGAATGCCACAAATCTTTTTATTGGGGGAGTGCAACAAGTTTTACCGTCCATAAACAGCATACTGCAGTTTGATCCACAGGTGGTTGCCACGGCCATAAAAGTTAGCTTACTATTCGATGGAGTTCAACGACAAGTTGAGGGGAGTGTCACTATAGTATGTAACTGGTGGTCACTTTTACTAGCTCACCTCTATTTTGATTGTTATTATAATAATCCGAGAGATTTGTATTCAAATTGCGCAAACGGATTCAAGAAAAATATGTGTATAAAACGAGACTGGCCATTAATTGTTGTGCACTAATTCTGCATTTGATCTAGTAATACTTTTTTATAGATCTACTTCTAGTATAAAATAATTCAACTATTCTCCTATTAATATTTTTAATAATGAAATATTTCTTTTGCAATGATTCGACAATTTTTACAGGTTTATTTTAAAGAGTTTAAAACGTTTTATAGTTTAATAATTCTAGAATTGATACGAAATCATTTTAATACTAATATAATATTCATAGATTAATTCTACAATTTTTCTAGTTATATGATTCTAATGCTATACAATTTATTTGGAAACTGTAGTAATATATACATATGCTAGGTTATAAATTAATTTATAGTCTATGGCTTTAATAAATAAATAAAATATACATACTTGTATACATACATTTAAAGTGAACTTAATCATGCTTTAATATCAAGAAATTATTACATTATTATTATTATTTTTACCATATGGTTTTTATTAATCATTTTGAATGTGATAATAATTCTATCAACCAATAAATATTTTTATTATTTTAATCTCATTTAAATTAATTAAGTATTGATATTATATAGTATAGAAAAAATATGATTGATATAATAATTTTTATAAAATGATTATTTTCTGGTAATACTTTTATAATAGTTGCCGGTAATACTTTTATAATAGTTGCCTATAGTATAATTATACCATTTAAATTCTTTCACTAGACTGGATTTTATTGAAATTATTTTTATTTGCTGTAAGCTTAATCCTGCCTCGATCATAATGTCGTGTTAAATTAGTCACTTAAGCCGCAGTTATAACCGTTCTACGACTCAATAATGTGCCATAAAATCAAGTAATTGAAATACGACAAGTCATATATTTGGTCTTGCCTCGTATAACACTCAATTCCCGTATTTGGATCAGTTAGTCCATTAACCTTATTCAGTAATTCATTGAGTCGCCCACGCGCTATCATGATCACATGAGCATAAACATAAACATGTAATGTAGACAAGCAAAAAAACAAAAGCCAAGCTGCATAATGGCCAAAAACAAGATCGAGAAACCGGCAGCCAGCAAAGTGCAATGCGTTTGTTGTGCGTTGGCCCAAATGAATACTATGGCTGTGGCCTTGGCTTGTGTTAATCTTGCTGGCCACATTCAGTGGGCCACATTCTGCAAAGAAACAAAAAATAAAAATAAAACTAAAACCTGAAAAGTGCGTTTGCAATGTGCGTCCAATGAACCGAGTAGAGCAGGAAGCCTTTTCGTTGAATTTTCCGTTTTGCAGTGCGTAAACTTGAACTTGTTTCGTTTGAGTGAGGAGGAAATCATTTGCGTTGCATTGACTTCGGCAATCGACTCCATCTATGAACTGCGTTGTGCGTCACGCAGCGAGCGAAGAATAAAACCGTATGCGAAAAAAAGTGAATGGCAGCCAACAGGTAACTCAACTGGCCAGGCAAGATTTATGGCCAATTGCTATTGGGCTTGGCTGCCAACATGACACGGTAACAACAACGACGTCGGCGTCGACTCTTGTCTACTTGGCTACTGCAGTTCGCTGTTCACTGTTCAGTGTTCGCGGTTTGCCGTTTATTTGTTTGCTCATTCCAAGCCAGCGCCCTGCGTGCCCCTGCGTTACACCTGGACTGAGGTGCTGATGCCGAGACCGAGTCTGTGGTGGGCGGTGGCAAGCGATTGGCAGGCCCCAGAGACGATCGTTTGTTTGACACTTTTATTGAATCGACTGACCGAACAGTCGACTTTCCGCTTATCATGCTCGCAAATGCATCGACTTGGCGTTACATTTAAGTCCATTTGCACTCGACAATTTCGTAACTAGCTGAGCCTAGGGGATGTCTGGACATATAGGAGAGCCAATCTCTCTTTCTCTCTATTGAAGGGGGCCACGTAGGTGTTGAGACGGATCTGTTACTCCCAAAGTGTTTGCATACAATTATTTAACCTGGTATCCAGTTGTTTTTTTATTTTTGTCGTTCGTTCAACATTACGTGAATTTTTCTATTAATAATTGCAAGTGCCGGCGATCAAGGCAAACAGCCCCTGCTCCACTTAAGCCTTACTCTCGATTTCAGTCTTTGTGTGACAACAACAAAGAGTTGTAGCTTGTAACGGCAGTTGGCAACAAGTTAAGCCAGCCAGATGTGTGGCCCACGTTTGCAGGCGTAGCTGCAACCGAGAAATGATAGTAGAGATTGTTTTTTTTTCTTTTTTAGTTAACGCCCCTCTAATCATTGCATCGTTTAATCCACGTTATGAACTGATTAATTGCCGCGCACTTAGAAAGGTTACAGCCCGAGAAAGATGAAAAGCTATAATTAAGTTGTATTTTAATATATAGTCTTATTCTATCTACACTTATCATGGATCTTGCTGACAATTCCATTATCCGTTGATCAAAAGATAAGTACATCAAAGAAATTAAAATTTGAAATTCGATCTCAATTGCCGCCAAATGAAAAGAGCAATTTATCGATCTACCGCCACAGTACTTAACATAACAGAGCTCTGTTAAATTGCAGCCCTGCAATTCCAACGGCTTTCTGGCTGGATATCGAGGTTTTTGATATTATTATACAAATATTACTAACGCCGGTGGTTTTAAAAACAAATTAACAATGTTAGAAAAGATAACAGCATACATAGTGACACTGTAAACGGTGTAATGTATAGTTCTTTACATAAAATACTACAAGACACCAAACATCTATGCATCGATAGTGGCAACGATGTTTCTTAACTTACGATAGCTCACCTCTAGTTCTATGTTAGGCGGCACGTGTTGAGTGCGCATTGAATTTTATTATTTGTGAATTTTTCAGTTTGATAAATAAAAATGAAGTTAGCAACAAAAAAAGTTAAAAGTCTAGACAGCAAAAAACCCAAAAACGCTGCCATCAAAAAGAAGAAAGTGTCAGAAAAGCCCAAATTGCCAAAAGTGGCAAAGAAAGCCGTCAAAGATGAGGAGAAGCGACCGAAGAAGCAGAAGGCGGCAAAGAAGTCACACAAAAAGGATTTGGAGGGCCTAAAGGACATAGATCCCGAGTTCTATGACTTTCTTAAAAAGAACGACAAGGAACTCTTGGATTTTAATTTGATGGACAGCGATGACGACGAAGAAGACCAAAATGAGGCAGAGCAAAAAGACGATGGTGCAGAAAGTGAAGAGGATGAAGAGAAATATCACAAGCCCAGCAATGATCTGGAGGTAGCCAGTGATGAGAGTGATTTCGAAGGCGATGATGATGATGAAGACGTGGCAGCCGGAGGCGTGCAGAAAATCACGCTCAATCTCTTGCGACAATGGGAACTGCAGCTGAGCAAACCCACTGTGCCAATTGAAACAGTGCGTCAGGTGATTCAAGCCTTCAACTCAGCTCTGGCTAGCATCAGTGCGGACAATGAAGGCGAAAAGGCGAATACGGCTGCATATAAGGTGGTCGGTGCCGCCGCCTTCAATGGTGTTATCCAATTGTGTGTGATACATCTACAGCCGGCAATCATCAATGTGCTGGGCGTGAAACCAAACAGCAGTCTGCCGCTACACAAGCACAAAAAGTGGGTGAAGGTGCGTGGATGTCTGCGTTACTATCTCTCTGATTTGATACGCCTGGTGGAGCAAATATCCAGCTCAAATATTCTTAATGTGCTGCTCAAGCATCTGCATCAAATGGCCGGCATGGTGGCACCTTTTACTGCGCTCGGCAAAACCATACTGAAGCGTCTGATTGTGCTCTGGGCCACTGGCGATGAGACGGTGCGTGTGTTGTCCTTCTTGTGCATCCTCAAGATTACACGCAAGCAGCAGGTAAGTTTTGAGCTTAGTTTTGATCCCTGCAACTGTTTAACTAAATTCTCTTCTAGGCCACTATGCTGAACCATGTGCTGAAAGCCATGTATCTCGCTTACGTCAGGAATTCAAAGTTTGTTTCGCCCAACACGTTGCCAGGCATCAATTTCATGCGTCGCTCGCTTGTGGAGATGTTTGCACTGGACTTGAACGTCAGCTATCAGCACGCTTTCCTCTACATACGTCAGCTGGCCATTCATTTGCGTAATGCCGTTATCCTCAAGAAGAAGGATAGCTTCCAGGCAGTGTACAATTGGCAGTACATTAATTCGTTGCGTCTATGGGCGGATTTACTTGGAGCCAGCACAAATAAGCCACAGCTGCAGCCGCTGGTTTATCCACTTGTTACTATCACAACAGGTGTCATCCGCTTGATACCAACAGCGCAGTATTTCCCACTGCGTTTCCATTGTCTGCAGTCGCTCATCTCGCTGGCCAAGGAGACAAACACCTATATTCCGATCTTGCCACTAATTGTGGAAGTTTTGCGCAGCAATACCTTCAATCGCAAACACACCGCGGTATCCATGAAACCACTGCAATTCACTTGCATTTTGCGTTTGAACAAAGCACAGCTAGCGGAGAATGGTTTTCGGGATGAAGTTGTGGAGCAAGTGTGTGGCCTGCTGTTGGAATATCTAGCTCACGAGTCTGCCACCTTGGCTTTCAGCGATCTTGTGGTGCCAGTTGTGGTGGCTCTCAAAGCGTATCTCAAGGAGTGCCGTAATGCCAACTACACGCGGAAGCTGAAGCAACTGCTGGACAAGATTCAGGAGAGCAGTCGTTTCATTGAGCAGCAGCGCAGCAAGAGCAGTGTCAACTTTGATCTGAAGAACGCGCAAGCGGTGCAGGCCTGGGAGCAACAGGTGCGCAACAAACGCACCCCATTGGATATCTACTATGCAAGCTGGCTGAAGACACACGAGACCAAGAAGCGACGCCAGGCGGCACAAACAGATGATATTAATGCAGACTACGATATACCCAAGCTGAAGAAACCGGCGGCTAAGTCTGGTGTGCCAGTGCGCAACGAACAGGGCGAAGTGGAGTTGTTCCCATCAGACTCTGAAGATGAGGCAATGGATATACCCAAAGATGATGACGACGAGGAAGAGGAGGAGGTGCAACCACAGCCGAAACAACCCAAACGTAAGGAGGACAAAAAGAAGCGCAAGAGCGAAAAGTCGCAAGAATCTGCTGTCGAGGAGGCAGGTGATGATTACGATGAAGCTGCAACTGCTGTGGATATTGTTAAGGATTTGGATTTGGATGATTGGTGAACACACTGATGTTATTCTAGTATAACCACATAAACTAGCAATACGTAGATTTACCAGGAATCGAAAATGATTTGATTTTTTAATAAAGAAATCATAATAGACTTAAACCGAAATAATCATCGATGTTTTAGAATTTCTCTTCAACGATAATTTTAATAATTTCAAGAAATTTTAGATCATAGTTTATGAAATACAATACATTACGACTTCTGTGTGCAGCTTAACGCACAATTTTTTGTATTTCGAATCGTAACTTTTGCGTAAAAATTTGTTCTTGGGTTTTATTTTGTTTTTGCTCAACAATAATCAATAATTTATTAAATTATACTCTTAAAACAAATCATTATAGTTGAGGAAAACTAATATCCAAATATAATCATTACCATGTAATTGTTTATAACATAACTTATGCCCATTATGGTGCCAGATTATTTACAAATTAATTCAAGCAAAAAATCACAAACAATAACATATGTATTTATTTCTTAATGCTATGCTTCCCTGGTATCAGATCGTAATCTTTGTACTTGGGAAACGTGCCAATGGTATCGCCCTCCACCTGCTTAGGCAGCGCACCCGCATCTTTGCCCTTGGCGTAGTGCGCGTCCAGCTGGGCGGCATTCTGTTTCTTCATCTCCATGATTTGCAGATTCTTCACCAGTTCCTCACGCGTTGGAGGTTCCTCGCGACGTCCACGAAGCCATGCCTCCCATTCGGCCGTCAATTCTTGATCGAATGCCTCCTTGTCAGCTGGCTCGAAATAACGAGATGGTTTGCGTTTGCCAATCGCTGGATTTGCTGGAATCTCATAGTACTTGTTGCCAAAGTAATCCTCGCCAATGAGATTGCCGCGAAATTGTCGTGGACGCAGCGATTTCCAAAAGTTTTGCCAAATAATGCCCAAAAGATCACGCGTCGGCTTATTCGCCATAATAATTTTAATGTTTATTTATTTTTATTTGAGGTTAAAATCGAACTTTTATTATGACATTCGACAGCTGTGCGCGCGAGACAGTGTTGTAAAACGATAACAACAGAGAGTGAATGGTGTGACAAAATGAAAGCGGGAAAAATTTACAAATTCAAAGCTGTAAATTGTGTTTCAAGGGCACAGCGTATGGACTGTGCCAATCTCGTTCGAAGACATTAAAAAGATCCGAGCGTAGCGTTTGCTGTGTATTATTTTCAAAATCCACATCGGACAACACGAGACCAACGCCAGCCGTGTGTGTGAAGTATTCACCAGACCAATTAGAGGTGCCAATATAGGCAATACGTTCGGTGACCATATAGGCGTTGTGATTAACCCGGCCGAAGGGTATTTTCAATTGCTGCTCATCGGAAGGCACTACAAAACGGCGCTGTAAGGTATTATATATATATATATATATATATATATATATATGTACATCAATAATGTGAGTATTAGATTTATCATACAATTTGTAAACAATAATAATATTATGGAAGTGTGCGAAAAAAAACTTTAGTAGTACTTACAATTTGTATATCTACTTGGTGGTTGTTGGAGGTGGACAACTCCTGCAGCGAGCGCAGATAGTTGTCCTCGTTGGGATCCGAGTGCTTCCACCACGAAACCAGCAGCTTGACCGCCACACCCCGCTCCACGGCTGCTTTGCGCAGCGCATTATCAATCGGTGGCCAATACTGGACATGCGTACTATAAACTATCAACGGATAATAGTCCATGACAGCAATGTAGATGAACTCATTGGCCGATTCGATAAAATGTAATATGGCATCCAAATCAGGAGTGCGTCCCTGGGCGGTAAGCAAAGGTGGCGAGCTGGATATGAATGCACTCATTGTATAGTTGCGATTGCCACGTATCAACATGGGACGGCGGAGATTGTAATTGGTGTGATAGTGCCATGACCATTGGCTGGGAATGGATGCATCTTTTGCGCTTCCAATCTGCCAATAGGCCTTGAAGATCTTGGATAAGTCGCGCGTCAACTGTGGACAATTCTGGGCAAGCACTCCCAGCTCTTTGACATGTGTCAGTGAGCGCCAATCCATGTTGGCACTGCCCAAATAAAAGTGCTGGTCATCCACAATCCAGAGCTTCGAATGCAGCGCTCCTTCGTCGGGCAATCTGATGGCCACCACTTGAGCAGCGCCATAGTTGCCAAAGATGCGAGCATCCGCATGCCAAAAGCTATCTGCACTTTTGTTCAACGCAATACGTATGCGTAACCTTGGCTTGCCTGCATCTCCGTTCGAGAGCAAACGCTGAAAGAGCTCTTCGCCCGGTTGAGTGCTGGAATCGTTAAAGTCCAGGCCTCGCAGCGTCCAAAATGGTGCAGCAATGTCAACGGTAGCCTTTGCCGTGTTTAGAAGTAGTTGCCACGCCTCGAATGTGCTGAGGAATTTTGGACTATCGGGAGTATAGTTGAGACCCAGTGGCAGCGTTTCCACCAATTGCAGTTGACAAGGCAACGGAAGTTCGACGGGGGTGTTTTCCTCTGGCATGCGATTTAGCGTCTCCCAAGGCAACAGAAGGACAATGAGCACGAGCACAAAAAGTATTAGCACTGGTATAATGTAGCCATGTCCACAGCATAGGGCGCGTTCCTCATTCCCAGCTGCTGCCATCGGATGTCTGCAACATGCTGCATTCGTTGTTGTTGCATTTGAATTTGCATGGAGAATTTCCGTTGCGTCGGCTGAATGTAACGGCACTGCCTGATAATCCACGGCAGTGTCTGGCATGATGCAACCACGTTGACGACGATCCGACATAGCTTAAGGTGAAAACAGCTAAACAACTGTGCATTTCTATTTAGTTTCCGATGGGTTTTACTGAAAAAACTGATCTATTATTCGCACAGTTGTGACAAATGGTTGCGCCCGCCCATCTCCTATGCAAACAAAACAGTTGCGCAGTGTTGTCAAACAACGTTTCTTGTTATCGATAGCTCGATTCCACATCGCTTAGTTCTGAATGACAGTGTGAACGTGCAGACACGTCACTGTGATAATATATTCAATGTTTTTCCCAATTAAATATCACTTTAGATAATTCTAACGGTATTTTAAACTTGATTTCTTGAACTAATAAAGCTTTTATTGAATGTAGTAAAATGTAGTGATTGATTTTCATCTTATCACATGTTGCCATTCACAGCGACAATGCTGCGCATCACTGATACGAAATCACCCTCACCGCTTAAGCAGCAGCGTTCAGCGATTTGCGCTCAGTCTGTGTTAAAATCTTCCGGCTGAGAGGGCTGAAAATTTTGATGTACGACTTGGTGATAGTTTAATAAAAGTTTCATACAAAGTTAAAATATTGCAATAAAAAACGCGTAAATATGGCAGTGAGATTAATAAACGCACAGGCACAGGTACGTGATGCCATGCTAAATAATAACTAAATTACCAGCGGGAGTCAGTGCATCCACCTACACACACATTCATATACGTATAACAGACAGGCAGACTCACATATGATACATATAGAAGAACAAATTTTATTTGCTGATAACGCAACTTAACTCCAATAACAACATATTAATTCAGTGTGTGTAGTTGCAAAATGTTAAATTTCCATATACAAATGGGTAGGACCATTTCCCAACTGTAATTTTTGGAATTTTCGCGATGCGCTTTTCTAACCTAAAAAAGACGAATCGAAAAGTTGTTACCTAACCGAGTTTGTTCTAGTGCTTTTATTTTTATTATTGAAATTAGTAGTGAAACAAGTGCTTGCTGTTTGTTTGGAATAATAATAGCCTGCAAAAAGAATATAACAACAATTGCTACAAAATGTACAACGTGCTATTTAAATATTTACATAAGCATCTCGTTATTTAACGAAGCTACTAAGAATCTAGGCAGCCATATATCTTTGTCGTTTATTTGTTCTTATCTTGTGACACTTTGATAATGCGCTTAATTAATAATACTCTTATATAAAATATTCGCATGCTCTTCAAGTGTAACACGTATTTTTCCACTTGTGCGATGAAATATGTTGTTGTTTGTTAGTAACTTTAAAAATATCTTTAAGGGGCTTGAGTTGTTTGCCACGCAATTGCAACGAGTTAATTGACCCCTTGACGTAATTCATTTTTATTTTGCTATTGTTGTTATGTTTCAAAACCGCTGTTGATCACGAGGTGTAATACTGTTATACTGCGCTGCTGTCCTACAATCTGCATATACTACTTTATGCATGCTTTTGCTCCATTGATTAACGACAGTTTGCCCTGCTCCCAATGTGCAATCTTATCGCATATCAATCAAATCAATTAATACTATATAAGTGTACATGATGTGTTAATCAAGTGATTTATTGTTGTCTAAGCAATCACAAGGTTTAACTATAAAATTAGCGATGGCCAAATGATTGAACTGTGATTTATTATGAAATGTATTGTATGTGCATTCGCGCTGATAAGTAACATCAAGTTAACATAGTATGTTAGTGCTAAAACCAGCAAACAGCTGTTTAAATGTTGTTGCGCAAAGTTTGTTGACTTTTAGCGTGGGTATTCGACCCAGCCACCAGCATTGTTTATCTATATTTCTTTTTTAAGATTACTAATTGATTAAACTCTTTTTCAGGTGTGCAAACTGGGCAAAAATGTCGTGGATCCCATGGTGCGTCAGTTCCATGCTTCCTGCTACACCGCCTCCAAGGTGGCGTTGTCCAAATTCGATTCGGACGTCTATCTGCCCTACGATAAGCTGAGCAAGCGTCTCGACATCGTGAAAAGCCGCCTTAACCGCCCTCTGACACTGTCCGAGAAGGTTCTTTATTCCCATTTGGATGATCCAGCCAATCAGGATATTGTGCGCGGCACATCCTATCTGCGTCTGCGTCCCGATCGTGTGGCTATGCAGGACGCCACTGCTCAGATGGCTCTGCTACAGTTCATTTCTTCGGGTCTGAAGAAGGTCGCCGTTCCATCCACGGTGCACTGCGATCATTTGATTGAGGCACAGATTGGTGGTCCCAAGGATTTGGCACGTGCCAAGGATCTGAATCGTGAGGTCTACGACTTTTTGGCATCCACCTGTGCCAAGTACGGCTTGGGCTTCTGGAAACCAGGCAGTGGCATCATCCATCAAATCATCTTGGAGAATTATGCCTTCCCCGGTCTGCTGATGATCGGTACTGACTCTCACACGCCCAATGGCGGTGGTCTTGGTGGCCTTTGCATTGGTGTGGGCGGCGCTGATGCCGTCGACGTCATGGCTGACATCGCCTGGGAGCTGAAGTGCCCCAAGGTTATTGGTGTCAACCTCACTGGCAAGATTAGCGGCTGGACTTCGCCTAAGGACGTCATCTTGAAGGTGGCCGATATTCTGACTGTTAAGGGCGGCACTGGTGCCATCATTGAGTATCACGGCAAGGGTGTTGACTCCATCTCTTGCACGGGCATGGCCACCATCTGCAACATGGGTGCTGAGATCGGTGCCACCACATCTCTGTTCCCCTTCAACCAGCGCATGGCCGATTACCTGAAGTCGACTGGACGCAGCGGTATTGCCGCCGAGGCACAGAAGTACCAGAGCAAGTTGCTGTCTGCTGACAGCAACTCCGAGTACGATGAATTGATTGAAATCAATTTGGATACACTGGAACCCCATGTCAATGGTCCCTTCACACCCGATTTGGGTCATCCCATCAGCAAACTGGGCGCCAACTCCAAGAAGAACGGTTACCCATTGGACATCAGAGTTGGTCTGATTGGCTCTTGCACCAACTCCTCGTACGAGGATATGGGTCGCTGTGCCAGCATTGCTAAGGATGCCATGAGCCACGGTCTGAAGTCGAAGATTCCCTTCAATGTCACCCCCGGATCGGAGCAGATTCGTGCCACCATCGAACGTGATGGCATTTCTGAGGTCTTCGATAAGTTTGGCGGCACTGTGCTGGCCAACGCTTGTGGTCCCTGCATCGGTCAGTGGGATCGTAAGGATGTGAAGAAGGGCGATAAGAACACCATTGTCACCTCGTACAATCGTAACTTCACCGGTCGCAATGACGCCAATCCCGCTACTCATTGCTTCGTTACCAGCCCCGAACTGGTCACAGCTCTGTCGATTGCCGGTCGTTTGGACTTTAATCCGTTGACGGACGAGCTCACCGGTGCCGATGGCAAGAAGTTCAAGTTGAAGGCTCCCTTCGGCGATGAGCTGCCCGCCCGTGGTTTCGACCCCGGACAGGACACCTACACTGCTCCACCAACTGTAAGTTTTTTGCTTGTTGTTAGCATTATCACAGCAATTACATTGGTTTTATTTTGTTGACCTTTCAGAGCGGCGACAACGTTAAGGTGGCTGTTGATCCCAATTCGACCCGTCTGCAGTTGTTGGAACCCTTCGACAAGTGGAATGGTAAAGATCTGACCGACTTGACTGTGCTCATTAAGGTCAAGGGCAAGTGCACCACCGATCACATCTCGGCCGCTGGTCCCTGGCTGAAGTTCCGTGGCCATTTGGACAACATCTCCAACAACATGTTCATTGGCGCCACCAACTCCGAAAACAACGAGATGAACAACATCAAGAACCAGCGCACTGGCGGCTGGGGCAATGTGCCTGAGGTCGCTCGTGACTACAAGGCCAACAACATCAAGTGGGTCGCTGTCGGTGATGAGAACTATGGTGAGGGCTCGTCTCGCGAGCATGCTGCTCTAGAGCCACGTCATTTGGGCGGTCGCGCCATCATTGTGAAGTCATTTGCTCGCATCCACGAGACGAACCTGAAGAAGCAGGGTCTGTTGCCCCTGACCTTCGCCAATGCCGCTGATTACGATAAGGTAAACAATTCAAAACTGACCGTGCGCGTAGTGCACTCTTATCAATTTAATTGACGCTAATCAAATCAATGTTTATTGTCAGATTCAACCCACGAGCAAGATTTCACTGCTCAACCTGAATGGCCTGGCACCTGGCAAGCAAGTCGAATGCGAGATCAAGAACGGCGACAAGGTCGAGAAGATCAAGCTAAACCATACGCTCAATGACCTGCAGATTGGTTGGTTCAAGGCTGGCAGTGCCCTCAACCGTATGAAGGAGTTGGCCAAATAAGTTACTTACCCCCTCTCCCGACAGACAGACATACACACACCCGCACCCAGCACTCTCACTCACACATAGATACTTATACAAATAACCGACTTAAAACGCAAGCAATCTAATTATGGTATTGTTCTTTTATTTCGTTTTTTTTTTAATGATTTTAATCAGTGTCAAAGTGCTAATAGTTAACGATGTAAGCGAAACAGTTTTATATACAACATTATACATTATATACGAAAAATCTTATTTTAAATTGCTTCGACTATATAGATGAATTTTGTTTTCTTGCGAATTTGTTTGCTGACCATGCGAATAAAATTGATAGTACTACGAGTATGTATGAAAAAAAAAACAAATCAACTCTAGTTATTTTACTTAATTTTCAAAGTGGCATTGCATCATTTCTGAAGCGGACAATAAGTGGCAAGCACGATCCTACCTCGCCCCTCCCATTATTCAATTAACATTTGTTTAAATTAATTGTATCAATTATGAAATATTTAAAATTACATATAGATTGTTAGCGATATTAAACAAATAAAATGTCAAAATCGATTCGTACTACATTTATTTTAAAACAGTTCAACAAACAGCTAAAATTGTATATCCGGGAATCATGAACAATAAAAATGTGGTGCACATTTTTTTAAAAATTAGCAATCTCTGCGGACTAAGCGAAAGCTTCAAATGTATGGATAATCGATTTTAAAACACAAGGACTTTAATTTTGCAGTAAATGAAGAGATGTGGGAAGAGATTGCCAACGCAATGGAAGGTCCAAGGCATCCACATTTGAATGTCGATAAATGGAAGCGCGATAAATAGGGGGAACGAACTATTGATAGTGAGCAAAATCAATATTCGACTATAGTCAATTTTAAGCCATCGATAGTGTTATCGATTGTCGGTGATAATGTCGCCCGACATACAAATTTGGACGTATTACCACTTGTTTTGTATTCTTTGCCGCTGTTCAGGCATTTTGAAAGATTTTTGTCCCTTCGCCTTTTTAAATACTTATAGACAATTGAAATTATTGTCTTTTTTGTAGTTCTTCACCTATCTGGTACAGAATCCTTTTCAAAGTCTGTGCGGTGAATCGCAGTCCAGCTTGTCTGTACTTGTCGCACTAGATACTGCGGACATTCGGCATTTATTTTAAATTCGACACATAAATATAAATGTAGTAAAATGAAGTGATGGATTTTCATCTTATCACGTTGCCATTTATAGCGACATTGACTGCGCATCACTGATACGAAATCACCCTCACTGCTAATACTCTATTTAGACCAAGTCCATCTGCTTCATTGATACAAGTGTTTACACCAAAACTCAATTACGCGAACATCTGTTTAAGGTTAAAAAAGCAAACAAACTCAGGCAGGAAGAAGAAGAATATCAAAAGTATAAATCAATTTTATTTATTTTTCATCAATTGACTCTACCTATTACTGTTTTACATTATAATAAAAAACTTGCTCTGTAACGATTACATTTATGTACACAGTTTTCAAATTGATCGTCTTGTCGATTTTTTTTTAACATTTTCGTATGCCTCTGTTAATTTCAATTGATTTTGTTAACAATAGAAAAACAATTTGAAATAAATTTAAGGCGCTAAAACTTGCAAGTGACATAAACAGCTGATTTCGCTATTTTATTCGAAAAATATACCGAAATATTAGCCAAAATACGGCTACCTTTTTAGAATCATTGGCGCATGATCAATGATGCGGCTCCATTAGTCGTCCCTCTCTTACACTCACCCGTTTAAGGAATAATACGGCGGAAGGTTCTACTTAACGGAAATTTCTACGATGCGGCTCAGTCTACACAGCATATAAAACAGCAGCGTTCTGCGATTTGCGCTCAGTCTGTTTTAAAATCTTCCAGCTGAGAGGGCTGAAAATTTTGATGTACGACTTGGTGATAGTTTAGTAAAAGTTAACAAAGTTCGATATCAATTCAATATTCAAAAAATCGCGTAAATATGGCAGTGAGATTAATGAACGCACAGGCACAGGTAAGCACAATTCTAAATAATTCACAGCGGGAGTCAGTACCTACACACATATTTTTATTAATGAAAATAGTAGTAGTCCAAGTGCTTGTTGTATGTTTGCAAGAACATATGAAACAACAATTGCTACACAATGTACGACGTGCTATTTGAATATTTACACACATATTTTTATTAATGAAAATAGTAGTGGTCCAAGTGCTTGTTGTATGTTTGGAAGAACAGAACAACAATTGATACAAAATTTACAACGTGTTATTTAAATATTTATTAAATATTTACATAAGCATCTTGTTACTCAATGGAACTGATAAGAAGCTAGAGGTAGCCATACATATATCTTAGTCGTATACTTGATCTTATCTGGTGTCCACTTTGTTAATACGCTCTTCAAGTTCAATACGTATTTTTCCACTTGTTTGAAGAAATATGTATGTTGTTGTTTGTAACTTCTATATCTATAAGTGTACATGATATGCAAATCAAGTGGTTTATTGTTGTCAAAGCAATCAAAAGGCTTAATTATAAAATTAGCGATAGTCAAATGATTGAACTTTGAAGTATTGTGAAATGTGTTTTATGTGCATTCGCGCTGTTAGTGCTATTCGACCCATCGACCAGCGATGCTTATCCATTTTTTTTAATTATTACTAATTGATTAAACTTTTTTTCAGGTAAGCAAACTGGGCAAAAATGTCGTGGATCCGATGGTGCGTCAGTTCCATGCTTCCTGCTACACCGCCTCTAAGGTGGCGTTGTCCAAACTCGATTTGGACTTCTATCTGCCATATGATAAGATGAGCAAGCGTCTCGATATCGTGAAAAGCCGCCTTAACCGCCCTCTGACACTGTCCGAGAAGATTCTCTACTCACATTTGGATGATCCTGCCAATCAGGATATTGTGCGCGGCACATCCTATCTGGGTCTGCGTCCCGATCGTGTGGCTATGCACGATGCTACTGCTCAGATGGCTCTGCTGCAGTTTATTTCTTCGGGTCGAAAGAAGATCGCTGTTCCATCCTCGGTGCATTGCGATCACATGATTGAAGCCCAGATTAATGGTCTCAAGGATTTGGCACGTGCCAAGGATTTGAATCGGGAGGTCTATGACTTTTTGGAATCCACCTGTGCCAAGTACGGCTTGGGCTTCTGGAAGCCAGGCAGTGGCATCATCCATCAAATCATCTTCGAGAATTATGCCTTCCCCGGTCTACTGATGATCGGCACTGACTCGCACTCGACCAATGGCGGTGGTCTTGGTAGCCTTTGCATTGGTGTGGGCGGCGCTGATGCCGTCGACGCCATGGCTGGCATTCCCTGGGAGCTGAAGTGCCCGAAGGTGATTGGTGTCAACCTCACTGGCAAGATCAGCGGCTGGACTTCGCCTAAAGACGTCATCTTGAAGGTGGCCGATATTCTGACTGTTAGGGGCGGCACTGGTGCCATTATTGAGTACCACGGCAAGGGCATTGACTCCATCTCCTGCACGGGCATGGCCACTATTTGCAACATGGGTGCTGAGATTGGTAACACAAGCTCCTTGTTCCCCTTCAACCAGCGCATGGTCGATTACCTGAAGTCGACTGGACGCAGCGACATTGCTGCCGAGGCTCAGAAGTATCAGACCAAATTACTTTCCGCTGACAGCAACTGCGAGTACGATGACTTGATTGAAATCAATCTGGATACACTGGAACCCCATGTCAATGGTCCCTTCACACCCGATTTGGGTCATCCCATCAGCAAACTGGGCGCCAACTCCAAGAAGAACGGTTACCCATTGGACATCAGAGTTGGTCTGATTGGCTCTTGCACCAACTCCTCGTACGAGGATATGGGTCGCTGTGCCAGCATTGCTAAGGATGCCATGAGCCACGGTCTGAAGTCGAAGATTCCCTTCAATGTCACCCCGGATCGGAGCAGATTCGTGCCACCATCGAACGTGATGGCATTTCTGAGGTCTTCGATAAGTTTGGCGGCACTGTGCTGGCCAACGCTTGTGGTCCCTGCATCGGTCAGTGGGATCGTAAGGATGTGAAGAAGGGCGATAAGAACACCATTGTCACCTCATACAATCGTAACTTCACCGGTCGCAATGACGCCAATCCCGCTACTCATTGCTTCGTCACCAGCCCCGAACTCGTCACAGCTCTGTCGATTGCCGGTCGCTTGGACTTTAATCCGTTGACGGATGAGCTTACTGGTTCCGATGGCAAAAAGTTCAAGTTGAAGGCTCCCTTCGGTGATGACCTGCCCGCCCGTGGTTTCGTGCCCTGCGACGACACCTACATTGCTCCACCAGCTGTAAGTATTTTGTTTATTGCTTGAATCTTGATAGCACTAAAATTGGTTTCGCTTTGTTTATCTTTCAGAACGGTGACAACGTTAAGTTGGCTGTTGATCCCAAGTCGACCCGTCTGCAGTTGTTGGAACCTTTTGACAAGTGGGATGGTAAGGATCTGACCGACTTGACTGTGCTCATTAAGATCAAGGGCAAGTGCACCACCGATCACATCACGGCCGCTGGCCCCTGGCTGAAGTTCCGTGGCCATTTGGACAACATCTCCAACAACTTGTTCATTGCCGCAACCAACTCCGAGAACAACGAGATGAACAACATCAAGAACCAGCGCACTGGCAGCTGGGGCAATGTACCTGACGTCGCTCGTGACTACAAGGCCAACAACATCAAGTGGGTCGCTGTCGGTGATGAGAACTACGGTGAGGGCTCGTCTCGCGAGCATGCCGCTCTAGAGCCACGTCATTTGGGCGGTCGCGCCATCATTGTGAAGTCATTTGCTCGCATCCACGAGACGAACCTGAAGAAGCAGGGTCTGTTGCCCCTGACCTTCGCCAATGCAGCTGATTACGACAAGGTAATCAATTCAAAACTCTTATCAATTTAATGGACGTTAATGAAATCAATGTTTATTGTCAGATTCAACCCACGAGCAAGATTTCGCTGCTCAACCTGAACGGCCTGGCACCTGGCAAGCAAGTCGAATGCGAGATCAAGAACGGCGACGAGGTCAAGAAGATCAAGCTGAACCACACGCTCAATGACCTACAGATTAGTTGGTTCAAGGCTGGCAGCGCCCTCAACCGCATCAAGGAGTTGACCAAATAAGTTACTTACCCCCCTCTCCCGACAGACAGACATACACACACCCGCACCCAGCAAGATCACACATAGATTTTTATACAAATAATCGACAATCTGATTATGGTATTGTTCTTTTATTTCGTTTTATTTTTTTAATGATTTTAATAAGTGTCAAAGTGCTAATAGTTAACGATGAAATCGAAACAGCTTTATATACACCAAATTATATACCAAAAATCTTATTTTAAATTGCTTCAACTATTTAGTTGACTATTGTTTTCTTACGAATTTTTTTTGCTGAATAAACTTGATAGTCACGGACACCTATAACCGGCACAACACAGCCTCCATGCCCACTCATTGATACTTGTTTAAAATTAAAGATCATTAGGGCTTTCGAGTTTCGTCCCCAGGTCCCATCCCACCTCTTACAAACTCCTTCATAGGAAAACGTAATGAAAATGTCAATTTTATAATCAAAACTAAACTTAATTTATGATAAGTACAGATATTTTTTTCAAGACGAAGGCCCCAGTCACCAGAGCTCTCTTTTATATTAAATGTAGTATTTAATATTAGATTTAATATAATAAATAAATAAATAAAATGTATAGTACTATAAGTATGTATGAAAAAAATCAAATCAATTTACTTTTACTTAAATTTCAAAGTGGCATTGCATAATTTATGTATGTATCGGACAAGCACGATTATGAAATATTAAAATTTATATATATATATTACAAGCGATATTAAACAAATAAAATGTCAAAATCGAGTCGTGCTACATTTATTTTAAAACAGACATTTCCGAAAATTAAATGTGTGTTTCGTTCAACAAATATCTAAAATTATATATCCGGCAATTATGGACAGTAAAAATGTGCAGCACCCTTTGAAAAATGAGCAATCTTTGCGCACTAAGCGAAGGCATCAAATGTATGGGAAGCTCATCGATTTGTACAAACGTCGTGAGTGCCTTTGGATGGAGAACCACAAAGACTTCTTTAATTTTGCACTAAAAGAAGAGATGTGGGAAGAGATTGCCAACGCAATGGTCGGTCCAAGGCATCCATATCCGAATGTCGATAGATGGAAGCGATTGATTCATACACTGAGCTATCGCGTAAAGCTAGAACAACTTCACGAGCAGGAGGCCAACTACAGTAATCAATTTAATGAGTTGCCGCCAAGGCTCAGCTATTCGAATAAGTTGCAGTTTCTATTCAAGCATATGTTCGACAGAAAGGATAAGGAATTACCCGAATCCATGTCTTCAGTAAGTAAATAAACAATATACTAACATATTACTAATAATTCGGTTAGATTCCGGTGGATAAATTTGAAGGAGTTACTCAAGAAAGTTTGGCCGCCAAGTGTATGCGATTGGGACGTGATAAACTCAAAAGTCGCATATCGTTTTCAGACAAGTTGAAGGTGCTAGAAAACTTAAGAAATCGTCGACGCAGAACTTTCACACTGTCGCCGGAAGCGTTTGCTAGGTTGAAATTGACGGGAAAGAAGTGCGTCCACTTAAAGGAAGGATGAACAATGAACATTTTGTGCCTTCATAAAATTCGACAATATATTTACATATAGCCTTTTTCGATTTTATTACATTTCTTTTTTGTTTTGTTTCTTTTTAATCATAATAATTTGTTTTGCTGTGGTTTTTTGCCATTTAAATAGTAAAACGTTTTTTTTATATAACAATTCATAATTTTAGCTTATAATAGTTTTTCTTTTTTTTATTTCATACTTCTTACAATTTCCTGTTTTGCAAACACGATCTCTTCGAAAACAGTTTTGATGCAAATATACAACGTTCAGAACATGGTTTTTGCATTAGTTTAATATCTGTATATATATATTATATATTTATATATATCATTTATATATTCATATAAATATATATATATAGATAATTATGTATAATAACTAAAAATGCGTAAATAAATTGTATGTTTCTGTTACGTGTGTTGTTTGTTGTTTTTATGTTGTAGTTTCCTTTTCATAAAAGGAACAAAGCGAACACGTCGCATAGAACATGTTATATGTTTACAGCAATAATTTTGCCATGTGGTGTTATTTCTCTTATTTTTGTTTTTTGTATTTTCTTTGTTTACCATCATTTCGCGCTATTCTCATTACAAACATTAATCGATATTATAAACCTGAATTGTATTTGTTATTTTGTTGGTTGTTATTATTTTGTTTTTTCTTATTTTTTTGTTTATGTTTTGTTAAAGCGGCACTCTAATTGTATTTACGCTTAGTTGCTCTCAGTTTAGCACTATAGCTGTTGGCTGTCCCAAGATTAGATGAGCAGCAGCAGCAGCAGTTGCAGCAGCGGCAGCGACATCTGCTATTGTCCCATGCGTCTCTGTATTGTTTACCATGCAGTAGTTTATTGTTTCTACATATTTCTATTTCTATGAAATGGCTGTTGTAAGTTTTGGTTTGAACGCATCATTCCCACTCAGTGGTGCCGGGCGGCTTGGCTGTCAAGTCGTACAGTACCCTCGAGATTCCAACCAATTTCGATATATCGCACACAATTTGATTTAGAACCTGTTGTGTAACCCAAATAGAAGTTAAAACAATTCTGATGCTTTTCAATTACAGCTATGTCTTACTTGCAATGGCAGTTGAACTGAACCGGGCACAGCTGGCACTCCAGTCATGAAATCGTTCGTTATGAATGGACGCAACACCACCGATCTTCTACAGGAAGGCGTACGATTTATGGGATCACGATCAAAGTGCACGGGTATGAGAATAACGGGCATTTGTGAGATTTTTCTGTACAGTCCCGCTTGCATTATAATCTAAAATTATAAATAAATTAATTGGAGTTTAAGCAATTGAAATGGAATAGAGAAACCCACCTCGTTGGCAATGGCATCTGCTTCCCGCAGTTGCCGCAGAACCCTAGTGTTAAGCGTTGTGTGCGTTATATCCGTCACCAGATATTGCACAGGTTCGCCAAAGATGTAACAAACCCGATTCACGTTATGCAATATGCGCGGTATAATCTTGGCCAAAAATAACAGATCCGACCAGTTGGGCTCCTGGGTCGTCGTTGACAAACCCACAACGTAGCTGTACGTGCGCTTATCACCTTGCACACCAACCGAACGCACCGGCAACAGCGTGGCCTGAATATCTGAATTGGCAGAGATGCGCAGCAGCTCTTTTTGCTCAGCTTCGCTGGTGGCGCCTGTCACTCGATTAATGAGCGCATGATTCTTTTGCAGTTTATTCTTGTAGTCCACAATAACCCGTGCTATGACCTATGGACCAATAAAGAAGTATAATTAATTGTGAATGCATTCTGCGTGTGGATAGAAGTTCTGCTGATTGTTACATGCCTGTGTCTCGGAGTAATCCTTTTCCATGTACGCTTCCTCGGCGCACAGTACGCGAATGGCAAGACCTGGGCCTGGAAAAGGTTGTCGTTCGACCAAATCCGCTGGCAGGCCAAGATCATTGCCCAAGTCGCGTACTTCGTCTTTGTGAAAGTCACATAGTGGCTCCACAACGCGTCCAGCACTGCGCAACTCCCTGCAAAGATTTAAAAAAATTTTTAGATGCAAGTTGCAAACTGTATGTTAAATAGTAACAAATAAGAAGATTAGAGGAGTCTCTATTAATCCATTAACAAGGATGAGTGCCAGAAACTTACCTACAACTTGTTGTAGGTTCAATTTCTTTTAAGTGTTTTGCTCCAGGAATATGTTCCATGTGAATTTCTAACAATATTCCCAAAGCATAAAACAAAATATAAAACTAAAACCAAATTCATTTGATAATTAATGCTATTTACCGAATCAGATCCGTGTCATTGTGATGCGTCTTGATGGCTTCGGCATTTTTGCTGACCATATTGGATGCGGACTCAATTAAATCGGGCCGGAGTGTTCCTTGTGCCAGCAATACCTCCTCTGGCTTTAGCTTTAGTTCGGCGACCACATCGTTGGTCACCTTTACGAATATATCACCGATAATTTTTCGCTTCTCTTCCGGATTATAGGTCTGGCATAACATGGGCGTTTCAATGACAGAATACTGTCCAGCTCGCTTTACTTGCGTGGTGCCCTTGAGGAACGTGTAGCCTTCCTTGCGTACTATCAAATCAATGCCAATCTCTCGCAACGATCGCTCCACTTTTTCGCTTTCGTTCTTTCGCATGAAACCTGCAAATATATAAATGTAAGTTTCATGATTTAAAATTTCTATATATTACTAAACTCACCATTATCCACATGCACAGCAATTATCTGGTTGGGATCCACAGCACGTCGAAGCAGCGCAGCACAAACAGTCGAGTCGACACCGCCACTGACTAGCAACTAATATTATATATAAAAAAAAGAATTCGATAAGCCATTGAATAGGTAGGTTGGCAGAATCATTTAAAACACTTACCAAGACTTTATTGTTGCCCACTTTGTCGCGAATGTAACGTATGCAATCCTCTTTTCGACTGCCCATAGTGAAGTTAGCGGTCAACTCACAAATCTCATAAAGGAAATTAGATAGAATCTGTTTGCCATTGATGGTAAGATCGACTTCTGGGTGAAATTGCACACCGTAGATGCGTAAGACCTCATTGTAAATGGCAGTTACAATCCGATTCGTTGACCAGCCGCCCACTTTCAGTTTCTCGCCCACTCGCTCCACACTGTCGCCATGGGTGAGTAACACCGACTGTGTACGACTAAGGCGACTGCAATAGACAATGGACAACAGATACAATTTACGATGTGAGCAGAATAATTAATTTCATTGGATCATAGCGCTTATTGTCAATGTAATGTCACGTGTAGATCAGTTTATAGACTACGCTAAACTGAACTGTTCTTGACATTTTGCTCTGGCAGCATTGTATCAGCAAGCAAGCGGAACTCATAACTAGCACGCTTTCTTGTTGCTGCCTAACATTAGATGGAGTATAGCCGGACGTCGACTTACCTAAACAATGGGCACGATGTTTCAATCTCGATATTCTGTTGACCATCCTCGCGTATATCCGTCTTGAGGACACTGCCGCCAAACTCTTTGTTGATTAATTGCATGCCATAGCAAATGCCTAGCATCGGAATTTTCAGTTTAAACAGATCGGGATCATACGTAGGCGCATCCTCAGCGTACACTGAATTGGGTCCGCCGGATATGATGATGCCGCGGTAGCCGCTATCACGTATTGTTGACGCTGGCGTATCCAAAGGCAGAATATCTGATTCCACCAGCAGTTCACGCACCTTGCGATCTATGACCTAAGTGATGTGATGCGATTGAAAACAAATTCAAATTAATATATCGATTGTTATGGCTATCGATTATCGCACTTACCTTGCCATACTGTGCGCCAGCATCGAGTATAACAATTTTATCATGTCGCAGTCCATTCTCCGCTGTCGTTTGAAATAGATTTGAACTCATATCTTTATCGTTGCAGCACTGCGTTCGTGTGTGCGAGAAGGACACACAAAAATGGAAAGACAGAGAGAGAGAGAGAACAGGGATTTATTATTTAAACGTCATGCGATCTTACGAAGCGACTAACTAAAACTACCAATGTGCAGCCGATTTGGAAGCCTCTTTATATGCCAATTATAATGCCAGATCTGACTCAGTATATTTATATGTATTTGTGTAATTGAAGCAGGTGCATCAAGGTCGAAAACTGAATTTCAAGCGGTATCAAATATGCAATGAGCAACAACAGCAACTCTGTTAAAACTGGTAAGAAGTGAGGTATCAAGTGAGAAACACATACCGGCAAAATCTTGTGGATCACACGTAGAAACATTCAACAACATGCAGACAAATTTGTCAGGCCGACGCAGTGCGTCCTATTCTCGTGTATTTTTCTTGTGACAATTTCTCTACGATAGATAACGAAACACATTTCCATTTTTGATCAGCAGCGAAAAAATAGGAATAAAGGCAGAAGGAGAGCGAGAAGCGAAGAGAAGGCTAAAAGGCGATGCCTTCCTATTTCTTAAGCATATATTTTTTCATTACCAGTGAGTGGTGAGTGAATAAGCGCTTTGCTTTGGGTGTAAGCTGGGGGTGGGGTGAGCTCGACATTGGTCGATACAAAAACAAAAAAAACTAAATACTGATTTCGACTTTTCTAAATGAAAAACTACACACACTTGGCCACATCTTTAATAGTATTCTTATGTGTGTGTGTTTGTGATTTGACGGGGGTGGGGGTCGGGGGGCCGGCTACTGACCGCGACAGATGACATGCAGAAAGAGCATGAGAGAGCAGATGATGTATGCATGTGTGTGTGTATGGTAGCATACGTATGTGGGAGAGCAAGGAGAGCAGCGACAGTCAACAGCAGGCGAATGAAAACTCAAAACACGCGCAGGCGATGCAAAAATGCCGTGGAATGCGAAAATGCGTAAAACGAAAAGTGCAAAATGCAACGGAAATTGACAGTTGTTGTTGCTACTGCTGTTGTTATTGTTATTGGTGCATTTTGTGAAATCTTTGACGACCGCGACAGTGTGACCGTTTCTCCAGCCACCGTTGCACTGCGATAAGGCCAAAACAACAACAACAAACAACACACATAAGGCAAAAGGCTATCAACATGAAACAACAAAAACAACGAATAATGTAAATTAATATGCATGTTGGAGATGAAACACGTGGGGCCGGGGAATGGATTTGTTTCAAGATTCTCTAACCACAAAAAAACAAAACACACAACAGCGATTATGTTTATGTATGTGTGTATTGCATGCGGTTTGTGGAAGCGAATACAAAAGTCGGTCAGAACAGAGCACACATTTATTTGCGAACGCGAAACAGCAAAACGAAAAAATGTAGACATCATTCGCGGCTTGGTTGATTGAGCATTTCTTACCTGTTAACTAATTGCCGGTCGAAGCAAAAGTACTTTATTTCTTAAACACTAAATACACGCTTCTTCTTGTGTATTTTTCGGGGCCCGGTGTAAGCAGCAGCTTTGTCTTCAGCTCACTCTTTCGTTTTTTTTTTTTTGGCAAATCGGCACCGCGTCCGTGTCTCCGTCCAACCGCAAATATTTGACAATTTTTAGGGCGTTCGGAGAGCCGTTGCAGCAAGCGCGTGGGTGTTTGACGGACGTCCCGTGTTCTTGTTGTCGCTTATACGGGCGAATAGCTGAGTTTTTAGCACTACCCAGAGCATAAAATTAAATTATTACGGTGCTCTGCTACTAAACTTTTCGTGAATAAAAGCCGAAAGATGACATATTGACGAATAACCAAGTGTTGGGTCACGTACCAAAACGAAATGAATCGTTCAGTTCAATTGAACAAGGCGTTAATGTTCATTTAGCTCATTTCTGAAACTACATGAATGTTTTTCGAAACTAACCAGCACGACAATTTTTATTTTTAATTACAATTGATATTTTTCATTTGAAAAAATTAAAATTATAAATTACAGTCAGAAGAGCAATCGATTGAGTTATTCATAAATAATGAACTAAATGAGCGAACGCTTAGCAAATGCAGGTTTTCAACACTTACTGAATAATATACAGCTGCGTTGCTACCGATAAGTCACGCGATAACCGATAGCCGCAATGTTAGTGCTGGATAATGCCGCAATAAGTGTTCTCCCTACATACGAGCTGAGCCCGCCAAAAAAAAATTTGTGTGCGCGCTATTTCGGACGAAACGTGAAAAATAATAAATTTTCTGTATTAAAACATAAACAATGGGTCCCGCAAATGTGTCCCAGTCAGATATTAGCATAGAAGATGAGGATGAAATATTGGCACTTGAAAAACTGCTGGGACAAGCTGAAAACGATGATGGTGACAACACGGAAAATGCAATCTCAGCAACTGCTCCAACTCGATCAAAGCCACCCACTTTGGCTAATGCTGTGCCCAAGCTGCGCGAAGACAGCAGCTTTGCCAACGCATTTAGCTACGAGGTGGCAATTAAATCAAGTAAGTCTAACGATGGAGATAAAATAAAACCAACAGAGCCGGAACTCGATTCATCTGACGACGAAGAAGTTAAGAACTTCTTGGAGCGAAAGTACAATGAATATGGCAGTGACATAAATAAAAAATTAAAAGACCAACGTGAGAATGCACACGAAAGCAAAGTGGCACGTGAGGTCGATCAATCGTTGCGGACAACCACAAAGCTGGTCACTTCAACTCCACAGCCGGAGGCGCTGCGCCTAAAAAATCCCCACAATCCCATTCAAAGGAAATCCCTCACTAGTCAGTCCTTCCAAAAGCCACCGCCAGCCGCAGCTAAGACACCAAGCCAACAACCGTTGCAACAAACTGCTGTTGCCACAACCTACACAGATCCTGTGTTCGGGCTGCGCATGATTAATCCACTGATCTCTAGTTCATTGCTGCAAGAGCGTATGAATGGTCGCAAGGCGGTTCCTTTCTCTGGTCTCGCTTTTCACATAGAACGTGGTGATTTGGCCAAAGATTGGGTTATTGCTGGGGCCTTGGTAACAAAGCAACCGATACGTAACACGAAGAAAGGTGATCCCTACTCCATGTGGACGCTATCGGATCTGCGCGGCGAGGTCAAAACAGCAACAGTATTTCTTTTCAAAGAAGCACACAAAACGCTTTGGAAAACTGCTGAAGGCATGTGCTTAGCTGTGCTTAATCCAACCATATTTGAGAAGCGAGCAGGCAGCAAAGATGTCGCCTGTCTATCAATTGACACTTCACAAAAAGTGATGATATTGGGCCAGTCCAAGGATTTGGGCACGTGTCGTGCAACAAAAAAGAATGGTGACAAGTGCACTTCGCTGGTGAACCTGACCGATTGCGACTATTGTGTCTACCATGTGAAGCAGGAGTATGGCAAGATGTCCAGGCGCTCGGAGCTGCAGTCTGCGACATCAGGACGCGGTCTAAACGAGCTGCGCAACAAAGTGTTGGGTGAGTTATGATTCTACGTATTTAATGCTCAGCGTACTTATGTTTACAACACTTTGCAGGCAAAAGCGAAGTATTTTATGGTGGACAATCTTTCTCGGCGGTGCCGGCTCGTAAGAGCGCTAAGCTCATAAACAAAGAGCGCGATCGTCTTAGCAAGCTGGCTGGCTATGACGTCTCGCCGTTTGCTCACAGCGTTGATCATGCCTCCAAGCCCAAGGCCTACAAGCCAGCTGATGTGCCCTATGCTGAGCGTGGCGGACCCGTCTCCCGGCTGGCTGGCAATGTGGAGGCATCCAGCAAGCAGCGGCATCAGGACTTGGAGCGTTTGCGTTTACTGCGTGCCGAAAACGAACGATTTGAGCAGGCATCAAAAAAGGAGATTGAAACTAAGACTGCAGCGCCCTCGACGCCCATGCCAAAGTCAATTGAAGCACCCAGCACACCACAGAGCGTGCCGGATAAGTTCAAGAATCGTGGATTCTCTTTCGACGCCAGCGTAACGCCCAAACTCTCGGGCAGCGAGAATTTCAGCTTCGATTTAAATGTGGGGGCAAGGCAGGCGCAGAGCGCCAAACTGAGAGCAGCAGCGCTGCTAAAGAAGAAGCCACTGGAGAAGGTAAATCCGAATTCTACGCGGGGCACAGAGACGGGTAAACGTCGAGCCATCGATGACCTCAACGACAAGTTTTCTAGCAGTGCAAAACGTCAGAAATTGGAGGAAGAGGAACGGGAACTGATGCGTAAATCGCGTATTGAACGCATTATGGCAGCCACATCATCGCACTCCAATCTGGTGGAGATGCGAGAGCAGGAGGCGCAGGACGACTACTTCAACAAGCTGGAACGCAAAGAAGCAATGGAGGAGAAAATGCTAAACACCTACAAGATGGCCTGCAAGGCCGTCATCTGTCAGCGTTGCAAGTACACAGCCTTCTCAGCTGCGGAACGTTGCAAGGCAGAGAAGCATCCGCTGAAGGTGGTTGATGCACAGAAGCGCTTCTTTCAATGCAAGGATTGCGGTAATCGCACCACCACTGTCTTTAAGCTTCCCAAGCAGAGCTGCAGCAGTTGCAAAGGTTCGCGCTGGGAGCGCACAGCCATGATACGGGAACGCAAAGTTTGCACAGGCCGTGAGTCGTTATCGGTACGTGGCGATGAGGAAACCTTCATGGGCAGCCTGTCCAGCACTGCTAATCTTAATCTACTTGTTCCCGACGAGGAGTAATCAATGGCAATTTGACTGGTTTTTGTTAGACAATACTTTTTAATGTAAGATATTTTAAAATTATACATAGATTCAATTTTTATTCTTTAGATTGTATGTGAAAAGTTTTGCATTCTTTAAACAATGTTTCCATATTTAAATTTACTGGAATATAAAAAAGATAATGCTAAAGTTGTAAAATTGATTTCACCATGTCAAAGGATATGCAAATTGTCCTTGCGATCATCCTTTTGTGACTCGATATGACCGTGGTATAGCTTATTTTCGAAAAAAGATATTGGTTTATTAGTCATATCTCTAACAAATCCTAAAGGATCTCGACAGGAAGTCAATTTTCAATATCGAGGTAACTATACTAGGTTGATTGACATTCAAGTATTTTAAGGATATCCCAAAATATTCGCCTTAAATTTGTTCAAGGGGTTGGTATAGAAAAAAGGCTAAAAATCCGCCCTAACTCGGCCATTTGAAGGACGATCATGATGGTCTTTAGCATAAAGGTAGCTCTTATCAATATTAATTGATTGGCTTACTTAAATGGACGAATGTCCTGCTGGACTATATCCTGTTTGATCATTGCGTGTTGTGTGCCAAACGAAGCGTATTGATGGAGACTATAATCCTACCAAAGGATATTCAAATCGTCCTTATGGTTCTTGAGTTATCCTGTAATTCATAAATATCACCTATTTCTCTTGAGCTACAGACCAAAAAATAACTAGTATAAGTAATTGGCCTTCAAGAATAATAATACTCGGGGATGATTTAAGGTAGCATATAAATTTATTTGTATATCTGTATCTGTATGTTAGCAAGTGAATATATTTATATACAGTCTATTTTTTGGCATATACATCAATAAGTACAATGGTTATGCTTAATCTAAATTATGAGACAAGTGCGAAAAATACTCGAAATTGTCATTGTGCCCAGATCAATCGAGACTAAAATAAAGAATAGAAATGTCGACACATATATTATATATACTATGTATAGTAAATAAGGCTAGGACTAGAAATTATTTGCAAGGTTTACATTACTCTTGCTTAAAGCTAAAATTCTTTCAAAGGCATTTAAAATTATGACAATGGCATGAAAATACAGATTATAGATAGCAAAAGTTTAATGATGAAATATTTCGATTGGAAATTGGAGTTGTGATTTACTATAAAATTGAGAATGTTCTTTCATATTTGGGGAATGTGTTTCTAGACATTAAGGTTATTTAAGTAATTGGTAGACAGCAATATCCTTAACTCTTGGAATGCATCTCTTGGCTAGATTGTCGAAGTGGAATGTGGAACAGAGTATTCGAGTTATTTTTGGCATCAGCATAATTCTAAAACTAATTAACAAACAATTTGAACTAAAAACCCAGGCGCAGTTTATAATGTTGAAGAAAAAAGAAGCCAGGGATTAAACAGCATCCTCAGCATGTTCATTCGGTGATTCGGGATCCTTGAGATTAAGCAAACTGGAGAAACGAAATGAGATAGTCTTGGAGAGATGCTTCTCAAAATCGCGATTGTCGAGATTATCGGGGATCAGCGTATTGTTGGTCATGTCTAAATAGGAACGACCACGTTTCACAGGCACCGCATAGTGGGGCAACGCTGTAGCCGGGCTGCCGTTGGTCATGTTGCTGTAACTTGGCGCACAGCTCGATTTGCGTATGTTGAGAGGAAAGCGTAGATCGTTCTCGTATCGCAGCACTTGCTCCGTCGTTCTGGCATCGATCAAAGGACGTGGCAAATCGTAGCCAGGAGGCACCACCATGGCTGCTACAGATGGCGTCTGAATGCCTGTTGTGGAGTCGTCACGACTGGTGCTCTGATCCTGCATATCGTAGAGGTTCATCTTTGGTGGCGACCACAAATGTTGAAGCGACTCGGGTTCGCCCAATTGCTCTATTTGGTCAATCGTGGGCATTAGAGCAGCTTCGTCACTGCAGTAGAACGGATTGGATACGGCATTCGTCTCCAGCTCAATGTATTTGGCATTGTTGCCCAGCAACTTCTCAAATTCAGCAGCCAGATACTTGAAAGAGGGACGTGCATTAGCCTCATCTGCCCAGCAAGTGCGCACCACAGAATACACAGCCTCAGAGCAGTTCTCTGGCCGTTCCATGCGATATCCCGTTTTTAGAAGAGACCAGAGATTCTGTGGTGCTATGCCAGGATATGGAGAGGCACCCAATGTAATTAGCTCCCAGCACAGCACACCAAATGCCCAAACATCTGATTTGCTGGTGTACACATGATCTGCCAGCGATTCAGGTGCCATCCACTGTAATGAGAAGTTAATGAAATATTAAAAAAATGGAAGAAGGGTAAATAACTAATGGCTCACCTTGACGGGTACTCGATCACGCGAACGTTTTAAATAGGCATCGTCCTCGTAGACATCGCGTGTCAGTCCAAAGTCGGATATCTTGCAGATTTTGCCATCAGCTAGCAGCACATTGCGGGCAGCCAAATCGCGATGTACTAGCTGCAAGGCAAATGGATTAGTTTATGTATGATGACAGGTTAAAATGTATACCCTACCTTAAGCTCAGTTAGGTAGCTCATGCCCTTGCAGATTTGCCAGGCAAATGTGAGCATCATCTTGACATTAACGGGCTCAACACCATCGCTGAAATCAACGCCAGCGCACTCGATTTTCCGGCTAAGACGTAGATAACTGCGAAGTGAGCCATAGCGAGCATACTCAATGATAAGCAGAGGCGCATCAGATTGTGTGCAGGCGCCCAGCAGCTTAATGACATTCGGATGTGAGACCTCTTGCAAAAGCTGAAATTCCGAGAGGAGAGCCATGTACTCCACCGAATTGGCGCCCTTCTTCAGCATCTTGACGGCCACAGTGGTGACTCCTGGTAAGCCAGCTATTTGCGTGGCATAACCCTTTAGCACTTGACCAAACTCGCCCTCGCCCAGCACAGTGTCCAGCTGCAATTGTTCCCTGGGAAACTCCCACTTAGCATCGGCACTCTCGAACTTGAAACCACTCTGCAGCGGCATCAGCGGCAAATCTCCATCGCCACCCAAGGCATCCAGACTATGAGGCAGCACTTGTTTGGAGGCCGGCGTTGCGGACTGTTTACCAAGGCGTCGTTGCCACAACTTTCGCTGCGAAAGCAGCAGACAGAGCAGCAGCAACACAAAGAGCAGCGGGCAACTGATCACCACAAGAATGCAGTATCGATTGCATTCCATACCCACCACATGCAGCACGCCTTCTGTCAATGCGCTTTGATCTTGTTCCTGCGCAGGCATTGCACTAAATGATTCCGTTTCTGTTTCATTCTTGCGCTTACGTTGACGTTTCGGCTTTATCTCATCCTCGTCGGGCAGCGGTCCACAGGAGCATTTGCCATTATCCTCGCAAATACAGGTGCCCGATCCACTAAGTATGCCACGTCCATTGCTGGTATGCGGGCCCATAATGTAATCGGAACGTGTGCAATCCTGTGGACACGCAAACGGATTCAGCTCTTCGAGTGCATCACACACCTGATCCGGACAGTAGCGTGCATCGGGCACACAGCTGCCATAGTTGCGTCCAAACATTGCCGAGCTGGAGCCGCGCCACATACAGGGACCGCCATTTGTGGCCGCACCGCAAAAGTTGCCGCACTGCTTACGATACTTGACTTGGGCACAGGTCTGAGAACGTGACTTGAGTCGCACCTCGCAGCTGGCATTTGCTGGTCGACCCTCGATCAAATGTAAATTGATGACAAAGACATGCGCCTGCTTATCCGGATCCTGCCATGTTACATTCAGAAAGTAAATAGTTTCCGGTGCACGCTCCAGTGCCAAGCCATCACGCACATACAGAATGCCCGCCACCTCAGTGATGCCAAAAGCATTGCTGCGATCCTCGACGAGCGCAAAGCGCCAAGAACGCTGCCGCATCAGTTCCAGAAAGCTTTCGGGCTGCGCCACTCGATAATAGGAAGCTGCCGAGCGATGCACGAATACATCTTTCTCATAGTCAATGCTTATACGGCGTCTTCCGGCCAAATCCGAATGCAGCACTTCGCCAGTAGAATCGAAGATACGATGCTGGCGCTGACGCAATGGCAACGCCTGTGGCCGCGGCTGATCGCTCTCATGCAACTGATCCGTGTCCACGTGCAGACACACGTGAGCTGTGGCCGTTGCTGTTACATTCTTCGCCTGTATGGTCAAGTCTCTGGCCATTAAGTCGACACAGTAAGGTGTTTCACGGAGCACACCGCTTCTAGAAAATCGCAGCTCTGCAATAAATAGGAAATAAAGAAATTAGCTAAAATGCTGCTTACAATATTATGTAATTATCGACATTATTCTGTAAAACAATTCTTGCAAATACTTACGACAGCTGACAATGGTGTGTGGCCTGCCCGTGTGATCCGCCTCGAAGGCGTGGCAATCCGGGTGTACAAGTCCAAGTGCATCATTTAGTATGGTGTAAGCGAGATGCGCATTTGCTGCCAGCGTGTCCTTGTCCAGATAAATGATTTTCTCGCCCACCGGCTCATCCTGTAAGCAAACAGTCAATGGGTTAACTTCATTAGCATTCGCATTAACTGACCAACACTAATTAAAAGCTACGTGGACCGCTCCCACTGACCTCCAGCACCACAAATTGAGTGCTGCTGCTCTCCAAGGAGCTTCGCTCTGGGCAATTGATAATTAAGGTTCTTGTTTATCACGTTGTGCACAAGGTCAGCAAATGGGGCAAAGCAGCCCAAAGCCTTTGGGAGCTGACATTTGTGGTGGTTGGAATTATTCCCTGGAGCGTGGACTTTTATCAATTATAAAACCATTTCATTTCCACTAAGCGATGCTTTAATTGTTCAGCTTTTAAATTGCATGGCAAGTATCCTGAGGTCATGATCGTGTAGAAATTGCAATTGCACTAAAAATATCGATGCCAGTGTGCCAATAACAGCTGTTATGTACTTAGATGCAGCGCGTGCACATATCGATAGCAAAGCGATTAATAGTTTGCAAAATCAACAAGTGGGAGGGAAATCGACTTCAAATTTAACTCCAATTGGCATTCGTAGTTGAAAGTGAATTTTTCTTTAAATTACAGTTTTTGATAAATTACAATTTGTTAGAACACTCTTTAATAACCATGCAATTTTGATAAACTAATTCGTTTGCTTCCGATTTAATGCCATAATTAAAAAAAAAAGTTTATGAGAAATAAATCCAATTAGAATTGATATTGGTACGTAATTAGTCTTAATAGTGGTAATTTAAATCTCTGCATTAAATATTTAACTTTTATAGATAAATGTAGCTGTCATAACAATTTTTTTTGATAGCTCCAATAATCATAATTTCTTGACAAGCTAACTTGTCGGCTTTCCATTGCTGTCAAACGATATTAAAGCGTTTTAGTTGATGATATTTTGACACAAATTCCAGTCGCCTGACAGCAATTACTGTTGGATTCACCTGAAACACACCTTGGTTCATTATTGTGCAGTAATTTAGGCAGACGAGTACGCGGCTACTATTATTATTTTGTTAATTTAAATACATATTACAGACGACTAATTGTAATGGCTAAACTTTAGTGGAAACTTCTCGTACTCATTTTCTTTTTTATAGATATTCGTAGTACATGTGGAGCAATTACTTGCAACTAACTAACAACTAAATGACATAGTTCTAGTGGCTCCTAGCGCACCTCGGGGATGTTAGATAGGCTTGGCACGGGTCTCCAGCCGCAAAACATGACAACATAATTTGCCAGGCCAAGTTGCGCTTAAAGCTTTCATTTGCTGGTAAACTTTAAGAGGCAACTTCGTCGCAGCAGTCACTTGACACCCTTCACATTTCGTTTCGTTTGGCAATCAAAAAAAAAGGAACTTCGTTAAAACGTTACGCGTTTTTAATGACGAAAACGGAAACGGAGGCGAACTCTCAGCCAGACGTGATAATGGTCAAATTACACTGCACAAATTCAAGTCAGACACCGACACAATTATGACGCGAAGTCTAATAACAAGAAAGTTTGACTCCTGTCTGTGTAGCACAGTGTTGCTTTTGTGGCACTGGGGTTGATGTTGCGTGTCTCGCAAACGTTTATCAAACGCGAATTCAATAAGCCCGCACCCAACGCAGACATTGACCAGACAATCAGTCTGGGCCCCGTCTGGAACGCTTACCATCTTGAAGTAGGGCTGCTCCAGGTAAAAGTTAAAGTGCGGCTGTCGCTCCTGCAGTCGCGGTCCATTGTCGTTGCGATCTAGCAACGTCACATTGTAGCTACGCCAGAATTGTCGCTGCTCCTGTGCAGATATCTTCACGGTGCAGCTGACGGTGGCCTGCAAGACTCCTGCTAACGCCTGCAGCCCATTGAGCTCATCATGATCCAGCGATTGTTTCGTATAAAGACGATTCTGCTTGAGCAGAAAGTGTGCGCTGCCCGCTTTCAATGCATACTCGATGCTGTGATGTGCACACAAATATTTGGCGGCACGCGAATTCAACGCTCCAACCAGCACCGGCTGAAAGGATTCGCTGTCGCTCTTGGCCAGCGGACTGCTTGATTCGGCGATGGTGTAATGGGCGGAAGTCCAAAAGCAAATGTGCTCCAATTCGGCGCAATAGTCGTTCAATGGCTGCGGCTCCAGTTCGAGTGTCAAATGTGCCACCTGCTGCAACAGTTGGTCAGCTTCAGTCTCGTTCTGGCTGCGTGGAAATGCGGTCAGCACGTACTTGACACTCTCGTTGATGGCTTGGTAATCGTTGCGCATATAAACCTCGCCAGAGCTGGTGTTCAAACGCAGCAGCGGATTATCCTCCAGACTGTAGATGTAGTCGGTGGCTGGCTGATTGTTGTCGAGCCGCAACACTTGAAACTGGGCCAGTGGTATCTTGGAGAAAATGCTCTCGGACTCCTCGTTGAGTGGCAGTTTGAATTTCACGGATGTGGTAGGAAAATAAACATCGAATGCTGCAAAGGAAAAGCAGAAGAAATCTTTAGACAAAGTGGTCGGACACTTTTTCAACGCTGTCCACCCCTGAATGATTTGACCACATATTTGTGGTGGGTCTGTCAATGACTCAGTAAGTATTCGCCCATCTCTTTCTCTCCATCCTCCCCCTCATTATTATCATGATCATCATGCTTATCCTCATCAAAAGCAATAAAATTATGAATGTCGTTTAATAAGCTCGCTCTGACCTCAATAGAGTGGCAGGGACTCAATGCTGGACAGCTTTAAATCCAACATTCGATTTGGCTCATTCAACACGACGTATGCGTAATTTGATAAGATTCTTTTTTCCCACTAATGATGCCGCTTGTTGTTGTGTTTTGTTCGAACGTGTGCTTGCATACGCCCAAGTCTAATACAAGCCATAAATAAATATAATACAGATATTAGTTATTAGCATATGGGTTATCGAGCCCCTGTCGCCTCCGCACCACACTTTCTCCCTCCGCTTGGAGACAAACGTAAACGTCCATTGAAGTGTCCGCGTCATCGCGTATTGATTTTGTGATAACAAAACCAAACAAAAACCCCTCCTCACAATATATGAAAGCGGAAAAATACATACTATAGCATACAATTGAATGCATAATTGGTAACAAATGTTTTGCCAGGGAAATTTGGAACAGACTTGAGTGAACGAGGGGGTTAAAGTGCTTAATGGACTGGTAAGTGCCTTCAATAGGGGGCTAATTATAACAATTCCCTCTGCTTGCCACTGATTTTAGGTCGTGAAATTTGAGTCATTGAAATGGGATACGCAGTGTAATCTATATTAAATTTGTACTCTCTTTATTTTCATTCGATTGTAATTACTGAACGCTTTCAATTTCTTTTTTTATTATAATTGTATATTGAACTTCACACTTAAATTAATAATATGAATAATATTTACATTGTAAACTACTTTGCAAACATTTATAGTTGCAACTTTTCCCATAATATCCAATTTGAAACTATGTCAAGATGGCCAATTGAAAACGATATCTAGTTAGTTGAAATTGACTCTCAATGTATTGATTGACTGACTGTTAAGTTCTTTCTGCTCTTTGCCTTTAGAGTCAAGGACTTAACACTTTGTCATGCTTCGGCACATAAACATCACTGGCGCCGCCTTATCCCAGAGGCAGTTACCATAATACTCTTTCAGATCCGGAACCCGACCCCACGCAGCACACACTTACGCATAATTCCGTAAAAAAAGAAGGAAACGCTGACAGCATTAATATTTTGTGGGTGGATTTGAGCTCGTTTCCGACCAAGGACACGAACATGGAAGGCTTAGGAGAATGGGGAACTCACTAACGGGGAGTGTGGAAGCCCCAAGCATTTAAAATGTCATTATAAATGCGTGTCTGTGTCGCCCCCAAACTCGCAAACATGCGAGTATCATCTACTACATATTTTATCAGCATATTTCGCATGCCTGAGCGTCAACACAATTGTAATGAATGCATTCATAATTCATAGTGCGAGCACTCATATTTCTATTCGTACGAATGCACGTATATGGTAAAATATTATACTTATATTAGATTGTTAGTTGCCTCCAAGGATTTACTTTTAACATAATTATCAAACACACATCCAATTAGCAACGGTTCTTGTTGACATCACAATGAAGGCGACAAAATGTTTTTAAATTTCCTTAACATAAGCGTGATTAAAGTGCGTGAAATTAACCAAAGGATAAGCCACTTATTGGCACTTAAGCAGGACGTCGCATTAAGTATACGTTTAAATACTCATATTGCGGCAATCTGCAGTTAAGCTGATTGCAGCTTATCTCCCAAGTAAACGAGCTTGACCAGCTAAAGCAAGTGCTTAACTAGTGATTGCTTGAAAAAACGGAACTTGAACTCGTTGCGGAAGTCTCCCCTGGGCAGGTGGATTGATTGTGTCTGGGGAGGTGTTACCACAAGTCAACAGACGTTAACAAGAAGCGAGCATTAAACCAAAAAGAAAAATAATAAAATAGTGTACGTTATAAATGTGCAGCGAAGACAAGGCTATCTATCACGAGGACAATTAAAAAGGTCGACAAATGGCGCATTAAAGAGTCAAAGGGCGAGTTTTTTTCTCGCTCTTTTTTTTTTGGGGTGATTGGACGGCTAAAACGCTAATGACAGCATAGTCAACAAATGTCCGGACACCATTACGGCTCGTACCTGAACTTGGCCAGCTCTAATGGCGGGGGAGTTTGGGGGGAGGGGTTTTGGTAAACAGGATACTGAAAACTGTGTAATTGAGGTGCGGCTCAATGCTTGTGTCGGGGACGATGTCAACTAGTTTTTGTTTTTTTTTTTTGACTTAACTAATTAATCTGCTCGAATTAATTGACTTTGCATCGAATTAGGTCGACAGTTGTTGATTTTGTTTATTCTGTTTGTTGACCCAACACAACCCTGCTTCCTCCTTTCCTCATGGCAGGCATTGCGTCCCCTTCGACCTCAGTACGTTGCCGTGAGTCATGTGCTCAGCATCCGACATTAGTTTTTATTTTTCCCGTCATTTTGTTTCTCATTCTTTTTGTTTTTCGCTGTCTACGCAGACAGCGTAATGAAAACTTTATCTTTGTCACAGTTGTTTTTTTTTCGCCTGCTCTATGTGCGCATTGTGCTTTTTCATTACTCATACGACCCTTACACCGCAGCATTAACTTCAACTGTCTGGCATTTCCTTTGTAACTGCGTTGTTTGCCTTGGCATTGCCGAAATCTGGCTACGCTCAATCCGCTCTTGATTTCTCTCCAACTCCGCACTTTCACTATATCTAGCAACAATGCTTTTTTTTGTTCCTATGACCAACAGTGTGCCAAGTTTTCTTTTCTTTTTTTTGCCAGTCTGGGATAACAAATTGAATAAAAAATAAGAGAGCAGCCAAATGCAATGAGCGATTATTTAATATTTCCTTTCTTCAGTTATTGTCTTTATAATGATTTTAAGGGGAACTATACAAGAACATCGAAAATGAATAAATGCATTTACCTCTTTTTAATTTTAGTTTGGAAATTGTGTTGTTAAAAATGTTACTACGTAACAAATTTAAAGTTCATTTAATGTTGTTTAGCTTAAAGTGAAAGAATCCAACATTTTTTCAAATTCCATTTTATATTCCATTCAAATAGCATTGCGCTGTGAAAAGTATATTCGGTAGTACAACATAATTGAATTGCTAGGCAAATGCAAATGAACTCGAAACACTTTGCGTATTATGCATGTGAATACTGTAAATATTCACACCGTTGTATTCACACATTTGACACTTTGAGTAGGCGCACATTGCTCCTAAAGGTGATCGATTGCCTGCTCTCTAATTGTTAACTGTCAGTAGAGCTCTAAACACATTTGTCAAAGTCAGCGACTGAGTATTTTATGCTAATTGCGACTAATTAATGGAGCCTACAATTAGTTAAACACAGTTTCTCTGGGAGTGAGATATTCAGTGTACTTCTTTTGCGGAGGTTACAAAAAATACCAAGAGTTTCTAATCTTATGCCGAGGGCTGTAAGTGCGACACATGCAAACCATAAAAAGCGTGAATGCGAAAAAAACAAAACCAAAATGCATAACTGGTAGACACTCTGTAGCTGTAGAGTCTTAAGACCTCTTGGCAGATTATATTTCAGCAGTCAATTAATCGCAAAACGCATGCAGTTAAATTATATTAGACTGTAGATTGCTGATGCTTAAGGAAAGACACTCGTAAAGTCGGCGACTCTAAAGGAAATCTGAAATGGAAGTATTTTAAGATTCAAAGGAATAAAATGCGTAGTGACAGATTAAATGCATTTTTATGAAGCATTGCAGGGTGTGTCAGACAACGCCACTAATAACTGAACTTGTTTCTAACAAACTCAGCTGTAATTTGTTATCATGCAGAGTTTTAAGAGACACTTTGATATGAAGTCATGACGTTATAAAGGTAACCCAAAGAAAAGTATCTGATCATTCATCGATAAGTCAAGCTGTTGCACATCGAATATCAAGGCGATAAATATTGCAGTATCTTTGGCTTAGGAACTGAGTTTATCGTCGTTTCTATAACAGTCTGTCTTCGCATTTTGAAGGGTTCAAACGTAAAACTGTCTTATCTTCAAGTGATAAAATCGACAAAACATTAAGTAAATACTATGGGAAAGCTGTTTTTAATAATTATTATTAATGTTTCTAAATTATTTAGTGAAAATAAGTGCACTGTATTATAATTTGCTATGTCTCAATGTGAAATCCATTAAAAGCTATTTCTGTATAAGAATGTCTTTGCAGACATATGCTAAATAGATAATTAAATAATTGTATAATTCGTATGATTTAATAATTAAACTTTATTTGATTTAAAATTCTCAACGTTTTTAAGGCTTTTAAAATCTTATCAAAGTAATTTCATTAATTATTAATTTGCACACAAAAATTGAATCTCTGAAAAACCTATTTAAAGAAAACTTATTGGAAGTCATATAAAATATATTTCGTTTGTGAATGTCTAAAATATATTGTATAATGTATACATATTAGAATATAATTAAATGTATTTCTTTTAAGATTGCTAAAATTTGGGAAATTCGTCAAACTAAAACCAACATTTAAAATGTATTTCACCAGAAAGAGCAACAACAAAATTAAACTGATAACTTTGTACTCCTTTTATTTAACCCCAAGCAGAAAATGATTCGCGAAATTCATTATGATTCATTGGAGTTGAACGAGGAAGATCAGGTAATAAAAATTATGATAGGGAAGAACGAGGTTCTTAACATTTACACACCAAATGGTAGATAATAACGTATTTACATAATAACTTCGTTTCGTTTAAGGCGGAATTTCGCAAGAAAACCAATAAGATAATTGTGGAGGACGAATATGGAGGGAAATTACTGAGAACCCGAATCTTTTCCCCCGATAATCGTACCGAAAGAGAATTCACAATCCACAATTCGCTCGATGATGTGAATATTGTGAAATTGATTCGTAGGGAGGAGGACGAAAATGGCAAATTATTCTATATCTATGAATATGCTGATCGCGGAACTGTTTCCAATTACCTTTGTAATGTGGAAAACCAAAATAAATATTCCTTAAAGCTAAGCTGGATGGTGCAATGTGCCAGGGCTCTAATTTACATGCATGGGATGAATCCCAAAATTGTGCACAATGATCTAAGGGCACGTCATTTGCTGCTATGCCACAATTTCAAAACAGTTAAGATATTTGATTTTAGCAAGGCGACTTTGTCGCACGATGAATCGAAGGATATCCGTAGCTTTGGAATATTACTGTGGGAGGTAAGTTAAGAAAATTTCCACTACATATTTCACATTGAAAATTGTTTACTTTTAGATTCTAGTTGCGAAGAGCAATAACGATATGGAAAATGACAAAGATATGATAGACGCTTTAATTAAACTGTGCTGTTGCGAACAACCACCGAAAATGATTGTCATTGCAAATATTCTGGAAATTATTTATCAAAACAGTTTAAAGGAAAATATTTCTTGGAACAACTTGGAATTGGGCGAGGTAAGCCGTATATTATTATTATTCTTATTGTTAATATTATTTTTGTTATTATTATTATGATTACAGATACTTGGCATGGGCAGTTTTGGAATCGTCTACAAAGCTAGGTGGATGACACAAAATGGCACTCGAGAAATTGCCATTAAGAGAATTCTTAACTCCAATAACAATGTGGTCGATCAGCGAGAGGTTAGATATTTGAGACTTTTGAAACATGAAAATATCATGAGATTCTACGGCACTACAATGGATAATGAGAAGAGAATAATTCTTGCTATGGAATATGCTGATGGTGGCACCCTTGACCATTTTTTACACCATGGCAACAGAACTGTCTCTAATAAGGGCAAGCTCAATTGGATGTTGCAATGTGCCAAGGTAAATTGCATCCCTATATGTTACATCATATTGCTTCGAGTTTAACTCTATGGATATTCCAGGGTGTTGCTTTTTTGCATCAACAGCAACCAATTGTTATCCATCGTGATCTTAAGCCGCAAAACTTGCTACTTTATAATGACTATCGCACATTGAAATTATGCGACTTTGGCACTGTAAGATCATTGGCCACACTATCGATCCATTGTGTTGGCACGGCCCCGTACATGGCGCCAGAGGTAAACTAACAAAACTATTTTAAATTAATTATTAAGATTGTAAGTTTCCATTATAGGTATCTGAGCGTCAGCTGAGCACTGAGAAATGTGATGTATTCAGCTTTGGCATTCTATGCTGGGAAATAATGATCCAAAGCAAACCGTTTGCACACTTATACCAATTCGGACCTGAAGCTATTATAAACAGAGTAAGACAAAATGAACGACCTTCAATTGACCATGTCGAAGACGAAACTGGGCACATCAAAGCTATGATTGAGCAATGTTGGGATATGAATCCGATCGTGAGGCCCACAATGAAAGCATTGGTTGCAGTTCTCAGCATTGATCCGAATTCTTATGTCGCAAACAATAATATGATCAACTTATTGCAAGACATATCAGATGAAGACTTTGCAGATCAAGCCTCCAACAGATCATAAGAAAAGCTATGAAACTTTAAAATTTACATTTTCTATACTTTTTTCTTATAATCATTTTTTAATTCAACACGATTCAATTCATCGTGGTATTTGTATTAATATCATACTTAAGGATTTTATGTTTAATATGCGACATATATAGAGTTTTTCCAAAATATCTTAATGCAATTCACAAGTCGCGAGTGTGTTTAGCGAAAAGCGATCATGATTAAGCTATATGTCAAACACTTGCTTGCACAATAAATGACCAAAACTTACAACAATTTAATCAAAGTCGTCTACTCGTTCTCTAATTTAAAAGGCGAAGCAAGTCGAAGCTGAAGCCGGGCCAAGTGCCAAGCGTCCACGGCCACTTAAATGCTTGTAGAATGCGAAAATTAAAAGCACAATAAACGCTGGTGAGGATTGGTGATTTGTGGGGTCTTGGGGAGCACGTACACCTATTGACTTAATTGATTTCACATAAATTCCTATCATTTTATACGATTTTAAATTGGGCAGCAGCTGCGCTCTCTGTCTGTCATTTCGATACCTTTCAATTGAGAAACGGAGAGAGTAGAGACCGCGACTCTGGACTCTGGAGAAAATGCAAATAGTATAAGCAAACGACGAGTTAAATATATAGCAAAGATAAAGAGAGAGAGCGAAAGAGGGGAAGGGTAGAGGGATGACTGAGGTCAGCTAGCTGATCCAACCCCCGAAGCGAATTCAACATTTGATATGTCTGCGTGGTGTAATAATTTTTGGGTGTGTTCATCAACACACACATTGACCCCGTCAGCTGGATGGGTCCTGGACATCAAATGCTTTCCTGTTCGTTTACTTCTACGTTGTCAGAGCTGTCCGTTAACTAAAAGACTCTCAAACTCACACCTGTTTGGTGCCAAGTCGGAGACACGTATTTGATGTGGCACAAACCACAATGAGCAACAGAAGTCTGTAATATAATCGGGTTCAGGTATTCTGTATATTTTGGTTTTTTTCGAATTTATATCTTCGATGGCATTCCCACGCTGCGTATCTGAGAGATTCGATGCAAATGAGTGTAATTGACTTTTATGATCGTCTGTTTGCCGAAGACTCCCCTCTTCAACGTGGGGAAGTACCGCAGCGATAAGCACCATTGGCTGCCATCAACAGACTGCTTGCCACCTAGTCGGCAATTTGTATGCACATCGTGTCATTGCTCGACTGCCATTATACGACCCTCAGGCAATAAAACAATCAATTTTCATAATTGTCCGATAATTGTGTTTTCGGTGCACTCTTTCACTGACCCTATCTCACTTTTATTTTCTTTGTGTCTGCCCCTGCAGATTGATTGTGATTTCCACAAATCTCTTAATCTTTTGAATTCTGCTCTTCTTGTGAACACTCTTTGTTTTCTTTCCATCAACCGATTATTGAACGTCATAACCTTGGATACTTTCTTATTTAATCTTGTTCTCTTCAACTAACTTATTTCGCTGTCTTCTTTTACTAATTGATTTTATAAATTCTATGTTTTTTTTCTCATTTCTGATCAGCTTCTGCCTCTATTTTTTCCAACTGTCATCGACTTTCACACAATTACTTATTTTTATGGATCTTGCCATTCGCAGTCAAAAAATCAAATTTCGATCATCCCCTCGCACTCTTCCTCCATCTCCTTTTCAACTTCTCGCAAAGCTTTCTTTGGAGCTGCTTATCTGGTCTGTGCTACGCATTTTAAGCTCTCAAAGCGACAGTTTGTGAGCTCAAAGTGCTGAAGCCAATTGCCTCGCACAAGTTAAGATTGTCAGATAAATACGTATGTGCGTATGTATTTCCATACACATATATGGATATACATATGTGTATGTTTATAGAAGGTTATCTGGCATATGTTAGAGAGCTCAGTTGCTGCTTTGAATTCCCAACTTGTTGGCAGTGTGACAAGTGCCGTCATCTAATTGTTTACATTTGCATGTGATGATCAAATATTTGTAATCCAATTACAAGAAGGAATAAAAGCAACGGAAAAGAATAAAATGTTGCCATGCGTCGGCTCTTCGTTAACTTACCCAAACAGATGTGCAGCCTCAGTGTGACTGCGACAACAATGGCGGCCACAGTAACGGTACTTCTACTGCTGCACTTCGACGCCATTTTAAATGCTGCGCTGCTTCCGCAAATAGCAAAACGAAGTTTCTCCTCAGCCGCTGTTGCTGCTGCTGCTTTTGTTCTTATCAGTTGTTGTTGTTGTTGCTGTTTTTGGATTCTTCGTCTGAGTTTGCTGTGTCTAAATGTTTGCTTCGCCGCCACTCAGCAAAATTGTTTGTTCACTTTATAATTGTAATTGTTAATTCTATTGACAATTATCTGCTGCTTCTTTTTCTCTCGCACTTTTTACGCACTTTTCACATTGTTTTTGCTTTTGCTTTGCGGCTGTTGCACGTTCCAGACGCTTAATTACTTTTGATCAAAATTTGATAAAGAGAACATTTATCAATTAATGTGCGAAAAAAAGACAACACAACGCACATGATAAAGGCAAAAGAAAAATGTATCGAATATTTTGTTAAATAAATAAAAGGCATTGTTACAACACCAGTTCATAATAATAAACTACGTCTGCAATCGGTCTAAATATTCGAATACCCTGTAACTATGCGAAATGTGAGGTATACCCGAATGCATAAAATGTACAACAACAAAAATAATTGTACTTTTATCTTAGTTGATAATTTTAATAAATTAAAGTGCTCTGTAAGAAGTAAATCACTATTATCAAAAGCTTGCACCAGGGTATCAGTTAGTCGAAAGACGCTTCAACTATGTCGCCCTTCTATGTGGAGCTGTTGAACCCAATTTATCATAGACCTAAGGCCACGCAAAGCTCCAACGAGCTCAAGGGACTCTCCGTACAATTTCTGATTATTGCAATTAAAAGTGAGCCACGAATTTATTTATCATTATTATTTTTAATAATAAATTCGATTTGTTTTTTTTGTTTGTTTGTTTGTGCCGTCTCGCAATATTTTGTGATCAATTTTGTGTTTTTATTTCGAATGGTTCTTTTGCTATTTTTGGCAATCGATTTGGCAGTTGTTGTGAGCGAGTATTATTTATACGGATTTTGTTGGACTTTTGGTGGCAAGCCCCTGGAAATAATACGAGTACTCGCAGTACTTAATCGTTTTGCCAACTCATTGAACATCTACAATTTTGGATACTTTTTAATTGTTTTTCTCAATTGGAAACCTTATTAAACAATAATTGTCGAAATGTGATCTTAAAAGCGGATCATCACGAGTTTGTTTGGGAAGTGCTTTATGAAGCTTTCGGTTTGCAGAATGTGTTTGTTCTTTTGTTTGGAGAAGCAGTAGGCAATTGTTGTTCTGTGAAGCCATTCAAAGTAGGTGTGATAAAGAATAAAACTGGAAGGCATATAGCATACATATACATACATATATGTATATGCAGATAGCGAAGCGTAATTCAAAAGAGCCACAAAGTCAAACAACATGATAAACAAATTTTATACAAATTGTCTGTCTATCTCACTGACTGGCAGGTTGACACACTGACAATACCGACTGCCGTCTATGGCTGCTGTTCTTGTTGTTGTTGTTGTTGTTGTGGTTGTGTCAAGCACTTCTTTCATTACCTGAGGCCACTTTAAAGTTCAACACATTTGACACACTGTGCACAACACTGACACAAAGCCGGCTTCTATAAGCACCAAAAGCCATTTGCCACTTGCCACTTTACCACTTTGCCACTTGCCAATTGCAAAGTGGACTTCAACTTCGACTCTGACTTCCAACTGGCTTTGACTGCGAGTTGCGAGTTGATAGTTTGGTGTTTTTTTTTTTTGTTACTCTTTCGCTTTTATATTTTCCCAATTAAAGGTTAGAAATAGCAGCGCGACGAAATCGTTTGTTTGGTTTTTAAGGTGCGTCCTGTTGCGCCCCCAAAAAGGCAACGCCATAAACCGCAAAAATGTTCATCCGACAGCCAACAACCCACAACCAACCGAACGACAGCCAACAAAGCCGACAACCGTCGCTGGCCAAAGTCAAAGCACGACTGCTTCAAGTTGTATGAACTTGAAGCTTCTGGGAATCGCAGTCGTCGTTGTCGTTGTTGCTGCTTCTATCGCTGCCAATTCGCAGTCGCATCGTCACAGCCGCCAAAAACAAAAATTGATGTTCTGCTTTTGAAAATTTCGAAGCTTTAAAAATTGGGCTGCTTCATTAATTTCTAGAGCGTGGCTATGCATGAGGTATTTGAGATATTCATATATGTACATATATATATATTTCAAGCAATGTGCGATTAAATTAAATTAATTGCCTTATCAAATATCTATAGCAATCAACGTAATATAATTAAAAATTTTATAGTTTTCCATATCGAAATCATATTTTGCTTTATTTTTATTTTATCTAACACTTTTACAGGGTATCTACAAGTTGTCAACCCTTCTACCATGCTTGCTTGTTTGATTTTTTTCGTTTTCTAGTCGTGGATTTCCAAGAAAAAGGGTTCAAAAATTCTCAAATATTTTGGCTAATTGTTCCATATGTTGCGTATGCGTAATGTTCGTAAAACAAAAGAAACTCATTTGGAATATACGCAAATTAAATTATCAATATTCCTTGCCAACTGTGTGGGACATTTTGTAATAACATTTGCATCTAGATTGCAATATGCAAATTGGCCAAGACGATTGTTCATTGGTAAAGTCATTAATCAAGTGTCACTCAGTCATTTAATTATTGTGTTGAACTACAATATTTGCACTTCGCATTCGCATTCGCATTGGCAATTGCGAACGGCAGCTAAAGAGCTTAAGCTTATATTTATTTTATTCAACTTTGGAATTTACATGGATTTGTTTGTTCTACAAATAACTAATGCAATTAGAGGTTACATTATAAATAACAATAGCTTTAAAATAGTTTCAATTAAAGCGCCATTAATCAATAAAGTAAATTTTGAAAAACTTGAATATTACATGTGATTATTATTAATTGAATTTAGTAATATAATTACACGTATTTAAAATTTCAGCGCCCATGACCTCATCACCTACTATGTACATACATACAATGTACCATATATGTTGTCATCAATGTATTCTTGATAAGGATGACAAGCTGTGTCGAAAACTAATTGCACTACTATCATTAAAATAATCTATAGAGTATATGAATTTTAATATAGTTTTAAATCAATTTGGAATTCAAAATAGAACTAGGCAACAAATATTTGTAGGCAATAAAACACATTTTTAAATTTCCCCCATATAATAAAATCTTTAAATATTTTGTCAATGATTAAATGAAATTTCAAACTTTGCAGAAATATGATAAGAATGCGTAATAAAGACAAAAATTTGCGAATTAATTTGATTATATGTTTAATTATGATCAAAATTAATTAGTTTTTCTTTTCAATTTCACACTAAACACAATTTTTAATTGCTTAAATTTTTGCAATTAATTATGAATTTTGAATTCGCACTCACTTCAATGTTATTAATCATATTTTTCATACAATTCTTTTTAATAATTTTATGTTTTAACAAATTATTTACGCTTGTTTTTTACACTCTTTTTTTTGCTTAAATCCACTACTGTGCCATAAATTAGTCAGATATTCAGATCGTAGATTCAGATAATGTGTCTCATACGTCTTTTCGACTACAGTTTGTTGCAATTTATCGCCTGCAGCTGCAGTGTCTTTGGTAATTGTTGTATTCAGTTGGCTTGCAACATTTGTTTATTGTTTTCCATAGTCTTTGCATTGCAATTAATTAGCGAGGTTTTTCGTTGCACTCGAGAAAATTCAACGGCACTTCGCAAAAATTGCCAATGTACGATGTTTTAACCACGTTACGATAGTTTGTTAGTTAGTACGCTTGGTAATTGCATTCGAGCTGCTTTGGGAACCGCTTTCCATGCGCTTCGCTTTACCAATGAAACTGAAACCGGCAGCGAGCCAACTGAAAAGCCACAAAGCCCAAAACTTTTGTCGCTCGTCGACTTTGTCGTCGGGTTCTGTTCGTTTTGCGCTTGTTATCGTCATCATTCACTTCGTGTGTGAAGCAGCGAATTTTCATCGGTTGGAAAAACAACCCCAGTGCATTTTCCGCTTCTTTAGTCACACTGTTGCTCTGTTGCTGTGCCCCATGCTGATGACTCTGTTTGCTTATCAGCCTGCTAATCCTTATCCCAACGCGCACTGATAGTCAACATATAGTATGAATATATTGCTTCGAATATGAGTGCGAAAATTGCTTTCGACTAAAAGAGATAATCGATTTGATTGTGTGAATCTGTACTTTCCTCCCGTTTTTATCTCTTTCTCTCCCTTTTCTCTGAAATATGATCTCATACTCTGTTTCTCTGTGTACTTCTTTTGAGGGAAGTGCAGCTTCATTTCAACATCTTTAAAGGGTTGCTTATCTCTCAATTGTTTACTATTTATCTAGCAATCTCTGTCACTTTAATTATATGAAAAACATCTCCCGGAAACAATCTACAATATTTCTATTCGATTTATTTAAGCGAAGTAGTGAAAACATAAACAATCAACGAATATGTAAAATGCCCCTCAGTGTAGATCTTAATATTAAGATAAATATTTGTATATAATTAGTTGATATTTCTAATTCAATACTACAAATGAATTAATTAATATTTGAATTATTTTTGTTGTTTTGTTTACTGGTATTCAAATTCGCTGCAATATTAATCTTATTTAATGAACTCAAATAAATCTTGCTAAGCAGTCAAATTCAACTTACGATTATTTCTAAAACAGCATATTGTTACTAATCTGCACCTTAATATTAATCTTATTTGATGGAGCAATCGGAAAATGTGAACTTTGACAATAATTAATTGAGAATTAGATGCTAAAGACATGAGCTTCTGCTCTTATTTGGTTCAATAAGTATTTATCTATACTACAATTAATACGAATAACTTGAATCGGTACAAGTTGCGTATATTTGAGGTGGATGGATGGTTGTATATAAGTATGATAGTATATGGGGAAGAGCGGGAATGTCAGTGTGCGTGTGTGTTATTGTGTATATTATGGTTACAATACTAGATTGAGATTCAGATTGAGGGTCTCGCAGTTACATTTATAATTTCAATGGCATGGGCACAGATACTATTTCTTGTTTGTTTTTATGTTGTCGCTCCACTTTTAAACTATAGATGCATAAACAAATCATAATTTATTAATCATTCTGTATACTAGGGCATCCATTTGCAGATCCTTCGCTTTCTTCTAGCAAGTGCATTCGGGACAAACGGGCTTGTCGCCCTCGATGGTGAAGGTGGCCGAGGTAATTGGATTCTCGCAGCGATTGCAGCGGAAGCAATCGCGATGCCATTTGGCATTCATGGCCACGATGGCGCTGTCCGTGATTGGCTTCTCGCATTTGGCACAACGCACTGCAAATAGATCTTCGTAGTCCTGCTTGCAGTAGGCCTTGCCATCGCGCTCGTAGAACGGGCAATTCGAGAGCGGCTTCTTGCAGGCTCCATCGCAAACAAAGCAGCATTCGTGCCAGTTCTCGCCCAAGGCACAGATGGTCCGCTCCATGATGGGCTTCTTGCAGCCGGCACAAGTGCTCGTGTATCGCTCCACAAAGCACTTGGAGCAGACCGGTTCGCCGTCCTGGATGTTGAAGGTAGCATCCTCGATCTGCTCATCACAGTGGCGACACAAGAAGTGCTCCGGATGCCATGTCTTGCCCAATGCGGTGATCACACGCTTCGTTATTGCCTCGTTGCATTTGTGGCACACAATGTTCTTCTCCTTCTCCTCGCTCATCGCGTTGCTCATTTTCTGCAGATTGCTCGGAATGCTCAGTTGATCAGACATTCACACACACACACATGCACAAAATTGAATCGGATATATAGATGAATAGAGGACTGTATTACGATTATTCTTAGGTTTTAGTTGTTTTTTCCAATTTTGATATTTTAAAATATATATTCATATATATAGAAATAAATTCGGAAAACGGAACAGAAAGACGTGTTAATTTTGTGAGACTCAAAAACTAAATGATACGATATAGCATTTACACCTTGAGCTCCGATTGACATTTAGTCTGTGAATAATCACAGGCTGCTAAGGCTTACAACAAAAGTGTAGGAACATTTTGCAAAGCATGCTTAGCACATAAATATTCTCTAATTTTTATGATCCACTGTTTTGTATAACATATGTGATAACTTAACTGGAAAATTAGGGGAAAGAATATACCTATTAGTTAATTTTCTTATTTTCAAGCCTCCAAGCTTTAGATTGGATTGCAAAATATCTTAAGAAAATTTTAAAATATGGTTATTGATCTATTGTGGTAAGCGATTCATACGCATAGAAAATAAGGTACACATTTTTATATAGATGATATTTTTATGAAATTCTATATTTGAGACATTTGCACTTAGAAAATAGATTCAAGAAATAAAAGAATTGTATATACAATCTGCAAAATTTCCTTACACGAAAATCCGAAACAAAATGGAGGACATCTGACAGGTAAGCTAAGAAAAACCATAAACAGTAAAATTTAGCGAAGGTTTTGAATTTGACAGGATAAACTAAGCTAAGCGAGGAAGCGCGACAACAGGTAAAGAACTCATCTTAAAAATGGGATTACTATTGGGTTTTTTTAAAGCTACCTAGTAGGTATATAAAAGTGTAAATTGGCGACAGATGTTACTTCGGCTAAAGATTAAATAAAAATATGTTTTCCAAATCCATAAAATTTGGATTCACGATTTAGGTAAGTAAACGTTTATGTCACTGATACCTCTTTAGGTACTTTCTAAGCACTAATCTATGCAAATTGCCGTTAAAATCCCTCGAGGGGCTAAATTGTGAGCAGCACGAGGACCACCTTGATGGCATCCTTTGAACTTGTCCCAGAAACGTGTTTGCAAGCAATTAGAAAAACGTCGCTGCAATTATGGCGTGCATTAAATATTTTGTAAATGAAATGCTTTTAATAAAATAATTAGAATTGTGCTCTCACAGCACACAGCAGCTGCTCCTCATCACGATCCGCTCACGCACTCTCACCGCATACGCAGACAGAAGCAGAAGCAGACGCCAGGCGAGTGGCGAGTGCAGCCTGACACAAATTCCCTTTCAACTTGCATAACAAGCTCTCAAGCGGGTCGTTTGCCTCCCAATACCATTTCCTATTCCTCCTCCTATTGCATCCCCCTTGGTAATTTTGAATTCCTCGAAGCAACAGCAACAGCAAATGAAATGGTGACATGTACAACACAGCAATCCACAATGGCACACTCCTCTCCACTCCACACTCCTTCCTCAGTTGTTGGCATTATGAGTGTCAGCCAAAAACAATGCCTGCCTTCTACGTGGCGTCCAAGCAGCCATCAACAACAAGCTGCGTGGCAGAGATGTGGCACATTCCATGCTGACAAGTGGTTGTTGGATGGAGCATGGGAGCATTGCTACTTACTTGAGCTGGCTTGGACCACAAATACGAATGCGCCGACTCTTAATTGCCGTGCAGCCGGAAGCCACAAGTATTTATGCTTTAATTAAATATTTTTATGAAATTTACTACTTACATGTTTTAGAATTTGCTCTAAGATCTAGATGCCTCCACATTGAGTTGCAAAGCTACCCTTAAAATTTAAACGCATCTTTGCTGACTTTTCATTTCCAAGTTTTCCTTAAAGCCATTTATTTATGCGATTTCTTGTGTGACTAATTTGGACGATTGCATTGCGGAAAGTTGTGGCTATAAATTATGATGTTGAAAAAAGGAATATATATATTTAAAGCTGAGATTCTCTGTAAATTAAATAAAAGAACAGAAGACATTACTAAGATATTGCTGTGAAATGTATTTTATGTAAGTTATACATTTAGCGATACAAAAATAAAACAAAAATTTTTAGTAGAATAAAAATCTTTTTGAAAAACTCTAACATTAAAGTAGGTTCAACATAGGAAATACTTCTAAAAGATTAAAAATCTAAATTAAAAATTCGAATATTAAAGTAATGACAAAAGAACGATCGTCTGTGGATGTTTAATTCGTTATTATTTAAGATCAAGTATGTTAAAAAAAAAAAAACATAAAGCGAAATAGGTCTTGATGAAGACTTTCACTTCAATATACAAAAAAAATACAAATTTATTAAAATTAAAATAAAAAGTTAAGTGTGTGTTATAAAACTTTAAATAGAAATAAATTAAGCAGTGGCCTGTTTTATTTTCAAAAGAAAATATGGGCTTGCCAATTATTTTTTAAGACTTTAAAAATTTATTTAATAATGCTGTGTGTGTCGTTTGATGCAATAAAAAGTACAAGTGAAATTTTTGTGAATTTGGAAGTGGAACATTATAAAACACAAAAATAAACTTTCAAAAGTTGGACTAATTTTCTATAATGAGAACAGTATTTATAATAAGGGAAAGTATTTAGAACTTTTAGCAAGGAACACATTTTACTCAGCAAAATTCAAAACTTTATGTGCCAAGCACCTTCACCCAATTCACAGTCCCAAGCATTTCGAGTAGTATTTTTAACCCTCAAAGAAATAAAAAACATCACCAGCAAGCGGAGCCAGAAATGTCAGTCAATCGGTATGTGTGTGTGTGAGTGTGCAAAGGACATTGGTCCTTGACGGCTCGCAACACCAAACGAAGTCGGGATGCAGTGGAAATCCGCAATTACATTTACCAATTGGGGACATTAATTATGCAATAGGGGTTAAGCGGTTGCCCAGGGACAACGACACGGGGCGCATTGAACTTTGTATGTTTGGAAGTTGGTCAAATGACAAATGCGATGGCAATATATTTTTTGTTGTAATCAGTGTCAAGAGGACAGTTTAATTGCGTTGAGAAACAAAAACAAATACATAGACTAATATTAAAACTAAAACTATATCTTAACTACATTATACATTATAACTAATCCCGATACTTGTCCTTGTTACTGGGCTTCTTGGAGGAGATGAGCGTACGGCGTTTCAAACGCTTAACCTTTGTCTTTTCACGTTTCCGCAGCTTCTCTTGGGCCAAATGCAATATGGTATTGCGTAGCTTGACCCGATAGTTCATCAGATTATTCAGTTCACTATTCAATGGTGCAGCCAACGGAGCTCGATTCTCGGTATTATCATCATCATCGTCATCTGTTAGCAGGGCCAATTGTTGCTCAGCCCATTCGGTATCCGAATCAAAGTCATCCAACGATAGTGTCACATTCTGTTGCGGTTGCTTTTGCTGCTTGAGCAGCTCCTCGGTGAGCAGCAATTTGGATGAGGCCCATTTGATCGCCGACTGCTGCTTAAGTCCCATTTGCTGGCGATAGTGAAAGAGTTGCAGCGATACATTTGACTTGGGTTCATCCTGATTCTGCGTCTCGTTGGCATCGTCGCCATCTGTTAGATCAATTACTGGCATTGGATTGACAACAGCCAAAGGCTTTTCAGGCGACATTTTACTTTCAGAGACTCCCATAATGCTCGATTCTATGTTTACTCTCGTAGTATGCGTGTGTATGCTTTAATAGTTCAGTGAGATCTGACAGCTGCAACTCATTTGCACTCCATCTTATATGTCAACAGGTATAAATCAGGCATCGACTCTAACATCTGCTGTCCGCGGATTAACGTCACGATCCTTGGAAGGCATTCGCGAAAATGCGTTGTCAAATTTTTGGTGTAAAGTTTTGCCATAAAATAAGTTCCCTCGATTTACCTGCCTGCTACTTATGTAGTCCAGGGAAAAGGCCTACTTGGAAAACCGAGCGACCGACCGAACGAACGCACATCCGAACACTGATTTCTAGCGACCCTTTTATTGACCTGCTTGTAACTAGAAGTGAGCATGTCCTTACCTATCCTTGCAGGTTACGACAGGCTCAAGAGCGCTCGGATTGTTTGATGCAAATTATCAGGTAATGATTGTAGGCTAATCCACGTACCGCAAACTGTATTTAAACTCACTGCGATGTCCTTCGAATTATCAGTCGCTTCTGAATCTTCAGAGTTACAACATCGTTACAACTGTGTCATCTTGACTTCGTCAGCAACACTAATTTGTTCAAATTATCAGTTACATCTGAATCTTGAGCGTTACAACTGTGCCATCTTGACTTTGTCAGCAACACTTTGTTATAATACATCACCAACACTTTCAACACAATCAAATCCATTAAAATCATCATGGACAACTCAATGGAGCAAGTTTCAGTGGTGAAGTCTCCCATCGATGCTCAGAATCAGATCTTCATCTTCAACTCGCCAGTACATTACACGGACCAGCAGCTGCAGGAGCAGCAATTGATGACATTTCCCCCATTCCCGGGTCACATCGACGGCATCCATGGTTACTATGTGGTCTACAAACACGATCACTACATCGTCAGCAATCCACCAGACTACAAGAGTCCGACAAAGCGCAGCTTCCTCAACGAGTGCATTCGCCAACTGTATGTGATCAACGGCATGGCACATCATCTCAATTGGCTGCCCACATTCCCGATGACCGATCGCCAAAGACTGTGGCAACAAGTGGACTATTGCCTGCGTCCCGAGCGTCTCACTGTCGAGGGCAGAGCAATGAAGCATGTGAAGCGCCAATTGTTCAGAGAATCGCAGCGTGAACGCAAAGTACTGCGCAGCAAAGTCAATCGCAGCGTCTACTGGGGCACCACCACAGTCTCCAACTTTAGGAATCTGCGCCATCACATTGGACGTCACCGTGTGAAGCGCAGCTACCTCACCGGAGTGCGACGCAATGTGCTGCAGCAGCTGGTGCGTGAGAACGTCACACAAGAGATGATCAACACACCTTCAGTCTGCGAGGGCATCATCGTGGCCGCCGAGCGCATTTTCAATGTGAATCCTACCGTGATGCAAACACTAACGGAGCGTGCCAAGGAAATATTTGCCAAGGAGAAGGCGCGTCTGGCAGCGGAGAAAACAGCTTACATTCTGGAGGAGTCAGTGCGCTCGGTAATCTATGCCAAGCAATTGTTCCATCTCATTCAGAATCCCGAGGAGCTTGCCTATGCGGAGAAACAAATACTCGAGAATGGCTGTTATTAAGAAGGAGGAAGTTCTTTATACACACACATTAACAAAACATATACAATGCACAGTGTTTCCTAAAGTAAGATAAGTATATCATCATCCAGCCATCATCCGTCCTGCTTGAGAGCACACATCACATCCTTGCGCTACGTCTTCTGCTGTTCAATTAGCTTGGCATGAACATCCATAAGGCTCTGCAAACGATACAAAATTATTAACATCGAAAAAACAGTCTACAAAATGTGGTTAACATTACATAGTATAAGAATCACTTGACGTATGAGTAAACTAACTCTGATACAAATCATTTCACTTAATATAAGCTACGAGTGCTCTCAATATTTGCTTCCTGCTGTTAATCAACTTAACAGTCTGATAAGCAGATAATAGCATGATTTTCATAACAATCTAGTTTTAAGCATATTTTAGTATTTAGTCACAATTTTCATTTTTTATACACTACAAGTAATAACAAATAAAAATAATAACAAAAAAAATATACTTAAATGCTCTTTTTGATTTAACAAAAACAGTTCTTTTACTTTTAGGATGGTCAAATCGATAAGTGATACAATTAGTCTTGATTGCAGTTCTTGAATTTTCTTGAATTTCTTAAGTTTCATTTGCTTTAACCATCTGAAAATGAGCTCAAAAAGATTAAAGTTGCATTACAGTTTTATATGCTTGTATATAATTCTATAACTCTGTCAGACCATAAACATTATATCATCATTGAAATATTGATTTCTGACTATGAATACAATTAAGCTATAACTCTCTTAAACATTAAATTATATAGAATAGGGGACACAACCATCTTTGGTTATACATTACATTTGAAGTTCGTGTAACCTTCCTGAGAGTCGCCTTCGTGTGTATCTCTTAGAATGCCCTGCGAAATTATTATCCAATAATTAGCCAGATGGTCTGCAATCCTTAAAACCAAACCATATAAACCATGTTGTAAGTGTACCGCGCTACCATCTAACAGGTTAGTAATACAGCCAACTAATCCAGCACCTCTACAAGCTAAATCTTAACCCTAAACCGTAGGTCTCATAAGCCTGAACAATCAACTAAGCCCGCGTAGCTACCTTGAAGTATTTAACCGTCTTGACACGCAGCTCCAGCGTGGCATCCTCATCACAGATCATCAGTGTATTCGCATGCTGTTGGAATGCACTAACTGTCCACATATGATTGACGCCCTCCTCGATGGCTTTGTACAGAGCGAAGGCTTTGTGGGCGCCAGTGATCAGAATCATCACCTCATTCGAGTCCATCACAGTGCCAACACCCACAGTAAGCGCCTGCTTGGGCACTTTGCTCATATCGTTGTCAAAGAACCGCGCATTCGCCTCGAGTGTATCCTGGGCCAGAGTTTTGACACGTGTGCGAGAGACCAGCGATGAACCAGGCTCATTGAATGCTATGTGACCATCGGGTCCAATGCCACCAATGAACAACTCGACGCCGCCGGCTTCCTTGATCTGTTCCTCGAATTTATTGCACTCGGCGACTAAATCGGGTGCATTGCCATCCAAGATATGAACATTTGCGGGCTCAATGTCGATGTGCTTGAAGAAGTTGTGCCACATGAAGTAGTGATAGCTCTCGTGATGATCGCGCGGAAGTCCTGCAAATAAACTTGATGATTAGTTTCAAATTTAAATGGGTGAAAAGCTTAAACTACTCACCCACATATTCGTCCATGTTGAAGGTTTTGACATATTGGAAGGATACCTTTCCCTGCTTGTGGAACTCAATCAGTTCCCTATACATGCCCAATGGTGTGCTGCCCGTGGGCAAGCCCAGCACAAAGTATCTGCCAAACGAAAGTAATTACAATTATTGTAGATAAGCCATATCTGAAGTGGAATGATATGATCTCACTTATTCGGTCCCGGATTGAAGTCATTAATGCGTTTGGCCACATACTTGGCAGCCCACTTGCCAACCGAATCGCTCGTCTCCAAAATGATTAAACGCATATTGAAATTTGGAATTTAAATGTATTACAGTACTGAAAAAGATTGTAGATAAGGTCTGATTAGATCAAGCAGAGTAGTGTTTATATTTCTAGCTTGCTCGTAAACACAACACAATGGGTGGCAATCCATTGATAAAAGTTCAGTACATTAACAGTGCACGCTCGATATGGTTAATCAATAAGCTAATAATTATGTACGACAAGTACTAATTCATCATTGAAATTGTGATTTAATATGTATATTGACTATTAATAATTTAAGTTTGAATTTAGTTCCAAGTTGGAATTAATAAAACATGAATTTACTTTTTCACTTTTCGTTAATTAGTTTCAATTGACCCTCATGTCGAATGTGCACTGTACATAGCTGACAGCTACATCACTTTCGCTCTCTACAGTTCGCAGCTTTGTACTTGAAGGAGGACGCTTGACGGTCGTCAAGTTACTCACCTTAGCAATGTTAACGAAGCGCTTGACAATACTTAACGAACAGACTGCAGCCGCAGCAACAACTACAACAACAAAAGGCAGTGAATATCGCGCAGCTGGAGAGCAAAAAAAAATTGCTAGCGGTCAACTTGGAGCGTTCGCGTTGAGTTCGAGACTGGCGAGACGACGAGCTGTGGATGACGCTTTAATTTGGCTGCCAATTTATATACACTATACTACATATATGTATGCACAAAACGCGATTAGCTCTTGTCGCGCTCTTTGTTGCGATAAAGAGAGTAATAATAAGCAGAGCTGCAGCCAATGCCAAGCATACTAGTTAACGCTTGTGTACAATTGTAACTTTGATATACTTTAACGTTATCGCGCGCATATTTGCCAATACAACGATTAAACCTACATTATCAGTTAAAGTGACAGTTTAGCTGCAACCACAACAGAACCACACAGATGATTAAAACACAAAAAAAAACAACACATGCAGCGCGACAACTGGTTGAATGAACTTGCCGCTATCCGTTTGAGTTTGAGTGAGTGGCCTGTTTGAGTGAATTATGCCGCTGCGGCGTTGCCAGACTGTTTATAACCGGTCAAGAGCATAATTGAGCGGAATTCAAGAGTCACAAGCACATGCACACACACGCACTCACTCACAGAATAAATAAAGTCCAAAAATAACTCAACATAGAAGAGTGAGAGAGAACAAACACGTAAGCACGTAAAGCACAATATCGGAATATTTTCAATAACTACACTGCCCAACTTTATGAAACATTTTGTTTTTATTATTTATTTAGCAATTACATTCTTAATTATAAAATTTAATTTCATATTTTGTTTGTAGTTTAGTTTAGTTCTGGACATGACCACACCCACACAATAAAACACTTTGTATCGTTGCTCTTGTTGAGTTGCTTTCTAGTTGGGTTACAGGGAAAAACCGGTTCAGCGCCCCGAAAAAAATTGTCCAAATACAAAAAAAAAAAGATTCTAACGAGCACCAGCCAACGTCGGGAAAGAGAACGGAGATTTGTCCTAAGAATATGAATCGTTTTAAAAATATATTGCAGGCTTCTCCTCTAAAAACATTTATGCGCGTGCTTTGAGGAAATCTTTTTCTTTTTTCCAAATTGTTTGCTGCTGATATACATAGTTGTTGTTATATAGAATTGTATTTTTATATTCTCTGCTTGGTACAAAATATAGACTTAATTTTATTATACATACGCGGTATGGTTAAGGAGCTTACATGTGGGTGTTTTTGTGTAGTTTAAGTTGTATTTTATTGTTTAGTTTAACATGAGCTCTCGTCGTATGTTTAATTCTGCTTACAAAACTATATTTCTATATATATAAATGTATTTTCTCTTTTGTTTTTTATTTGTTGGTTGATATAATTGGGGTCACACAAATGCATCGAAAATGCTGCGTTTCCTTTTTCAGCATTTCCAAAGCATTTTGAACGGACAAAGTAAAAAGAACGGAAAATATAGTTTTTTTTTTTTGTAAATTCTATGTGGTTGTATAATCGTAGAGTGTATGAAGGAACACATTATAATTATAAACATACCAAATAAAGTTTACAAGCTTATTATTATTAGTTTTAGCAGGTATGAATTTGGAAGTGAATAACTTTGATTTTGAATGTGAAACACGTAACGTTAATAGTTAATAAATTTTTTTGTTTTTGATATTTGTCATTTTGAAAAGAACACGAAACGGAACAAGGGAAAAAGAAATGAAACGTGAAAGAAATTTTGAAATACATGTAAATCGTTAAACTGCCTCCAATGGCAGGGTGGGTTGACAAACTATGAATAAATTAAATTAAGTCTTCTGTTTAGGGTAGCCACAAAAATTGGATTGCTTAACCTTAACGCTGGATACTTTTAACTGTCGGTTGTTGTTCTCTATGTGTTAATCTGGCTGCTGTTTGTTTTAATTATTATCGTAGAGCGCTCTTCTCTCTCCGCTCTCTTACATAAGCGAGCACTTCTCATCGGTCCGATTGGGTTCACCCTGTTGATGATACAGCTGCTCGTTGCCATCAACAGCGCTAATGCTGCGTCGACGACTGAGACGCGAGGAGGACACATGTGTGGAGACCGTACGCTTCAATCGCTCATAGTTCGCCACCGATTCGCCATCGGCATTCAATAGCACCGTCTTTGTGATGTCGCCCACCATCCATTTCTGCTGCTTCATCACAATGTTCGATGGCGGCTCGTGTGTGGCCCTCGAGTCCGAGGACCAAACGGTGACAGTGGCATTTGGTTCGATTTTCACCGAACGATGGAACTTGTAGGTGGTGGCTGGGCCACCTTCGTTGAGCGAGCGCTGCAGCTGCCAGCCACCAATGGCAACCTCCTCGTTGCCCTTGTTGTACAGCTTAACGTAGTTGCCCTCTGGATCGATCTCTTTGATCTCCACATTGCTCTTGGCACTGGAAGTGATATAGAAGTCGGAGAGACTGCGATCTTCCGACTCATCGACAACGGCGCGCTTACGCTTCAGTGCCCCAGACGGGGTGCGTCGAGAGGGTGTGGCACGTGAGCTGCGCAACGATTGGCTGAACGACTGTACAGTCGCAGTGTTGGCTGGCGTAATATTCAAACGCGCCTCCTCGCCCACCAGTAGCTTGTCGTAGGCAGCAATCTCGAGATCGAGTGAGACTTTAATGTCCATCAGATCCTGGTATTCTTGCAGCTGCAGTGCCATCTCTTCACGCAAACGATGCAGCTCCTTCTCGAGCAGTGCAATGTCATGGCCGTGACGTTCGCGATCATTGTCCAACTGCTGTTCCAGCTCGCGAATGCGCGCATTCAACACAGCATTAGTGGACTCCAAGTCGTTGATCTTGGCATTCAAGCCCTCGATGCGAATGCGTGAATTGCGCAGTTCCTCGATGGACTTGTGCGTCGAGTTGTGAGTACGCGAAGCGGCATCCTGCAGACTACGTATCTTGGCCTCATACAGCGATTCAATGTCATCGCGATTGTTGCGCATCTGCTCCTCGTATTGACTGCGCAATTCGTGCAACGATTGTTGCAGTTTAGCCTCATATTCCGAGGACAGACGTCCATCAATCTCGCTGTATTCGGTTTGGCGAATGCGACGCGATTCGTTAATCTCCTGGACATGCACTTGATCCTTCAGAGAGAGCTCTTCGCGCAGACTCTGTATGTTGTTCTCGAGATCAACGCGTGCCAGTGTCTCTTGCTCGAGATTCTTGCGTGTATCATCCAGCTGCTTGCGCAAACGGTCCAGCTCCTTGAGCACCTCGTTCAACTCATCGACAGCCTTTTTGCGATCGGTGTTGGCTTGATTGAATTTATTGCTTAGCTCATTGGCGCGCGACTCATAAATGCGGGCATTAGCTGGAGGGACGGAAAAATAGGGTTGTTTATTGGGAATGCCATGATTTATGTTAGTATTAGAACTCACCCTCAGCAGCGCTGCATTCCTTGGTCTTTTTGTCCAGACGCGCAGTCAACTCTTCGTTCTCCTCCCACAAGCGTTTCGTATCGATCTCGAGTTTGGCGCGTTCCCGTGAAGTTTCGTCGAGCAGCCGACGTGCCTCGATCAGTTCCGTCTCATAAATGTTCTTAATGTTGGTCGTCTCACGGGTGACGGTGTCACGTGTTGTCTGCACCTCGATGCTGAGGCGCGAGTTCTCCGTCTCCAAGTTGCGCACACGATCGATGTAACAGGCCAGACGATCGTTTAGATTCTGCAGCTCGACCTTCTCCACGAGGCGCGAATGGCGCGTGGGGCTCAATGGGCTGTTCGCCTGTTGAGACTGCGACTGCGACGATTGATGTTGCGGCGGAGCAGTTGGTGGCAGCGGGGTTGAAGTGCTGCCGGGCTGCGGCGTCGCGGTGCCAGCGCGTCGGGATTTAGTTGACATTTTTCTTGTTTTGCAGCTTTCTGTTTATGACGACAAAAAAATATACATAAATTAATTTCAAGTCAGCTAATAAATATTTAACTCATTTTTAACTGACCTTAATACGTTTTAATATGCTCTCTCAGCTCGAGATATTTTTGCGCGCAATCGTTTTGCTTTTGGGCCTGATAAAATTCCAAACAGAACAGAAATGTTGAAATGAAATACAAAAAAAATAACAAAAACTACTCAAACTCGAAACATGCGGAAGAGAGCGAGGCAAACACAAAACGAAAGCGAAACGAGTTTACTCTGCAGCACGCTCACTCACTCATTCGCGCTCTCAGAGCACAAACACGTTACCACACAGATTTTCACTCAAGCGACTGTACTAAAGCGAACGAATGAAAAAACAATTCGAGTGACTTTTTTGTGCGGCGTTTTGTTTATGGGAGGCGTAGGGTAACAAATATAGGCGGGTGCGGCAACGAAATGTATAGAAATTATGCTGTATACCATAACACAGCTCTTTATAAGCAATGCATGGCATTAGTTGCATTGAAATTTGCCGCTTGCAATTGCACAATATGGCGATTTTAATTCACAATTTGCCATTTCATGTCGGCATTTTATTACAGGCTGCAGGGGGGAGACTTGTCACTGAGACCTTTTCTTTTTGGGAGGGAAACAGGGCCACTTGCACATTTTCAATATATTTCGCGAAAAAGCTATAGCTGTAGTTATTTAGAAAACTTACGTTTGCACTAATATTTAATCGAAAACTCCACTATATCCAAAAATTCTTTATTACCGACGAAAAACGCGGCCGACGTTAAAATTTTTCTCTTGAGTAAAACTGACGCTCCGCGTGCAGAGTGTTACCGCAAGTTTTGATACAAAATGCACTATTTTACGACAACAAAATGTAAAATGGTTACAGGTCTGGTGGTAACTTAAAATACAAAAAAAAAAAAATAATAATAATAAAATGGTTACACCTTGTTAAGTTACATGTTTCAAACTATACGCGCTTGCATAGCTGTTTGATTGATTATTTTTAAAACTAGTAGGTAATAAAAATAAATTCTTAGTCCTGTTAATACAAAAAGAAAATATAACATCTCTGTGCTCACCTTATAATTTACATATATATTTAGCTTCCAAAATGTAACTATCGGACATAAGTTATAGGTTGTAATTTTGGGTTGCAATTTTAATTTACCTCAACGCTATTTTACAATTTCGTATTCTTTTTTTTAACCTTATCGAATATTGGAGATCGAAAAGACTACTTAACGGGCCGTAGAAAATTACGATTTTAGTGTGACCATATCAAGCATAATTTAAATCAAGTCGTATAAACAGCATATTTTGTAAAGTCACTTGCGGTCACGCTGTGCAATTTCGTCGTCACATTAACGTTGTCTCGTTTTTTCTCTGATCGTTGTAAAGCGACAGTAATTTTCTTTAAACAATAATAAAGAATTCTTGCAAAAGGTAAGCAGTGTGAAAGACTACTACAATTTGTACGAAAACAAAGAAATGCAATTGCAATTTCGTGTAGTTGTGCAATTACGAAGTGTATCCAAGATTCACGGTGGTGAAAAACAAGATGGCGGAAAACATACGCCGGTTTGGCGCATAAAAACGCGGCATTTATGACACACACATACAAACGCCTGTAATTTTACAAAAAGCCATTTTTCTTTTCGCCCAGAATTGTAATTTTCATCTGCGTAGAAAACACAGACAAAAGAACAAAAAATGGCCGATAATGACGATCTTCTCGATTACGAGGATGAGGAGCAGAACGAGACCACTGCGGTTGAGACGCAAGAGGCACCAAAGAAAGACGTTAAGGGAACTTATGTCTCCATACACAGTTCGGGCTTCCGTGACTTTTTGCTGAAACCGGAAATATTGCGTGCAATTGTTGACTGCGGTTTCGAGCATCCATCCGAAGGTAAGTGAAATTGTGTACAGTTGTGTACGCACAATTATTTATGATGAAATACTTCATTTACAGTTCAGCATGAGTGCATTCCTCAAGCTGTACTTGGCATGGATATTTTATGCCAGGCCAAGTCCGGTATGGGCAAAACTGCGGTGTTTGTGCTTGCGACATTGCAGCAACTGGAACCCTCCGATAATAACACTTGTCACGTCTTGGTCATGTGCCACACTCGCGAGCTGGCATTCCAAATTAGCAAGGAGTACGAGCGCTTCTCCAAATATATGCCAACAGTCAAGGTAGGTTTGCTATAGAAACAGTTCTGTTTTTAGAATTAGTTACTAATTAAGGTTCTTTTAGGTTGCTGTGTTCTTTGGCGGTCTGGCGATTCAAAAGGACGAAGAGACGTTGAAGAACGGTACGCCGCACATTGTTGTCGGCACACCAGGACGCATTTTGGCATTGATTCGCAACAAGAAGTTGAACCTGAAGCACTTGAAGCACTTTGTTCTGGACGAATGCGACAAGATGTTGGAGCAACTGGGTACGCTTATCTATTGCAATGATTTCAAAGTCACAAATAATAATATATTATATTCTTTTTTGCAGACATGCGTCGCGATGTGCAGGAGATTTTCCGTAGCACACCACACGGCAAACAAGTTATGATGTTCTCGGCTACTTTGAGCAAAGAGATACGTCCTGTTTGCAAAAAGTTTATGCAAGATGTAAATATCTTCGTCGCACTACTACTACTACTACCACTACTCTTACGACCATTAGCTATAATAATCTGTTACCAAATCGCGTCGCACGCCGCCAATCGTAATCAATTTCAAAAGCAGCTGTCATCACACTATATTCCCTTCAAAATGGTTGAACGCGAATCAATTCAATTTAAATGTCCATTACTCATTAAACGATATCGATTTCCTGCTCGTTGAATTCCAAACCACCATATTCCAAAATGGTTAAACGCGTTAATTGTAAACGATGCTTGGGCACTTTAACGTGCATAACAAATATATGAAAATCCTCATTCTGATCACTGCCAGAACCATTTTCTAAATGGTTAAACGCGAACACTACAAACGTAAAACACGCTTTGTGCGTATAAAAAAATCAAAATCTCGTACATAACCTCTTAAAACCATTTTCTAAATGGTTAAACGTGTTAAATACATTCGCAATATATAAAACAACCTGCTATAACAAAGAAAGAAAATGCAAAAAGGAATCGCAATCAACACACAATGATAAGCAACTGAACCTCAAGTCACACACACTCAAAACGATACTCCGAAAAAACGTCTGATGTCCGCATGGAGCGATTGCTACTTGCCGCACAGCCTTTGGGGGCATATTGACGATAATGGGGCACACACAGCAGTGCAGCACGCCGCACAATGACATCCAAACAACAACATTAAATACGATACGAGAATAGTTGATGATGATGGTTAAAAAATAGCGTGGCCGTATGTAGAATTTGTAGGCGTACCTTAGCTTAAGTTGCATTTCTTTTGCAATCATGTCAATTTTAATTATGTTTCCTATAAAATATCACATAAATTTCCTAATATTTTTAAAATAGCCCATGGAAGTGTATGTGGACGATGAAGCCAAACTAACGTTGCACGGCCTGCAGCAGCATTATGTCAACCTCAAGGAGAACGAGAAGAACAAGAAGCTGTTCGAACTACTCGATGTGCTCGAATTCAATCAAGTAACACTTGCCCACGATGTGAATTAATTTGATGATTGTTATACTAAGATATTTTCTCTTTTTGTAGGTTGTCATATTTGTCAAGTCGGTGCAACGTTGTGTGGCACTTGCACAACTGCTGACTGAGCAGAATTTCCCTGCGATTGGCATTCATCGTGGCATGAATCAGGATGAGCGTTTGAATCGTTATCAGCAATTCAAGGATTTCCAGAAGCGCATTTTGGTGGCCACAAATCTTTTTGGTCGCGGCATGGATATTGAGCGTGTCAATATTGTGTTCAACTACGACATGCCCGAGGATTCGGATACCTATCTGCATCGAGTGGCACGTGCTGGACGTTTCGGTACCAAAGGCCTGGCCATTACCTTTGTCTCCGATGAGAACGATGCCAAGACACTGAATGAGGTGCAGGATCGTTTTGATGTCAACATCAGCGAACTGCCCGAAGAAATTGATCTCTCTACATACAGTAAGTTCTTACGATAAATTCAATTAACTCTAAGCTAACGAGAATGTTTTTCTTTTTTAGTCGAGGGACGCTAAGAATTGAAAATATATGCATATGACAAGAATGCATTCATACATTTTTATAAACTCTACTTTATAACTAAATAAAATACAATCCAAAAACCATAATGTTGACGTACAAAGACAAACCCACAAAATATGATGTTTTGTTATGTAAAGGAAAAAGGGGTTATTTTTTTGGAAGTCTGCACGTCCGTTTTGGGACATGCGCAAAGCATTCCGAGTTTCCGGCAATTGCTGGGCATGTTGTAGACTAACCCGGGACGGGGTTGGGGGTTTCCTTTTTCTGTTTTGGGGGGTGGACAGTAGCAAAGAAGCTGAAGCAGAGCAGACGCAACGATAAGAAGGCACAACAATGTGAAAAATATTAACGAAAACAAAATGCTGCTCAAAAAATATGTGAAAACGCGACGCAAGGTCAAGATACTGTTGTTGGTGACCATTGTGGCTCTCATCGTAATTACCTGCATCATTTTGCTGGGTTCCTCGTCGGCGACGAGTGGCTCGAATGTGGAGCGTTTGCTGGACGAACGTTTCATAGCACGTGCCTATCAACCGCAATCGGAGCAGCAGCAGCAACAACAGCAGCCGCGGGATGTGGCGGCAGCATTGCTGCAACCACAACGTGAACATGGTGTCATAGTGCCGGAGAAATATGATGAGCAAAAGATCAAGTCACGCATTATGCAGAATCGCCTGCAGCAGCTGAAGCAACAACAGCAACGCGACGCTGAAGCGGAACAGGCACGCACAACGTTGGATGCACTGGCGACAGCTGTGCACATTTTCTACACAGCTCCCGTACCGTGGTACAAGTCCAAGAAACCACCATTGCCAGCGCCCGAGCATCCCAATGAGGTGGCACTGCCGTTGACCACGCCAAAGCCCGTGAAGATTCTAAACACCGCCTTCTACCCAGCGCTAGGGCTGTATAAGCCAAGTGCCAAGCTTCTGGGTCAGCACTTTGAGAACATACGCAGCTGTGGCATTGGAGTGCTCATCCTGAGCTATAGCAAGCCCACAGATCCAGCGCTACTGCATCAAATCATTGAGCTGGCCCCGCAGCACAATCTGAGCGTCACCTTTGAACTGAGCGTGGCTGGGAATCGAACCGTGGAGTATTTGCGTCAACAGCTGCAGGACATAGCCACATATGTGGAGTTGCCTGGGTTCTATCGCGTATGGAGCCAATCTCGTGCCGCATTGATGCCTGTCCTCTATGTCAGCAATGCCTACAAACTGAGTGAGAGTTTGGGTCGTCAGATGTGTCACATCACAGCGCTGTCGAAGCCGCCGGGAAAAGAGGAAGCAGGTGGACTGCGGAGTGTGCTGGATGCTTTCTTCATAGGACACATCAGGTGAGTATTGACAATCTATATATCAACTGTAATTAAAATACTTTATTTCTTACACAGACTTAAAAGCCATGCGGATGTGCTGCGACGTCTATGCTTCGATGGCTTCTACAGCAAGCTGCCCAGCAATGGAGCCGTCTTTGCCAGCACCTGGAAGAATTGGTCATATCTCAAGTCGTATGCACTGTCCTACAAGATGCTGTTTGTGCCGACAGTTGGTCCCGGCTTTGCGGAGCGTAATAAATTTCCGCGGCACGGCGACATACAACGACATCGCAGCAACGGACGCGTAAGTGGAGCAACTGCCTCATTCACCAGAACTTTAATTTAATAATTGTTCGTTTTTTTTTATTTATAGTACTATGGCGTTGCTTGGCGCACAGCGATACTCAATCATGTGGGCTTCATCAGCATTGCCAGCTATAATAATTGGCCCGACGGCAGTCAGATTGAGGAGGTGGTGCCACGTGCTGGTTTCCTCGATTACAATCCGGGATCGAAGACCAAGTATTTGGATTTAACCGCACATTGGGTGGGCAACTTCTTAAAGACACGTCAGGAGGCAGCTGGAGTTGCTCAAAACTGTTATGAGCTGCTCAACAATACAATATGTTGAGGGGATGAGTGAATTGATCTGATCGGGGGGAATTCATATCGACGAGAATCAAACTGTTGCCTTACCCCGAGGATGTGGGCAAAGTGTGTGCGTTTACTTTAAAAGCAAATCGAAAATTGCATGCCACGAAATTACTTTCTTAAAAACTGTTAAATAAGTCCAGTCTTCTCATACTCATAATCTGCCTATATAGCAAACAATACAATTATCTATGTATCTGCCAAACAAAAACATAAAAAAACTATGTAAAGTGCAAGCAATATATACTCTTAGGTAGTGTTAACACTAGTATACTAAAAAAACAACAAAACTAAATGCAATTAACTTTTTCTTAACTAGGGCTTCAGAGCCAGATTATTAAACATTTTTTTAGCTTTTCGATAAGTATTGAAAATAACGGAAACAACAACAATATCATGCCATGCCATATTATGTATACATATTACATACATATTCGAGTTTATATAGAGCAAGAATGTAGCAACAACTAAATAATTTGTTAAAACGTGAATATTACCACTTGTTAAACGAAAGGTACTAAACAAATTTTATCTTTATTACAAGTACAACATATAACAAATTGTAATTACTTTATCTAAGCTTTAATAGATTAAATAGTGCTACAAAATATTTATTATATATTGATCAAAGGCACAAACAAAAAAAAACAAAACGGTTTAAATGTCTTTTTAACGAGCATTTCTCAACACTTCCGTAACGGTTATTGAAAAGTCATTACGCGAAAATTATGTTGGTTTTACTAATTGAAGAGACAAGCGGAAATTTGACAAGCGATGTTTTCCGTTTTCACTTTGTCAACAGGCAATTGTATCCTGTTTCCTTTCTTGTTACCTGTCATTTTGTCATTAGACGTAAAAATAACACAAAGTAATCGGAACTGTCAGAACTGTAATTATGTCGCATTCAACATCCTTTAATAATAGCTTCAAGAAACCCGTAAAGCGACAGGTTAAGCAGCAGAATCCCAAAGGATGCTGCTGCAAACGTTCGCAATGCATTAAAAACTACTGCGATTGCTATCAATCGATGACCACCTGCTCCATCTATTGCAAGTGCATTGGTAAGACTCCCAGTTGAAGCTTTTATCTCCCATGTCTATGCTTACATTTTCGTCTCCAGGCTGCCGCAATACGGAGGAACGCGTTGCAACGGAAACGCCACCCAAGAAATCAGCACAAACTGTGAAACGGGAACGTGCTGTGTCGCTTAGTGCCAAAGCAGCTGCGACTGCGGTGAAGGAAAGCACCAACATCCCCCTGAAGCCAGCACCTGGCCCAGTGACTTACACCGTACAGCAGCAGCAACAGAGAATTGTTGTGCCGCAACTGCCGGCGACTACTGCCATTCAGTTGTCAGAGGTGGACTTGGATACCATCATTACGCTGCCGCCGCCGAATATCAGTGTGCAGACAAAGAAATCGCAGGCTGTGCAGCCTACAATCAATTCAATGTCAGCACCGCCAAGAGATGTCAATGTCCTGAATCCACCCATCAATGCGGCACTGCTCGATTGCGTGGTGATCCAAGCCTTAGAAGCTGAGGACTTTGGTTTCAATGAACTGCATGTGGGACAATTAGTGTGCCACGAATTTTCACGCAATCTGCAAACTATTTTAAAGGTCTTTAAGACATAATAACCTATTAATAATAAACTAACTGCAATTGAAGTTGTGTAAATCAGTCTATATTCAGATTCATTGTAAACGGATGTATCTCATAGATGCTGTTGGAAAATAAGCTCCGTTGCCAATACATCGAAGCCACCGTCAGGTTGCACGTCACCCACTGTAGGGTTTGTTAATGTATGACGATCTAGCGGCATTTCAGAGTCACTATCTCCATCACTGTTCTCCGACTCCGACTGCTCATCATCGTCGTCCATCTCAAGGGTGCGGCTATCATTAAGGCGGCGGCGTTTAGCCTTCGGTTTACCAGTGGTCTTGGACTGTTTATACTTCTGCCAGAACTTTGCTGGTTGGGCAAAATCCGTGTAGTTGGAGAAACGCATAGTCATGGCCCGGCAGAACTTATCAAATTGAAAACGCTGCTCCGAATTCATCACGCCGCTCAGATTATTGTGCGTCTCGGGCACATAACGTAAACAGCGCTCCAGTTGCTTCAACTGAATAAAAGGGATTAGAAGCGAGCTTAAAGAAATTATATAGAATAACGTACCGGTTCTTCGCCATTATCACGAGCACGTCCGCGTCCACGACCTTTTGCTGGCGCCGTAGCCGCTGCACTTGTCGTTGGCAGCTGCTCCACAGGCGCTGGTAATGGCTCCTCTTCAATAGTTGCCTCCTCACTGCCGCCTTCAGCTTGGCCGCCGCCCTGTTGTTGTCCTTTCGCCTTGGTGCACGAACAAATACGGCGCATTATGAATAACATGTCGATAACAACATCCAAGGCACCCGGCGATTTGATAAATTCAGCGTCTTTTGTTTTCTCTGATAAAATAAATATTAATTAAAGCTACTAAATTTAGTCTGTGCGTTGTTTGTCGCTTACCAGCCAATAGCTTAAGCTGTCCAAAGTACAACAGCAACGTATTCTCATCCAGTGAGCCAATGATATGATTGTAAATGAGTCGTCTGCTTTTCGCTCTTTCAGCGCCTTTCAGACGCGACTGAAAGCTGGAATCGAGTCGTGTTGAGCCTTTTAGGAAAGTTTGATCATTGAAATCAAAGGGACACTCCTTAATGCAGTGATGGAACAACATCTTGTCATACAGCTTCTTATAGCGTATGAAAAATGCATCCGCCTCGCGTGCCACCTCAGCACTCTCATCAACCAGGCCGGCCAGGAGTGAGATGAGTATGGGTCCCTTTAGCTTAATGTTTCCTGCCAGTATCACATCCTTGACACATCTGTAGGTACGCACACGAGTTGTGGCAAACTTTGAATAGAGTTTGACGAGTATGCACTTCATGTTGCTCTCCAGAATCGATGGATATTTCTTGCCCAAATCGTTCATGCCAATCAATGTGCTATTTATCAATTGCGGCCGATCGTTTTTACTCAATATTTGTCCATAAATGGCAGACAATCGATGCGCCAGCCTGTGATCACGCAGGGAGAGGCGACCAGCGATGACAACCATCCAGTTGAGATTGCGTTCGTTATCCGTATCGAAACTGGACTCTTTCAGCTTTAAGCACAACTGCAAATATTTGACAACGAACTTGCTAATTTGATTGTCTACACGCTGTTGTTCTGACTTTGAAATGAGTTCTGTATAAGTGCCAAGCAGTGATGCCATGGCTATGTGCTCCTCCTGAAAATGATTCATTGATTTCCGAATGGCTTCAGTGACATCGTCCAGTAGCTGCACTTGCCAATTCTCCGCCAGGTTGCTGTCCTGCGGTGCCTGACTGTGCGACAAGCGATCGATATGATTTAGCACATGCACTGCTGGCGTTACCAAAGCCAACCAGATGCTTCCCGACCTCAAAGCGGACAGCAGACGTGTGAAGAGTCTATTGAGCGCGGACTTGGAAAAGTTACGCAGGCAATAAATAATCAGTTCGAGTGCAAGCAACTGATTCGACTTCATGTTGTACGACGACAAGCTATTAAAGGTGGTAATAAGTGCATCCAAGTTGTTGGTAATACGACTGGAAATAAACACAAGCAGTGCCCAAGCCTCGGTGGCCATTGAAGTGGGCAGATACGATATGATTGTGTTCACCAGATGCGGACTGCAAGTAAAATTAATTAGTCGATAATTTGGACAGGGCAATATTTTATTACTCACGTCACGAAGTTTTCGGTCTGCAGCAGCAATGTCAGTCGCTCTTGCAAATAATTGCGTGGCTGAACGGCCAACAAAGTGGCTAGAATGCGCCAGGGCAAGCGATTCTTTGGCTCATTAATGTACTCCAACGGTTTGATGTTCAGCAACACAATGCGATTGAAGCTCTGTACAAAAAAATTATGAAATTATTAAAAGAATTAGCATGACTTCAGGTCATGGCTTCAACTTTAACTCACCTGCATTGCTAGCTTTTGGAGTGCCATATCCTCATCGCTAAGCAAGCAGGGCCAGAGGCGACAATAGAGACCAATGAGTATAGTGCAATTGCAATAGGACTGCAGCATGGTGTCTAGACTCTCCAGCGCTGCCTTCCGTACCGAGGACAGCGAGTCCACGGCAAAGCAAGCAAACTCACGTTCAAAATTCGTGTCATAGATGATGCGTTGATTCGTCAACGCCAGACGCTCCAACAGCGCAATGCCGGAGCATCGGGCCAAACCGTTGTTGGAGTCCACGAAACGTTCGTAGATGATTTGTGGTGTTTGCTTGACCAGCGGCTCTAATTCCTCGTATCCTTCAAAGCTGTAGGCATAATGCACCACAGGTGGTTTCTCCATGCTTAGCTGCCTAGCGCGAGGGTTTGAAGCACTACTCTCATCGCTGTATTGCACAAAACTAAGGCATTCGTTAAGTATGCGCATTGTGGTGGGTGATCCCTGCTTCAAGGATAAATTGAGCACCTGGCTGGCTTTTCTGCGCACCGTAAACGTTCTATCATCGAGGCTTTTGATGGTCTCGGCGATCAAAGTCACCTCTCTAGGCTTTGTGGACACATCGTGTCGAAAGATACTCCACTCCACATGCGTCTCCTGCTGCAGTATGCGTTCGATTAGCTCCAGCGTGCGTATTTGTATGCTCACAGCATCGTCTGCTTTAATTGATTCCTTTAAAATGTCTGAGCAGGATTGATTGCATTTGGCATAGAGCGCTGCATCATATTTGGCTGCATAGCCAATGGCAACTTTCTCATCAACAGCTTTCCACTATAAAATAATAAATGGTTATTTCAAATGCTTATAAATTGATTAAAGTTCACTTACCTCTCGTATGGGATTCGTGACCACACACTCGATGTATTTGCTCAGGACTTTGGCTATTATGTCGGGATACTTTTCCAGCAGCATAATAAACCAATCGGAAATGTGACCAATGCTTTGAGCTCCACCGGGTTTTGCATTTTCCGGAAAACTATGCATATGAAAACTCTGGGACATGATTAACATCAGCGTCTCCAGCACATCGCCATTATGTTCGTTGGCAATCTCATCGAAGATTTCAAAGCATCGCTGATGCATCTGACTGGCGCCTACAAAACAAATAAAATTGCTTTTCAGAATTTGTAACGGAAATTGGTATCGATAGATGCGACCGCTCTTAACGCATAACTGTAGAAAATGCCCCGATCACGATCACATTTATTATAAGTTTAGCATAAATATATTTATTGTAGTTATAAATTACTGTAGACCACAACCACATCTTAAAAAAAAAAGAATCAGTAAGTTGTCGACTCTAAAACTGTAGCGTAGAATCGATAACACGCAACTAAACGATACGCAGTATGAGCTGTTACGATATTTGCCAGCAATCACGATAAGTGTGCCGTCTCTAACGAACTTCTTACGAACGATAACAAAGTATTGGCAATATTACCAGTTTTTATTGTGAAATTTCGAAACATTTAAAAAAATTCGACACATGTTGCTAATGCTGCGGCCGAAAGGAGCCTCTGTGGCAGCCTCACAAGTGCGCAGCCTTGTCAAGCGCCTGCTAGCCACAGAAACAGCATCCACGCCGGCTGAGGAACACTATGATATCATTATTGGCGGCGGCGGCATGGTGGGCACAACGCTTGCCGCTGCATTGAGCAAGAACCGCACGCTGGCGGACAAGAAAGTACTCCTCCTAGAAGCTGCACCTGAATTCAAAGGTTTCAGTGCCAGCGCTCCCTTCCACAATCGTGTCTCAGCCATCAGTCAAAGCTCCATAGAACTGTTCAAGGCGATAGATTGTTGGACACACATAGAGAAAGCGCGCTGCAAGCCGGTCAAGCAGATGCAGGTGTGGGATGCCAACAGCGATGCCTTGATTCATTTCCAGCACGACAACTTTGCCAGCGATGTGGCCTGCATCATTGAGAACAATCTGATTATAGATGCGGCTTACGCTCGCATTCGAGACGCGGCTCCCAACTACAAGGTGTTAAACAAGGCCCGCATACAATGCGTTAGCCTACCGGGCAAATCTGGTGAGCACAATACACGTGTCCAGCTACAGGATGGACGCAGCTTCTCGTGTGATTTGCTCATTGGCGCTGATGGCGCCAACTCTGTGGTGCGCAAACAAATGGGCGTCGATGTCTTGGCGTTCAACTACGATCGCATGAGTCTGGTGGCGAATGTGGACCTGAACATCGAGGAGGGCTGCGACAATTCGGTGGCCTGGCAACGTTTTCTGCCTTCCGGTCCGGTTGCGTTGTTACCGCTGAGCGATAAGCAAAGCTCGCTGGTCTGGAGCACAACAGTGCCGCATGCTCGTCAATTGCTCGCCATGCAGCCGTCGGAGTTTGTGGATGCCTTGAATGAGGCGTTTTGTCGTCAATATCCACGTCTGGAGGTGGCCGATAAAGCACTGCAAGCGTTGAATGCCTTCTTTGGTCATCAGGGATCGCAGCATCAGCGACAGTATCCGCCGCGAGTTTGTGGCGTTCAGGAACGCACAAGAGCAACCTTCCCATTGGGTTTCCTGCATGCCTCGTCGTATGTGTGCAACGGCGCCGCCTTGGTAGGCGATGCTGCTCATCGCATTCATCCGCTGGCTGGGCAAGGCGTCAACTTGGGCTTTGGTGATGTGCGTGAGCTGGTGGACACTTTGGCCGCTGGCGCTTATGCTGGCTTCAAGCTGGGCGACTCCCAACATCTCATTAAATACGAACGCAAGAGTCTGGCCAGGAATGTTCCCATCATGATTGGAGTTCATGGACTGCATTCGCTGTACAGCACGCAGTTGAGTCCTGTGGTTTTGTTGCGCAGTCTGGGACTGCAGTTGACTGAGAATCTACCGCCTATCAAGAAGTTGTTCATGAAGAGCGCCATGGGTTAAAGAAGCTGACTTTTTTATAGGGGTGCATAGCACTTAAGTGATTACAGTTTTATAGTCGTTAAAATATTCAATAAAATAAAAGGTGTACAGCAGTATCAAATTGTTTTGTAATTGGGGGAAAACTTAAGATAATTAAGTTCTTTATCAGGAATATGAAATAAAAAAAATGTTGTGAAGCAGTCAAATATTATCATTAACAGAAAAAAAGTTAACTTAAGATCTTGGTTAAATTGTATATTAATTTTAAAATTAGAATATCAAGTATCTTAGTTTTAATTGTTCGTCAAGTAGTTTGATTAGTTTAATAAGTTTGATTTTTGGTGGTCATTGGAGATTTCTGTTTGTCTTAACACTAAATTGTTACAAGGCACATGTTGGCAGCGAGTTTTACGCTTACACTTAGTCTAATAAATTTGGCATTATATGGAAAATTGCTTGCACATACATATATATGTCTATTAAAAAGAGAGTAATTAGAGCTCCTGGTGGATTTTGCCAGCGTTCAACTGAGGCAACCCAGCATTCACATTGCTGCTCTCGCCGAGCATTGGCTCATTGGCAAAGATTTGCTGACGATCGCTCTTCGGTTGCGGCTCATCGGCATCCGCCGCTGTTGTCTCCACTTGCTTCGAATCTTCCGTATCCGAAATATAGCCCGATTCACCCGTATAGTGAGTGGGATAAAGCAGCAAAGGAGCAGCGCTGAATGCAATTAGATCACGCGGCTCAAAGGCTGCGCTCCAATCTTTTTGCGGATGCCGATCAAACATGATGGGCAAGAACTCATCGACCGGTATGAGTTTCTCCAGTGGCTTGACAGCCAACAGCTTCTCGGCGCCCTGCAGCGTAATCACATAGGCCAGTGTCCAATAGGAGTAGCCAACGTGCACCAGATTATCGGTGCCCTCCACCCACGGTTCATTCTCATCCTTCAAACGCTTGCGTCCCAAGTAGATGAGATCGTACGGCGTTTGCTCCGCCTGCTCGAGTACACGCAGCACATTCGATCTAAAGTACGGCTCGAAGCGTATATCATCCTCGAGTATGAGTACTTGCTTCAGCTGACGCTGCACAATCTGCTGCCAAATGCGATAATGGCTGAGAAAACAACCAATTTCACCCATTGTCATGGGGCGATGATGATACGGATCCTCGTAGCCGGGGAGAAAACTAATGCCCATCTGCTGCACACGTTGTGCATCCAATTCCTTGCCATCCACTGCAGCAAAGTGCTGCACATCCAGACCAATTTCATCGAATAAACGCTCCATTTTCTCACGTCGCTCCGGGCGCCGCAGCAAATTGATCATGAAAATCTCATCAAAATTGAGTTTCGATTTTGTTGGCAATTCCACAAGCCGTTCAAAGTATTTGAGTAGCGGCGGCACAGCGCCCAAATCATGCACCATATTGGCACGCAAGTTTATCACCTGCTGCAGATCGTGTTCCAGCGAATCTGTGGTTTCCAGTGGTTGCATTAAATAGCCAAATGCGATTTCATTGGACACACGCAATGGGACGCCTGAAGTATTTGCTGAGATGGCAAACACAATGATGTCATCGACGGGTCCATTATAAACCGGCTGCTGTTCGGACTCTTGCTGCATTTGCTGCAGTTTCTCGCGATCAAAGGTGAGATAACGTGCTCCAGCATAGTTCATATCGATGAGCACAGCTGTGTGCACCACTGGCACCTCATAGACACCAACTTTGCGACTGTGGTAGATCTCCTTGTACTCATCGGTGCGTTGATAGTAATAATCCTCCGTCATGCCGCACCAGAAATTCGAGTAGAGTCCCTCCGAGTGCAACATGGGCGCCACAATCGGCAACTGGAGACGAGTTAACGCTGTCAGTGCCTGTGGCGATGTTAGAAGCACATCGGCGTCCAAAAAGAATATGTAATCGGCCCAAATATCGCGTGCATATTGCAACGCTTGCTCTTTCAGTGCAATCACATGCTTGAAACGCGACACCGGCCAATCATAAATGGAGGTTTCATTCTCATAACTCGACGTGGCATCATCATCATCGAAGCCGTAGTTGATGCTGTGATAAAGATCGCCAGACTTGCGAAGCCATTGCTGCAACAATTGACTGCTGTCATCGCTGCTGTGATCACAGCGCAACCTGATAATTCTTTTATTAGAGCGACATCTCAATCTATCAGTTTTGTTGCTTACCAAATGGCTATGCGTTTCTTAGGATAATCCAGTTTCTCCACATAACTGAGGAATAGCGGTAATATGTGCGCCTTGTTGCGCACAAGTAACGTTAACAGCACGGTTGGCTTCTCGTACTCTAAATCCTCGGCTAAACCGGCGGCCAAGGCGCAAGTTGCCAGCAATCCAAGCACTAGTAAACGCATTTCCACGTCATGCCATAAAGCACATCACACAGTTCAGTTCAAATAGGTCGCACGCACTATCGACGGAAGCGGCGGCGGCTGCTGGACAATTGTTTATAGTGAGCGTCTTCGGATCTTCAATTCTATTTATAAACTCTGGTCGCGTACAATGAACGCCAACCCATATGTTTTTAATCAGCTCCTGACTGGCGATAACTTATCGCCTTTAAAGTGTAACAGCTGTTTGCGTCGCAGCTATCGATTGCGGCAATTGCAATCGCTTCCAGTTGTCAATTGTCCTCAAACTGGCATGCAGTTGTTATGACTCTAAAACTGCAGTTCCAGTTATCGATTACGGCAGTTGCAATCGCACTCAATTGTCACTATCAGTTGAGAATTAAAATTATCACAATCGGGATTCGATTGCCCTTTAACAGTCAATTACTTGGTAACTTCAAAGTCAACAGTTTTATTTAAAAATATTATTTACAAACAAGCGCAGTTTATGCCGCTTGCTTGGCAGTATGCGGTTTAACATAGCTTGGGAAATTTAGCTGCAAGCCCTCCTTGGCCTCAAAGAACGTGTAGGACAGTGTGATAGTGTCACAAAACTCTAGCGCCGGATCCTGCGTTATTTCGGGATCAATGTAGAAGAAAACAGGCATATCAACTTCCTCGTGCGGATTCAGCATTTGCTCCTCGAAGCAGAAACATTGGATTTTGTTGAAATACGCGCCAGCCTCAAATGGTATCACATTATATGTGCTAATGCCTATGACAGGTTTATCAGTTGGATTCCGGGCCGTGTAAAAGGCCAGAGCTGTCTCGCCTGGCGCCACTTTAATCTCATACTGTTGTGGCTTAAAGTTCCAACGCATCGAAGAGCCAATGTCGGCATTAAAGCGTATTTTAAGCACACGATTCGTCACCTTTTGCATGTGCTCCACTTTCTCGGCATCGTGACCTTGCGACGTAGTGCCTCCATAGCTGTAAGCCTGGCAGAAGATGCTATACAAAGGCACCGCAGCGTAGCTGAGACCCACAATTAGCACTCCGCCAGCTGTTATATAGTAAAGCGTTGACTTTGTTCGCAATTTACGTGCTGCTTCAGCATCGCTGCCTCCTCGTCCTCTTCCAGCGCCTTGCGTTGCTTTTAAGCGGCATGGTTGCAGCTCTAGTCGCTGCTGTTGTGGTTTGACAGGACAACCATATTTCGTGCTTCGCAGAAGTTGTTGACACTGCACGCGTAGTGAGCCAAATGTGCGCAGCATTGATAGCTACAGTTTTATGCAATTTTGTAGTTAAATTTATGGTTGTTTTAGTTAAACACACAACTGTTTGTATAACTTTAGCAGCTGTTTGGGGCCAGTGTGTCCACATATGCGCTTTCACCGGCTACCACTAGCCAGCCAGTGTGCACACATAGTGGCGATAATTTACTAGAGATGTGCGTGATTTGTGAAGTTATAAGATATGCGCCCTTTTAGTGATATTTGATTTCGAATTACTTTCCCATTAGTATGTATATTAATAAAAGAAAATTTTTAAACGAAATGCAATACAAAATATTGTGTGCTATTAAAATGATAGAGCGCTCAACTACGAGATACCCTGCATGAGTAGCGGAGAATATAAGAACTTACAAGCTAAGCACGTGCGTGGTATAACGCTATTACTTACATGAGTTTGTATAACCCTTGCGAAAACTGTTATACACCAGTTGCAGCAAACATTTTATGATATCGTCACGCGGTTTCCTGTGATCTTTGAAGTGCACATAACGAAATACCAGTTTCAGATCATCGCAGATGGATAAAAATAGTATGCTCATGGTGCTTGACCGCACATCTGTGGAAGCTTGCTGCTCCAGCAATCGAAAAACCTTCAGGCAATGCTCAATGACACCCTCATCGAAGACGCCATAACTTTTGGCGCCCGGAATAGTCAACGTTAGCAGATATGTGCTAACCGCATTGAGCGCCAGTTGAATATTGATATGAGTATTTAAAGGCGCAATGGCAGCATTTAGCGTGTGCTGTGGTAATGTCGCCAAACTGGCAAGAGCATAAATATAAGCCAAATAGTCTCCCGGTGAAATGTCCACAATTTCTGACCAATTGTCAAAGGTAATGTCGTAGCCCGATTGATTCTCAATATCACTGGATCTGATAGCACGAATACAATTGGATAATTCCCGCAGCGCTTGTAGTTGATCATCTTGATCTTGTGGTTGTTGTCTGCACATTGGCAGAACCCAAAATTCTCTGGCTTTGCGTTGTGTCTCCTCGTCACTCTCATACTCGCTAAGGAAGTCTTCAACCTGCGTCCACTTAATATTTGTTGCGAATCGCAACTTTATATCACTGAATATTCGATTAAACTCCGACATTTTTGCTTATTTTCAACAGAATTCCGCGCACCATTCGTGATTTGCCACTTGTTTACATCCATGACAGTGTGACCGTACGGTAGTACTATAAAAATACCATTTTTGCCATTACTCGTTATCTATTGAGGTCGAACAATCGATAGTGACAACTTGCGATTGTACTGAAAAGTTCCAACAGCTGTTTGCGGTCTTGGCAAATATATTTTTATTTACAAAAAAATTAATATTTTGCTGGGACACACAAAATAGCCAGACAGCTGTCAATAATATTAGGCCAACAGTGTTTTAATGACGTCAGTCATTTAAAGTGCCGGAAAAGCATAGAAGTCGTGTCAAGCAGCAGCAGTGAAAAAAGCTGCACCCAAAAAAACATTGGTCAGCAATGGACGCTCTAAAAGAAGCGTCGTTGGACAATGACGAAGTCCGTGAGATTCTGAAAAATACCACAGATCTGCGCCAATACTCGCGTCAAATCGAAAAAGAGTTCAAGGATGTGGAGAACAAGTCTATTGAAGATTACATAGCCGAGTCCCAGAACATTGCCAATCTACACAATCAGATCAATGACTGCGATGATGTCTTGGAGCGGATGGAGAACATGTTAATGAGTTTTCAGAGTGTGCTCAACAACATTAGCACTGAGATAACACAACTGCAACGCAAATCGGTGTCCATGTCATTGCAATTGACGAATCGACAGTCCGTTAAAGCACAACTCTCGCAATTCATTGAGGACATGGCTGTCTCTGAGGAGATGATCAACATCATTATGGATACAGCGGTAACAGAGCGTGAATTTAGCACTCAACTGAATGTGCTAAATCACAAGCTGTCGCTGGTAAAGGAGCTCAGCTTTAAGGAGTCCAAATCAACTAATGACGTCAGCGATGTGCTGCATAAATTGCGTTTGAAAGCCATGTCCAAGATACGCAGCTACCTCTTGGAACAGATCTACAAGTTTCGCAAGCCAATGACAAACTATCAGATACCACAGAATGCCATGTTAAAGCACAAGTTCTTTTTCGAATTCATACTGTCCAATGAGCGGCATGTTGCTCAGGAAATCTGCAGCGAATACATCGATACAATGGGCAAGATCTACTACAGTTATTTTAAGGTGAGCAAAACATAGTTATTTACAGTTTATACCATTAATTCCCTTTATTTATAGAGCTACTCAACACGCCTGACTAGTCTCAAGTTTGAAGAATCTTGCACCAAGGATGATTTGATGGGCATCGAGGACAATGCCTCGAAAGGTCTGTTTGCCAAGACGACAAGTCTCAAGCACAAGAGCACTATCTTTACCATTGGCAAACGTGGTGATATTCTCAACCAGCAGCTGGAGGCGCCCATAATAGTGCCCCATGCGCAGCTCAAGAATCGCGTAAGCTTTGGAGTTCCCTTTTCTAGCTGTCCATTCATTAATCCTACTTTTGCAGTATACAGTTGAGGCCCTATTTCGGTCGGAGCAATATGCGCTTGTGGACAACGCTTGTCGAGAGTATCTCTTTGTCACCGAATTCTTTATGGTGCGCAGCACCCAAGCACAGGATTTGTTCAATCAAATCATGGGCAAAACATTGACTCTGATGATTGTAAGTGCATCTCTATAAGCTAATCTTAGTTTTATATATAAAAGCTAATTGTTCTTTGTATTTTACAGAAAAATCTGGAGACTTCCATTCACGATTGTTACGATACCATAGCCATGTTTCTGTGCATCCATTTGATCTTTCGCTATCAGCTCATGTGCCACAAGCGTTGTGTGCCCGCATTGGATAAGTAAGTTACGCTTTAAGATAGTTATTTGTTGCAGCTATAACATTATCAACTTTATCAGATATTGGGACTCTTTGCAAGCGGTTATTTGGCCACGTTTGGAGCACGTCTTTCGTCTTAATATACAAAGCATACACGACTGCGATCCCACCAAGTTCAACAAGGAAATGGGTCCGCATTATGTATGCATTGATCTACCCCATTAATTTATAATATATTAAACCCTTACACCCTCTTAGATAACACGTCGTTATGCCGAGTTTAGCGCTGCCATTGTGGGCATCTCAGAGCACTTTCCCAACGAGCTTGTCAGCCGGCTGCTACTGGAGCTACAAAACGAAGTGGAGTGCTTTATACTGCGTATGGCAGCCATATTTGCGACACGCAAAGATCAGCTCATCTATCTCATTAATAACTATGATCTCGTGCTGGGCGTGCTCATGGAGCATACGCGTGACAACTCCAAAGAGGCCGAGGCTTTCCGTGAGCAGTTGAACGCACGCAGCGCCGAATATGTCGAGGAGATACTCGCTCCACACTTTGGTGGCATCATACAGTTTGTCAAGGAATGTGAACAGTATTTTGAGAAGGATCAACCGGAGGAGTTGCGTAAACAGGAGCGTCGCAGTCTTGGGCTGGTGGCCAGCTTCTCGGCGAATTGGAAGAAATCGTTGGAGGAGCTTAATCGTGAAGTGCTCTTATCCTTTCCATCGCTGTTGACGGGTTCGCAGCTGTTGCAATTGGCGTTGGCCAGTTTGGTGCAATATTATCATCGTTTCCACAAGTTGCTAACGCCTAATGCGCGAGCACAGTTGACGAATATCCATGTGGTTATGGTCGAAATTAAAAAGTACAAGAGTAACTATTAAGGCGTCATTCAAAAGTTGTTTTTACTGTGCATTCCGAAATAAAATATTTGTAAAAGTGAATTGCAGAAACGTTTACACATAAACTGAAATTACTCTTTTAATCTGACTATAAGTAACTTTGTTCTTAATCCTCATCCTCGAACAACATTTCGACCAGATCCTTGTTGGAGCAGCGTTCGCCATCGAGACGTTGTGGCTGCTTCCAGCGCAGCAACGTTGGCAAGAACACCAAGTGGGTGTTAACATCCTTGCGGAATGGGCAATTCAAGTCTTTCCAGCTAAAAGTACATAAAAATATTTAATCAGCATTATCACATCACATTTTTAAAAGTAGTGGGGGCAGATAAACGACATAATAAACGAGTAAATTCTATAGTCAAGAGTGCTCGACTGTTAAATACCTGTTAAAATATAGTTCAAAAAAATATATATAACATAATCGTGAGGTTGTTAATAAACCAAATTAGAAATGACATTAAAAATAAGCTTATTAAAGTAAGCTACCAACTGGAACGCTATCATTTTAAAAAGTCTGTTAACAGCTTTTTTATTGGGGTTTCGAAAGGGAAATAATTGTGACCGATATATAAACTTCTGATCTTTAGCAATATTGTCAACACTAGCTCTAATAGTATCTGATATCCTGATGTTGTTAGGGGACGAATAAATTTGATGTTGATAAATGACATTTTGGTTTTATAGGAATTGGCCTAGTTAGCAGCCAGTTAAATTCACCTGTACCTCGCTTACTACTTGAGGAAATGACATTGGGTGAAGGTGATAAACATGGTCAACCAATGACCTGTACAACTTTTTATCAATAATGATTAGAAACATCTCTTCTTTAAAGATAATAGCATATATCACTTCTGGTAAATATTAAATTTTTGATTATCACTAAGTGATAATGCCCTTTTTCGTTGCGGGTGGCGGGTACAGCCATGAAAACGATCAGCTATCGGCTTTGCTAACGTTTTATCATGAATGTTCTGGGCGTTGTTGAAGTGCACACATACAGACTCACAAATATATATTTCATCACAATACTTACTAAGCGCGCTCTCCAACATCGACATGCACAAAGTGAGAATTCTCCGCAGCCTTTTTCAGGGCATCGTGTATCACGGGCTCAGCTGCGAAACAAACATTAAAAAAAACCGATTTGCGGTTTATAGCAAATGGTAATTGAATGCTTTTTGCGGTTGATAATACACTTCTATTTACCCTTGACACAGTAGGGGCACCAGCTTACGCCAGCTTCATCCTTGCCACCGCTGAACAAGACATGCACCGGATTCTTGCCATCTGTGGTCTCCAATTCCTCCATTTTCTTGGCGAATTCATCCCAGCCCTTAACATTGTGTGTGACTACCATGATTTTGGATTCTTTTAACTTGTTGACACCGCCGGCGAACGTTCGCTTGGCGACTTGATTAATTAGCGTTAGTAGTGACGTGATTGCGCACTTTTTAGTAACTGGCGTAAAGATTACGCACTCGATTCTCTTTATATAGTATGCTTGACTAAAATTTGTTGTGTTGTTGTGACACAAAACTTGCCGACTACGTTGACACCCTGTGTCAAAGTGTGACCAAAAAAGTACTAGATATACCAGAATAAAAATTAAATTTTAAAATAGTTACCCCCTGGGGGTCACACTGCTTGTACACGCTGAGCGATAGTTCGCTTATGTAAAATATCGTGTTGCTGTGCCATCGCCAGTGTCATCAAATCAGCTGTTTACGTTTCTATTTTATTTGTTTGTCGCTTACGTGCAGTTAATTTATCAATTTTTTGATTGATTTTAAGACATGTCCCAATCAATATTACTGCGCAGTTTTCTGCTGCACAGGCGAACGGTGTTGCAGCCAACAGTGGCACGTCTGAAATGCCTGGCAGCGTTGCATTCCAGTGCCCATTTAACACAACAAGCTTCTTCCAGCGGTGCGTAACACAAAATGTTTTTTGTTTTTTTTTTTTGTTAAATGTTATTATGTTCTTTTCTAGGCGCTTCGGGTGGCGGCAGAGCTCTGCAAGAGTCACGCGGTAACAGCAATGTGTCCACAGATGTGCGTCCCATTGGCGAGAAGATCAAAGAGAACACAAAGACAGCCAGTTATACGGCTATAATTTTAGCCGGTCTAGGCGTTACAGGCATTATGTTTTATGCCATTTTCCGTGAGCTCTTCTCCAAAGAAAGCTCCTGCAACATTTATGCCACTGCGCTGAAACGTGTCGTCGACGATCCGCGTGTGCAGGATTCACTGGGTGCTCCCATCAAAGGATTCGGAGAGACATCGCGCCGTGGACGTCGTCAGCATGTGGCACACAACAGCTTCGATCGTAACGGTGTACCACACATGCGCATGCAATTCTATGTCCAGGGACTACGCAATAAGGCCACCGTGCAGCTGGAGTCGCGACGGGTGCGTTTTAAGAATCCCAGTTTTCAGACAGTGTTTTAAATTGCGATCAAGCTTGGAGAGATACTAAAGTAATGCTGTAATTAATAGCGACCATTTGAATATATGTACTTCATTGATTTCAATAAGCTAAAGCATCTTTTAGAATCTCTCTTAGTTTGGCCAGTATCTATTGCTAACTTCTGCATATTCTATATTAATCTTTTGTTTTCTTGTTCTTGTAGAATTCGACGGGCAAACAGGAGTTTCGCTATTTGTTTGTGCAATTGGATCATTACCCACGCACCACCATTGTGCTGGAAGATAACCGAGCCTACGATCCCACACCAGAGCCTTCAACTGCGTCAGCCTTCGGCAATTTAGCCCTCATGTCGAATAGTCGCGACAAGTAGAGAAAGAAGAAGTCTTCCGCTTTCTACTCCCCACACTGAACCTGGCTTACAAGTTTTTAAATTCATTGTATAATTGTTATTTAATTTAAACATTGACTGAAATAATGACAAGCGTCTTCTCCATTCCTTCATTCGCCAATGGAGAAGTTGTCCATCTCCAGTATGGCGCCCGACTGATGTCAGTAGAGTTTCTTCCAGGGTATAATCTCCCAGGAGCGTATGATATGACGACCGAATAGAAAATCCTTCAGCTTGTTCATAATGTAGAAGGAGATGCCGAAAAAGGAGGCGAAATACAACCAGAATTGTCCCAAACGCTCCCAAATGCTCAAGTGATAACGGGCAGGCACTTGCAGCACATCCACCTCCAGTTCGATGATTAAACCGGGCTCAAGACGTGGCGCCGTTGGCTTAAAGTACGTCTCTTGCACCACCAGCTGAAAGTAGGCAGGATTGGCCTTGACCTGGCCGAGCAACGATTCCATTTTGTATTGCGCAATGTTCGCATGACTTGAATTGCTGTCCAGCTGCACCTGGCGAAAGTGCGTCTGAATGTTGCGGCCCGGAAAGGGACAGGTGAACTCCACGTACTGCTTCAGTTTCAACTCACCCTTGAGCAGGATGTGTCCGTTTTGCATCCGTGCTGATTGTGGCAATTGCAGTTGATGGGCAAGCACAGCTGGCGGAGTTAAGACACACTTGTGTCGCAGTTGAGCCTCGAAGAAGAGCAGCAGATCAAACTTAGTCAGGTCGGCGGGCAGCTCACTCAGTTCCAGGCGAAAGTGTAGACGATCTGTGACCGTATCACGATCCAGATCTTGTGTCCAATACTTACTCGCCTCACAGTTGCCCGAATAGTTTTGTGTGCGCGCATTAAAGTTGCCAAAGCTGCTGCAGGCCACAAAGCCAGGCGAGGAAGATGCCTCATTTGTGGCCAGGCTGGCCACAAAGACGTATTGATATTTAAACTGCACGTTGGGCTGTTCGTAGAGCACACGTGACTCCGAGATGCCCGAGTAGGGGCTGAGCAGGGAGACCAATAGAACCGGCAGCATGACCGACAAGGCGATGAAGACGACAACCAACAGCGATGCCAGCGAGCATAGCGAATTCTTGTACACTATAGCTGTATTTGTCGTATGTAGCGGTATAAATTTCATAATATATATTTATTTTCCACAATTTTTCGCTGTCAGTGCAAAAAGGTTTTCACCTGTCACTGTGTTTATGCTTTGATTAATTCAAATGGTTGCCGGGCAACGATAGTAGGTAGCTGGCGCCATCTGTTGGTTGTAGCAACCAGCTTTTGCGCAGCTAAATTTTTGTTATTCGTTAAGTGCGCAGCAATTTTCGTTAAGCAATAGTAATTAAATGTCGTTAAATTCAAACACTTTGCGAGTTTAAACGCTTTAATAGTACATACGAGAAAAAAATAAAAAAAATTATATGCTCATAAATTGTTGACGTTAAATTGTGCGCCTATCACTTCGCTGTTGGCAATTTAAGCGTGATTTTCGGTGCTTTGCTTTCAACACTCTCTTTTTAAACGGTAAGCGCATTAAATTTAAAGCTCCAACTTCCGATTTTTATGCGTTGCACATTAAAGCGGTGTGCGAAAACCCCCCAAAAATGTATGGTGAAAAAAACCAGTTGCTTGCTCTTAATTAAGCGCAAAATTTTTGTTGCGATTTTGCAAGCTCACTTTTCACTTTACGTTGTGGGCTGCTGCGTCTCTCATATATCGATATCCTATAATTATGTGCAATCAATACTTTTCCTGTATCGGCTTATGTTTATGCTCGTATTGTGAAACGGAACGCAACGGATGTTGCATTGACTGCGGAGGATCAATTGGAACAGAAATGCGTTGGGCAGTTGCTAATAAAGCGATCGATTCTTATTAAGGCGGATGCATTGAGTACGCTTCTTTTTTCGCAGCTGCGATTGATTTCAGCGCAATTCTTTCTCTCTGCTCACTGTAATTGGTTTGCTAACGATCAGTTAGTTATAATGAAGTAGTTCATTAAATGATTAATTCATTTATTAAGTTTTGAATTTGATGTTGACTATGAGCTACTTGAAGTTGCATATTATTTTTTTAGGATTTTGTTTTTTAATTGAGTTTATTATTCATTTTTGTGATTTCTCTTAAGAATTCATTTTTAATTACTGATCGTTTTGTAATGAAAAATTTCTGTATACAACCGCTTAAGTTTTAAAATTGGGTTCCCTATGAATAAAAAAGGTATTTCATAATTGTCTTAATTGTACTATATTTTTATTTTAATGAGTAACTTTTAGGAAAGAATTTTCCTTTATTTTTGTCATTAAAATGTATTTTTTATTCATTGTATATAAATGTCTGTCTCTAAGTTTGATGTTATTGCTTATGGATTCATTAAGCGATGGCATGAGTTTGAAATTAGTTTCTTTGAAATAAATTGTCATTTACGTTTATATTCTTTTCTTGAAGGATTATGAATTTGTCATTCAATTGTCAAGTTTGATTCTTTTGTGTTTATTGTATGTTTATTTTAGTGATTTCTTTTACAGGTGCCTCGAATTGTCACCCGCGTGACTTGTCACAGTTTTGCCACAGTTGATGGAACATTTCGGTGTTTTGTGATATGTGAGGTTCCCTTTCTGACTTTTATGGTACAATGATGGACATGTCCGTGTCAAAACTAAGAAAAAGCAGTTAAGAAATATGATGAATAAATAAATGAAACCGCAGTTTGACAGTTACAACATTTTTGTGTGAGCCACTTTGACAGTTAGACAAGGACGGGGAGCGCGAGTGTGCATAAAAATTCGTTTGATTGATTCAATGCTGTATCACACTCCCCACTCGCCACTCTCCGCTCTCCATTTCTCACTCTTCACTCCCCATTCACGCTTTAGAAATACACACAGAAAATCAATACATTGCTCTGGGATTTTTGTTGTTACGTCTCTTTCGCTTTACAATTGCTTTCCGCACGAGTTTTTATCTGTGGCGCTCTTGCCACGCCATTTAAAAATGCCAAAAAAAAAAGGAGAAGAAGAAGAGGTGAGGGAGGGCACAGACAAGATGGCGAGCACACACACCTACACACACACACAGACAAACAGCAGCCATTTGAAATGCAGAGCACGATGTCAGTACAACGCCAGCAGTGGGCCCATATATCCTTTTTCAACAAAAATTTCAGCTTTCACTCGCTACGCGCACGTGACTCGCTTGCCGCAAAGGAGCTGTTGAAGTGGCAAATTTGCACAAGGGTGTGCACAAGGGGAGAGAGAGAGAGAAGGCGAGAGAGCCAGTCAGGCAGAGAGTGAGCTTCGAGGGGGGAGGCACAGGTGTGTAGCAGCAGTTCAGTAGCAGTTTATTAGGCGCACCAAATTAACATAGCACTACTAATGACGACTTTCCAACCCCCAGCATCGGGTTTCTAGAGTAGCTCAGAATTCCTTTCGTTTTTTTTTTGTTTTTTTCTAAAATTACAACGCCTGCGCGAATTTATTTGATTTTTTGCAATATTTTAGCCGATGTTAGCTGGATGCTGGAAATAAAAACGGGGAAATAAATTTTGGACATCATCGTTCATTGTTAGCCGTTAGTTGATGCTGCGCTTTAATATTTATATAAAGTTCATGTCTGAGCTTCCTTTAGATAATATTCTATGTACTTGCATGTATGAAAATATTCCCCTTGCAATACTCAAGCGCTAAAGTGTTATACACTCGCACACATACCAAATGAATGGGGTAGCCTTGGATTGGATTTAAGTGGGTGAGGGTGGAGAGTACACACATTTCTATGTACGTATGTATGTAGTGCTCAGTGTGCACTATATTTGACAATCAGGCCTCAAGCATATGTTACCCGATAATTTGCCGAAAGTTTTAATGAAAGACATGGGACTCATTTCTCGTACTGTCTCCACTATATAAGTGTGTATCTGTGTGTGTGTGTGTGTGTGTGTGCAGCTTCCATCTTTCTCTCTCTCTCCATCTATCTCTTTTTATCTCCATTGCTGTATATGTGTGTTAGCTTTTGTCGCCATTTTGTGTCTCTGCTTTGTGCTCGTGTTGAAGTCATTTTTGATGAGCTCGAAAAAAGTTATTGCCTTCTCTTCTTGTGTATGTGTGTGTGTGCGGGTGAGTGAATGTGTTTGTGTGGAGGGTTGCTTTTATATAATTTTCATATTTCATTTCATAAATGCCAATTGCTTGAGTTGCCGCTGGCAACTGTATTCACACCATATCTGTTGAAAGTTTATTATAATGTCCATGCAAACGTTTCCTTTCTTCTATTGAAAGCATTATAATTATAATGTTAGCATATTGGGTTTATGCCAAGTTCTGTGGATGCCAAGCAAAAGATATTTCTACTAATCACCTTTCGACTAGCTTTATCTTTCTTCCTTATAAATTTTAATTTATTCACTTGATGTCAAAATTGTAATGCGTTTAATTATGAAAGTTATAATTTAAAATGCTTTTAAGTTTTCACAGACCTATTTTAAAACCATTTCAATAATGAATTTCTAAGTAGTTTTTAGAAAATTATTTATTTAATTTAGGTAGTAAAATTTCCTACTTGCATTGTAAAAATTTAACTTTATATTGAAGAAATGCGTTTCTCTAAAAATATCATTGTGCTGCAGGAGAATGGCTGCTTTATTAATAAAGTTAACTATTATATTGTATGCAATTATTATTTTTAGCATATTGTAATGTATATTACGAAAATTTAAATAATATACAAGTTGAAAACTGAAGAAACCCAAAATTGTGGACATCTACAGGATATAAAAGATGACAACTAACCTTTTGAGAAATCTTTGAAGTTTGCAACGTATTTGGAAAAAATACCGAGTAAAAATCGGAAGAGAGAATATAGAGGAACAATAAAAAACAAATGCTTTCGTCCCTCAGGTCTCAGCTCAGACGACAACGACAACGACAACTGTCCAAATCTGGGTGGCAAGGGGAGACCAGAAATGTCATGCAAAAATAATCGTAAAAAAAAATTGTTTGCTGGTGTTGTTGCATTTCTCTCAACCGTTTTTCCATTTGTTTCGCTTTTGATAATAAGCGCAAAACTTTGACAGTTTGTTATCCGCATTTTGTGTTATTTACATTTCGCTTTTTCGCGCCTCCCTCAGCGCACACCTGTTAAAGTTTGAGAGTGACAGCTCGACACATCCGCGTCCACTTTGCTTTCTAAACGACTCACCTGGGATCCAAGCCAATGAATGCAGCAGCTTCCAGTCAGTTCGTTTCAATAAAAAAAAAAAAACGGTGGAGAAAAAACGAATTGCTGCAGGGTATCTACCATTCGGTTAACATATGCATGTAATTTGCGGTTTTTCTTTTTTCATATTTCACACCACCTTCAATTTCTTTTGTTAATACTTTTCTCGCCTTTCAACCAAATACCGGAACACATTTGAGTTCCTTAATTGTAACCAAATGTTCAATTTGGATATTACATTTTTTGTGTAGGCTGCAATTAAATTTTTTACACGATATTCTCATAATCATTTAGGTTAAATATTGCATGCATGCGGTTTCCGAAAGGATGCCATGGCATGGAATGTTTTGTTGGGAGCGGGGGAAAAACATTTAATAAGGTGTTGCTGCCTCAATTTGTGGCAATAATGTCCAAAATATTTGGAAGTGCTGCGATGCATGTAAGTGTAGCGTGAAGGTGGAAAAAAGGAGCAGGAAAATTCAATTGAACACGAGCTGCAAGAAAAACAATTATAGCAAAATTGATAAAAATTAAAAATATATGATTACAAATACTGCAAGTTATTTGAGAAACAAGTTAGGTATTATCATGTTAATAGTGAAAATTTGTATTAGTTTAGCATTGACATAATTTTGAGATAGGCGTAGATGATTTTTTGTTAAATATAATAATAAAGGGAGTCTTGAATCCTATTCTAAAATCAGTTTAATTTTTATTGTTATATGTAGATACTTACAAATAATGAAATATTCTTTGAGAATATTTTCGTTATTTTCATAAAAGAAATTACAAATTTTTAAATGTATTAAGTTTTATATGTTAATCTTGATCAATGGAATTAACTGTGGTAATATTTACTCAAAATAAATAAGAATTTCTTTCTTTGAAGTAAGGAATCAATTAAAATGGTTTATATCATTTTCATTGTAAGAAATTCTCATTTATTTTGAACAAATATAACAACAGTTAATTCCATTGATTAAAACAATGGTCATCTTTATTAGGTTACGATCAGCTTATAATTTAGAGGTAATAAATGATCATTTTCATTATAGTATAATAAAGTTTGTAAGTATTGATGATTAGCACAGAAGATAAGCCAGTTGCTTCTTATGCTACTTAGAAATATTGAGTGAGGCTTGCCTTAAGAAATTGTCTCATTAACAATTTAACAGCATCAATTTGAGCTAACGGCTGCTGGATGTGTGTAAGTGTGTGTGTGTAAGTGTCGAATCATGTTGCCAACATGCCAATTGCACATTAACGACATAACACCGTTATAAACAGGGAGCCATCCAAGTGCTACCTGTGCGTACTCGCTACTCATTTGTGGAACACACGCGTCAGGCTGCCATTTAATCAGGGTTTGGCTGATTACCGCGATTACACGTTCTCATATTGATCAGGAGGCAGCCAACGTGCCACAGCACGTAGCACAGCCATCGCTCATAGCACCCGAAAACTCACCTCAAGCGCTCTCTCTCTCTCTCTCTGTCTCTCTCTTTCTCTGTGTGTTTGCAATTAGCGTGAATTGTGGAGTACATGACGCATATGCTGCTCCCCAGCTAATTGGATAGGCTGCGACATGACGTTGAAGTTGGAATTGGAGTTGGTGAGGAGTAGGAGCTGCCTTTGGTGTCGGCAGCTTCGACAGTCGATAGAAATTCCGCTATTCGAATTGAATTGAAGACACTTTTTTGACGGGGCACTAAATTCATAAAGATTTCGACGCCCATAAATGCTAATGAATATAATGACAACATTTGACACTCTAGAAGAGGAGGAAGAAAATGTGTAATTTTTAAATGAAAATGCAACAACAAAGTTAAACTCGATTGATTGAGATATTAGATTAAGCTTAAATGGAATTCAATATTATTAAGATATTAAAATAAGCTTAAATGGAATTCATTAAATTTATTTATTTTCTTAAGTTATTGATTCAAAATTCATAACACTTGACACACTAACAGAAGAAGAAAATAATGAATTTTGAAATGAAAATGCAACAACAAAGTAGATTAAGCTTAAATCGAATTCATTATGTTAATACAAAAATAAGTAATCATTCATTCTAGAATTAAGTTCTATAGTACATGAACAGAAATTGAAGTATATAGTGAAGTGTTGAAGTATATAGTGAGTTTTTAAATCAAAAAGAAACACTCAAAAATTATACCGAATAGATGATAAATTTGAATCAGCTCAAAGGAAAAAAAACACAAACGATTTCTTTTTATTCTAGAGGGAAGTTCAATGATGCATGAATAATATTCATTGAATATGCAAACATATTGATGATTACTTTTGATACGTTAAGATTTTTTCGATCTTAAAAAAAATTCATTAATTTATATACATAGCAGAGATAAAATATATGTTCTTTTAAATAAAATTGTAGCACATACAAATTAAAGTTTATAGATTAAGAACTTACATTAGGTTTTAATAAAATGATCTAAAAAATTCTAATAAATATAATTTTGTTGATTCTATATAATGATTTCTTTTAACATTCTAGCAGTGGATCAAAATAGTGGTTAAATTAAAAAGAAACACATATACATAAATGGAATTCAATAGATTAAGAACTCATAGAATAGAATATTTTAAATTACTTATAACAATATAAAACAAAAAAGATTGCTTCTTTCTTAAATATTCTTCAATAATTTCTATATAAGAATAAGCTCCACCAAATTTGATGAGTCCCGCTTACAGATCTCTACTGTAGATGTTAGCAGTGGACAAAAATAGTGGTTAAATTAAAAAGAAACACATATTTCAATAGAATTTTTTAAATTATTTATAATAATATAAAACAAAAAAGTTTTCTTCTTTCTTAAATATTCTTCAAAAGATTTTTAATAAGCATAAGCTTCACCAAATTTGATGCTTTGCTTATAGATATCAACTTTAGATATTATGTCCTGCAGTTGATGGCGCATCGCAGTTATCACAGCGGGAGCAAGTTGCCAACTCGTTGGGCGACTCTGGGTGGCAGAGTGGGGGACAACTGAAATTCTTTTGGGGCACACAACAATGCCGTTATAATTTCGTTGGCCTAAGGACACATGTCGTCTTTTTTATTTTAACAGCTCATTTGTTGTTTGAGCATACAAAGAATGCCACTTAAAAAAAAGCGAAGAAAGAATGAAAGACTGATACACACAACTAAAAAAGAAAAAAGAAAACTACATAAGATATAAAAATTGTGGTTCAGTTTATGACATCGCCGCTGATTGTGCGAGAAGATGTGTTTTTTAATTTGTTTTTATGATTCAACTTGAAATATTTGAGTTATTTGATACTTTTCTTCACACTTTTCTCTAATCTGCCAGCCACTCGAGCATATTAAACAAATTTCGAGGTTTTATGCTTCTGCACACCAACTGTTTTAAGTGTCTTTCGATCAGCGAGAGGCATGACGATACTCATTGCATATTAAACGCTGTCTAAAGGGGGGATTAACTCGTTATAAGAGGAAGGTTATTATTTATTTCTTAAACTATTCCTTCCTTGTTTTTTTTTTTGCTTCTACTTCCAGGTTTTTTTGAGACTTAAATATTCTAAATTAAATTAAATATTAAATTAAATATTCTAATATTATCTTTTAATTTCACTGTCAGCTTCTACTTAAGGAGTATCTTCTCGTCGTGTCCATTCTCAACTTCTTCTCGTTTTTTGTGTCATGTTGAGCAAATTGTTCAAAGATTTTTTATCTTCTTTTTGTTCCTCCTTAGCGCGCTTAATGTTTTCCACACTTGGCGCTTTTATGACAGTTATTATAAATTCATTGATTAGTTTTTAGGAACTCGTTCGGCATTGTTTCTTCTAAAGTAACAAAAAAAATTATAATTAAAATGATTAATAAAATGAAACAATAGCCTGAAGCAGGCTTTTGTACAGCTGAGAAATAAAACTGCCTAGTTTGAAGTTGGCTTATTGTATTAACTTGGTCATTAACATAATTCGATAGTTTATTTTTGACCAACGAACAAAATCTTATCAAAATCAACAGCTAATTGGAGCGGTTGTTGTGTCTGCGCTTTAAAATAAAGGCGGAAGCATAAATTGACCCAGTTGAGATGAGTTTTGTATTCAGATATTCGTAAAATGTATTTAAATAATTTGTAATATTTTGTTGTCTAAATAAATTTGTGAAATTAAGCAGAAATTATAATTAATAATTAGTTTCGGATTAATGATTTTTCTGTATTTCTTCTCAGGAAATGCGTCTTTGCTGTAAACATAAAAAGTTCCCACCCACTCTCTACACTCTACACACATCGCAATTGATATCAGCTTGAACATATCAATTTGCCACACTTGCACACAAGACATTAATTTTATGCCTCTATGTGATTAATATAGCTATCGAATAGATATCATTTCAAGCAACCCCATGGCATGATAAGCAACCCCCTGGAATAAATAGCTTTTGCCTTATGCCCAAATCCCAGTGGAACAAAAGGCGAACAAATTTCAATGATTGCCGTAACAAGTGCAAATTTTACGCCACAAAATCAGCTAAGGCTAATCAACCGCAATTGTACCCCTCCGAAAATATCCCTATACATATTTACTCTGTTTTTCTTCACATTTTCATTTGATATTTTCTCATCGTTATACTATACAAAAAAAGAAATAAAAGAAAAAAGGTTCTCACACGCAGACAAAGTTTGCCAAATTTTCAAAAACAAATTAATTCGCACTCAAGTGCAGGTACCGCTACAATCCCCCCTCCCCCACTTCTTACGTAACACCCCCACTTTCGGGGCATTGTTGAAAAGTTCAAAAAAGTTCAACCCTGTAAGCTCATCAATTAAAATTTTCTAGAGTTTTGGGTGAATGTTTTTTCAACCCTGTGTTTGTCAGAAAATTAAGCATAATTACATTTTAATCATCTTTATTGCTCTTTCACAAGTTTACTGTTATGTACAAGTCGCTTTTGCATTATATAGTATAGTATAGTATAGTACACTATATACTTATTTACTGGCCACAACAATTAGGGGTTGCGGTTGTCCGTTTTTATTGCCTCCCCACCTTCAACGGCAGACCGCAGACATTTTTTTTGGTAAAACGGTAGCAACCACAAAATTTCATAAACTTTTTTTTGTTGTTTCTGTCCCGTTGTTCTCTCTGTTAACTTCTTGTGCGCTTCATCAATTGCTAATGAGTGGAGCGCTTGAGGTTCGGGGATGTTACTTCCGAGTCTAAAGTGACTGAAACCAGCTGTTGTCATTTACTTACTTCAATTGGGGAGCTCTTCTTTCCTCTCCACTCTTCTTAATCTGCCTTGCTCAGTTTGAACTCTGTTGAACTGTTGTCCACTTGAGTCACATTTTATTTAATTTGTTGCCCGAATCAATTTTCAGCATAAGTAAATGTTAATTTCTTCAACAAATTGTGATTCGGGTTAGACAATTGAATTTCAATTTCAATTTTCAACTTGTTTGTAGAATTAAATTAATTTCTTAACAAGTTATAATTTTTGTTAAACGTGTTTGGATTAATGGGCACATACTAATAACAATTAGCAGATTTTTTTTTAAACGTAATCACAATTTCTGCTAGCAACTTCATTTGGAATAAATGGGAAATAATTTTAAAGTGTTTTTTAAACGTTTTAAATTTGAAAGCAATACGATTTAACAAAATTTTTAAAAATAAGAAAAATTTCTGTTAACCACTTCATTTGCAATAAATCGGAATTATCTTTCAAAAGTTTTTTATTTGATGATAATAAATATCTTGCAAATATTTTCAATAAGGTTGTAAAGTTTATTGATTAATTTTTAAAAAGTGTATTAAATGAATTTAAAAATTTATTCTAATACTATATGTTCTAATATTATTTATTTTAATAATATTTAAATTAAGAAATTATTATTGGCGGGCATTCTGGTATATTTTGCATTTTATGGTATATTTTAAGTTTAATACTATTTCAATATCCTAAATATACTCTTTAGTATTATTTTGGTATATTTTATAATAATAACGCTTTCATTAAAAAATAGATCTTTTTATATAAATGTAGCTTTTTGGTTTCATTTTTTAAAGGATTTTTTTTAATCCTTTTTTATGGATAGGAAATTATTGGTAACTTTTACTAATAATATAATGTGACATTTTTCAGCTTTATATTTATTGCTCCCTCAATTCCATTTATATTGTAAAGTTTAAGACGTTCAATAATGAATTAAGTCAAATATATATTCAATTATATGCGGAATTAAAGTAAATTTATTACAGATAAGTTTTTCTCTTTGCAAAATCAAACACATTCGCATTGATGGCATATGCTGAAGCATTTCGGCAAATCGAATTGAAACAAATGTGTAATTTGAAAGTGGCATAGAGATAGAGAGAGAGAGATTCGCTGTTGTCTTGCAACTCAGGCTTATCGCAGAGAGGAGACTCTTTCAATGCACAAAAATTGAAATCAATTAAAATGACAACAAAAGTGGCCATAAATACCGATATGTCCAGAGTGCCGCTGCTTTTTATGGTCGTGCCGCAGCAGCAGCAACAGCAATAGCAACAGCAGCAGCCTTTTGGTTACTCTGGCAAATCTAATGAAGATTTACTTTAGGCCATAACACATGGTCAGCAGCAGCAGCAGCAGCGTTGCCGGTGGTTGTGGCGCTTAAGTGGCAGCAACAGCATCAGCAGCAGCAACAGCAACTGCAGCCACCTCGTGGCCATTTATTTGGAATTTTACATTTTACAATCGCAGCAGTGAGTTGGGACTACTATTCGGACATTCGGGGTTTTGTGGGGGTGTTAGACCGATGCGTGCTCACAGCACACAACAACAGGCAATTATAAGCGTTGTACACAGCAGCAGCAGTGGCAGCTTTCCCCCCAGCCCCTTCTCCCCCTTCCATTCAGGCAATGCCGTCGTCAGCCATTTCTAACGGTGGCAATAGCTTTGGCGACAGTGCCAGAAGAGGGTGTTGCAATTGGTTGGATGAGAAGTGTGAGGAGTGAGAGGAGTAGGTGGGGAGGGTGGAGGGGGTAGCTGGCAGGCAGCATATGGCAGCCATTGGCATTGCAACACATAAAGTTCGATTTTGTTGTTGCCGTTGCTGTTGCATGGGATTTATGTGCGCTATGTGCGGTTATAAATTCCGAATACATGAATAGCTTTTGCTCAGAGTGAGAGAGAGAGAGAGAGCGAGAGATCTATGCGCCAAATTGCAGCAGCAGTAGCAGTAGCAATAGTGGCTTTCCTTTTCTGGTTTTGTGGCATGCCTTGTGCCACATTTCGTTTTGTGCTCTCCTAATATTTTTCAATTAGACCAACAACAACAACAAGAACTACAAACGGGCAACGCATGTGAATGTGATTCTTCTAAATTGCTTCACTGCGCAATTATTTCAATTTCGAATGACTGAACGGTCAGTTGTACTAAACTACAGTGAAGACTCCAAATAGCGAACAACCCCATAAGAAGGACACTTTTGCTAAGAGAGTAAGGAAAGTTTCGGCACCGCAGTTGCTTGCCTAGTAAAGCATTTCCCCTAAGAGAGAGTTTCCACTGTATTATGTAGTTAGCCAGCCACCCAATTGGCTCAAAACCCGCCCACAGAAATGCTCTCGTATTGTCGTTATTTGAGTTTCTTGGCTCATAAATCAGTTTGTTGCCTTTTTAATCCGTTTTAATTGCTGTTCGTTGGTCAGACTATGAATGTCGCAGTCGGAGTCGTAGTCAGAGTCACAGTCACAAGGACTAAGGACCAAACCAACTAGCCCCTCCAACCATTCTTTTGCTGTTGTTGTTGTTGTTGCTGCTGAAGCGATTAAGAGCAGGGCGTCCATTATACGCACACACACACTACACACAAACACACGCTTACGTATTCAAACACATGTATCGTTGGCATCTGTAAGCCTTAACGGCCATTATAAACGTTGTATGCAGTCTAAAATGGATATAAATGTTTTCTTGCAGCTAAGAACAACAACAAAGAATATTTCACTTTTAAGCATAGCTACATTCACACATACACACAAACACGAATAAGTATTTTTCAATTGTCTCCTTTTTATTGAAATCGATATTCGCATTATCGCACTCACAAGCCGTGAGTCACGGTCCAGGATGTAGATCAATTGGTATTTAATTAGCGATATCGATAATCATCGATAGTTCAGTGTCTAATTAGATTCGCAAGCTGCCGTCAGCTCAATTTTGTCGTGGGTGAAAATGTCCTTTTTTTGTTGTGAAAAGTGCTTAAATCAGTTTAAAAGTGCAATCCAGTGTTAAAATAATAAAGTGCAATAGTTATTGCATATTTGCAATGCATAATAATATGCATAAGTGTTGTTTTTTGTTTTTGTGTTGGAGGTGCTTCGCTGGCCACGAGTGGCTGGCATCGTGGGGTGCTGCTGCTGTTATTTTTTTTATTTTTTATGTTGCATTTAAATATTATAAAATATCTGTTTTTTAAGTTGCAAGTCTGCTTAATGCGTCGCAATGGGTCGATTTAGTTGCTAAAGTTCATCAGTAAAATATGCAATGCAAATCAGAAGTTTTTTTTTCAGGAGTGCGCGCGTTTTTGTTTTTTTTTTTGGCGCCGTGTTAAAATTTCATACATCACGTATGCGAGAGTGAGACAAGCAGTCTACGGTACGCGAGCGCAAGGCGAAGGTGTCAATTTCGGTAAAAGTAAGAAGAGTTTAAGCGCAGTGTTCGGTTTCGTGTGGGTGTGTGTGAGTGTGCAAAACTCGACAGCTCAACGGCTTGAGAGCAACAACATCATGAGCTAGTGGTAAGTGACGAGATGTCTATTTCTTATTATTTTTGTCAACAAGCAAGGCACACGAACACACACACGTGAAAGAGAGTACTCGAATTCTTTGGAGAATTACATTGGTGTGCGCTCGTGTCGGTTCGTAGTTAAAGCTGTCGTTAAATTGGTACATCTGCACCCAAATGGGTACATTTCCATTGGTACCAAATCTGGTACATTTATATCAACAGGGGGACATTTTCATAAAAAAGGGGTACATTTTTCGCTGTTTACTGTTTTGGGTACATTTTCAAACGGGTAGTAGACTTTTAGTTTTCATTGTCGCCAATTACATTATGCATATACAAAAAATTAAAATACGCTCTACCATATTTAAAATAGTACACTTTTACGTACAACAAAATTGTACTTTCTGGCATTGAAAATGGTACATTCTTGCATACTTTTGGGTACAACAACCATTGCTCATGCCTACTCCCACTTGAGCAGTTGTTGTTGCTGCTGCTCTTTGTTAGTGGCCGGCCGATGACATGTTGAAACTCGCGCGCCAATTTAACACTTGTCATTTGGTTTTCGTTTTGTGCGTTCACATTTGCTTATCTTGCTTTGTATGCGTGTGTTATACCTTTGCATATTTGCGTATGTGTATTTTGCACGGGGCGTCGCGCAGACGTATCATTTTCATTATAAATTTAACCAGAGATCTGCCCGAGGCTCTCACTGGGCATAAGCCACGAATTTATGACATTTTGATTTGCGTGAAATTTGCTTTTGGCACGCATGCGTCGTCTCTGTATTTTTCCATTTTTTTTTCTTTCTTTTTATTTACTGGGCATTGCCCATTGTGTCACGTGCTACGCTGTCTGCTGTCTGCTGCTGCATCATCAACTGTAACTGCTGCTGCTGCTGCTGTCGTCGTTATCCTTTTCGTTCTGTGTCACATTAAATGCGCTTAAAGCGCTAAACAAACGCGTCCAAGACAGCGCTGAAGCCAAAGCTGCTGCTGCCGTTGCTAGGGAGCGGGAGAGAAGGGGAGGGAATGAAGCCCACCTATGCGTGTGCTGTGCACATTTAGCGTCATCGTTGGCGGTGCCCTGGTGGCTTGGGCTGCGTTTGCCAATTAAAGCGAAATATGCGCGCATGCGCTCAGCAGCCATGAGCACAGGACACAACACAAGGTAGACAAAGCGTCGCGTCAGAGGCAGAGGCAGAGGAGGAACCTCTGTGCTCTCTGTGCTGTGGTAGAGAGTCGCAACACAATTTTTGACATTTTTATGAGCATGCAGCGCATATATCAAGTTGGGCGACGACGATGGCGATGGCGACTTGCGTTTGTTTTGTTTGTTATTATTATTTTGTTTTGAATTCTTCTTTTTTTGCTTTTTGCACAACGAAATGGAATTCCGCACATAAAGTGCGACGGCGCCCACGTAGGCCAAAAACACGCTGCTGCTGATGCCCAGAGGCGCCTGTTTCGCGCCTGCGCTGTGGCACTGTGGCAACCACAAGGGCCAGAGTTGCAGTTGAAGTTGGAGCTGGCGATGGCGTCGTCTGCCTGCCAAGGGGACATATATCGTGCGAATATTATTTATACACGTTCCATAGCATCAACTCAAATGCAAGGCAAATATTTGTGACACGCTTAAATACCCTGTAATTGGTATTTTATGAAAAGTGTGTAAAACCTGTTATTTTAGTAAAACAACAATGTTAATATTGCATTGCTAATTTATTGTACCTAAGGGAACTTCACTTACTTTATCTTAGTTTTAGAGCTTTGTGAAGTATTGTTTAGTCGATGCCTTCCATTTGAATATTTGGATTGCTCCGCCAGAGTAACTGACTTATTGACCAAGTGGCCAAAACATGACCCGCTAGACGGCTCCACCACCATCACCACCACCATCAGCATCAGCAAGCAAACAACAGCCAATAACCAGGCAGCACAAATTGAACTGTAGGTGGTGACCGCTGCTGGGCTCTTGTCATCTCCCGTTGTTATTTGGCTCATAAATTTGTGCTGCAATGATTTTTACGTTTGTTTGCGTTGTTGACTTCGTTTCGTTTCGTTTTTTTTGTCTCTCCTGTTGCGGTTTGATTTGTTTGAACACCCAGCACAAAAATTTCCCGCACTGAATTATTGAAGCTGGAGCCAGCCAGCGATTTATGACCGTGAATTGGGAATGGTGGTCAGAAAAGCAGCAGAAAAGATATATACACATATATGTGCTATATATACTATATGTATGTGTGTGTTCGTCAGTTGAGGGAGCTACCAAAATCGATTGGTTGTTGGCAATTTATTTGGTCTGCTGGTTATGGTTATGTCAAAATATGTGTGATATGTAAAATAATGAGTTTGTTGTGGTTGCACGTGCATTTATTTATTTATTATTTAATGTTTTATTTTAAAGTTTCTCCCGTGACATTTTTCTGATTGGTGGCAAACAATTTTGATTAAATGCATATTTATTTTGTGGTTGTATATTTATATTTCATTTATGTTTTAAAAGTTTTGTTTATGCTCTTCCACATTCTTGGGATTTTCTCTACTTAATCAAGAATTTAGTAAACAGATTCCCAGGCATATTCGAATTATAAACATTTAATTATATTGGGTACCAAGAACAGTTTTTCTACAACACGCCAAGCTGTGATTTTTATAATTTTGTGTTCAAAATTCAAAACATTTAATTATGTTTTTTTCTACGACGACTTTTGGCAGTGGCACACACGCATATACACCCAATACACACACCCAGTCATAAACACAAAAAAGTGAAGAAAAAAAGAAGAAAGATAAAACGATTCACGAATCTCTTTTTATAAATTAGTTGAAAGGTGCCTACATGTCTGCCATAAAAACAAAAGCCATCAGCATTGACCCAGTGGCCGTCGTCGTCGTCGTCGTCATCGTCGTCATCGTCGTCGACGTCGTCTCCGATCTCCAGACATATTGAAAATTAAAGCGAGCGCACGTTTAGCCTGCGGCTGGCTCGAGAGCTCGAGAGCGAAGCCTTCAGAGTCATAACTCCAACGAAAAACACTTTGCAGATCATTGATCATCATCAGCAGCATCCAAAACATTCGTCGAGTTCAGAGAGATACCTCTACAGAGAGAGAGAGAGAGAGAGAGAGAGAGAGAGAGAGAGAGAGAGAGAGAGAGAGAGAGAGAGAGAGAGAGAGAGATCGACAGCTTTGCTGAGAGAGTGGACTGAAGAAATTGTGATTATGATTCATAAGCGACGACGAGGTTCTTGTTCTTTTTTTTATTATTATTTTTTCGGGACCGTAAATTACCGGAATTACTCGAATGTTGTTCGTATTTCGTCTTGACTCTCATTCGTTTTTGGGATCGTTTTTGGCTTAAAGCAAGCTGGCCAACAGGCCAACACCTTTGAGTGGCTTGGCGTGCCTTTTCGCTGTTCTCTTTTTTGTTCTCATTTCTTTTCATTTTTTGTTTTTTAGATAAATGAATTTGCGCTACTTCAAGCGTTGTTGCGTCGGCAGCTACCAAAAACACCGTGCTCAACTTGCCCCAGCCAGAGACACAGATACACAGACACAGATACAGATACAGATGCAGATAGCGATACTGAAGTTTTGGGGCAGTGTCGAGGGTCGTCAACAACAGCCACTGGCTGCCGCTGTTGCTGCTGTTGCAGCTCGTCAGTTGCTTTGATTGAAGCAGTCAGTTTCAAAGTCGAAGTTCGTCTTCCTTCTTCTGCATCATGCAAGCTTAACTGAAGGCCCAGCGCAATTATACCGAAAACCATCCATAATTATAGAGCGGCAACATATTTCGAAGTTAACACTTTCGTAGCATGGCTTTGGGAACTTGCTGCAGGCAAATTTTATTGATGCATCACAATTTAATGTGCAGTTGCTTGGCACAGGTTTTTCTCTTCTTGATTTTGTTTTTGTTTTTGTATATATTTTGGGATCGACATTGTATCGCATCCCATCACATCGCATCGCATCGCATCGAAAGATCATCATTTCATAAGGGACAGCAGCCAGGCTGCTGGCTGGTCATTTGGGTATTGTAATTTTTTAATAAAATTTTGTATTATTTTTCTGTCGTTGTTTTTTTCTCATCGTTGATTTTCATGTTGATGATTGGTATCTCGTGTGTTTGTCAAGGCACGCAACGTTATTGTTTTTCTTTTTTTTCTGTTTTATGTATGAAATTGAGGTTATACCAACTATTGAGGCTACGTTATTTGCCACTGAGTTAATGTTGCCACTTTCGCATAATATCCTTGCAACATTGTGTTCATAATTATTATGGGAATGCATTATAAAATTTCATAAAATAATTCAGTGGAAATTATAAGGGATTGCTATTAATTTATTTATTGTAGTTTTCACCGAATACCCATACTACATATTTTTGCTTTTGCTGATTTCCATAATTAACAGTTCGTTTAGTTTGCGTGAATTGAGCATAAATCAAAACATGCAGTCTAAGCGAAACTAATGAGATGATTTTTAAAATGTCTTCCAATTAAAGATTCTATTGCTTAATTATAGGATGAATTTAGCTTTCATGCACTTTGCAATCAAAAAACTACTAGCTAATTTGCCAAGTTATTGCCAGCTTGGCGCTTGGCTAAGTCTTGTAATAACACAGGTCCATGCAGATCTTACGACTTATGGCTAGTTGAAGAAGAGAAGAAAAGAAGAGAAGAAGACTACCAAGTTAATGGGCAATAGCAACACGAATTCCATCAACCATTTACGCAATCATTAAGCACGAAACTAATTTGTGTGCTTCAAAGAGTGGCATGCGTTGTGATAACTCAGACTCAAGAAAAGGCAAGGCATCAGAGACTTTTCAGAGTCAGACACAGAAGTTGGCATGTTGCACGTGTTGCATGAGCACTGCTCTGACAGCACTGCTAGGCTAACACATGTTGAGGTCTTGAACAAATTCGAAACTCAACTGAAGCTCGAATCTACAGCATAAAGCTGTTGAATTATGGGCAATTATCATTGCCAGAAAGTAGGTGTGATGATCGCTGTCTCCCTCGGCCAGACATTGAGACAGGACCAGAATAAATGAAGACGAAGTCTCCACAATAAAATAGCACAAATAATTGAAATGTAATTTTGTAAATTTGCGTTGAAATGCTTGCCGCAACGATTGAAACATTTACCCAGTCAACGTGCAACAAATTGAAGAACTTTCTGGCGCCCATTTCAGACACTTCTTAATCAACATTCCATAAATTTCAGCATTTTAGTGTGTAAATGCTTTAACATCATTATTTCTGGATTGTAAAATGTACAAACTTTTATGTATTGTATTGATTGATTGAAGTGATGTATGAAATTGCATTAAACCGATTCGTTATGCGGAGCCTCGATGAATTCTTTTGATTATTCATACATACATCAATCTAACATACACTTTTAATTAAGTGTTGATGGCAAAAATGTAACTGAAAATCGATTGGTTCTTCTTCGTTAACTGTGTAATTTCGATTTATGTATAGGTTCTCTCCAATCAAATAGATGGACTGTAGTATGGGGAGGAATTAAGGTCAGTAAATAACGAATGAAGTATTATAAGATATTCTGTCGATCACCATTAAGTAGTGTTTTAATTTGAATTCATTATACCCGCTACCCATAGGGTAGAAGGGTATTATAACTTTGTGCCGGCAGGAAATGTATGTAACAGGTTGAAGGAGGCATCTCCGACCCTATAAAGTATATATATTCTTGATCAGCGTCAACAGCCGAGACGATATAGCCATGTGCGTCTGTCCGTCTGTCCGTCCGTCCGTCTGTCCGTCTGTCCGTCTGTCCGTATGAGCACCTAGATCTCAGAGACTATAAGAGATAGAGCTATAATTTTTTTTCGACAGCATTTGTTATGTCTGCACGCAGATCAAGTTTGTTTCAAATTTTTGCCACGCCCACTTCCGCCCCCGCAAATCAAAAAAATCGAATAACAAGCGTAATTTTAAAGCTAGAGTTACGAATTTTGGTATATACAATAATTACTATAGTAGTTATGATTCCTGAACATTTGGTTGCGATCAGATAAAAATTGTCGAAGTTATTAAAGAAATTCTCTTGTATGGGCAAAAACGCCTACTTACTGGGGGTCTTAGTTACTTTGTCTGACAATCTGGTATATTGTGCCGTCTATGGTATATTTTGAATGCGGTACTATATCGATATACCACATATACCATTTGGTATATTTTTTTTAGTATTTTGTAGTATATTTGGTATATTTTGAGAAATATACCGCAAAATATATTGCTTTTATTCAAAATGGGTAGCGGGTATCTCACAGTCGAGTACACTCGACTGTAGCTTTCTTACTTGTTTTTTATTGAACTTATGTGATGATTATTGTTGATATATTGACATTTTGATGTGTGCTTTTGATGGTTTTCTGTTATTCTATTCCCACTTTGTATTCCCTACTTATCTGTATGGTTTTTGTATTCATTTTTTTTTGTATCACTTAATTATGTATACTTAATACAAAAGAAATGAGAATGACATTGAAAAGAAAGACGACTTGGAGATGCTCTCATTATGAAATTTAATATTTATGTATGTGAAGTTACCATTCACTTTTTATTCTATACTTATTATTGGTTAACAAATAAACAATTGAATATCATCTGATAGAAGTGCTTAACCATAAAAATCGCAATTTTGACACACGTATTGAGTTAATAATAGGTTATTAAACAGTCGTGGTAATTAAAAGATTTGCAAAATAAAATATAAATCGACGGATATGTCACAATTGATTTCGCCAAACGGCAAAATTCCATTCACACGAATTAATAAAATGAGAACAAGAAAAAATAAAAAGCCGATATAGTCGTATAAAGCAATCATAACTTAGCTACTTTATGAGCAATTAATTTATGCGTTGACAATTCTAATGACTTTTGATATATACGTATCGTATATACATTTGTTGTTGGGTCTGAGTTTGAAATAATATATGTATGGAACTGGGGAGCGTGTGTTGGCTGTTTTGGTTTTTGAACAAAGCGATAATCAACCTGAATATAAACATATAATATTAATAATCATAAAATGTATTGAAATGAACGTTAACTAGCTGATTTGATTAAAGGTCGTTGTGAATGTGTTACGGATTTACGGATCGTAATGTGATATTGTGTTAAAAGCGCTGGTTAGATAAGACGATCTACACTCCAGGGAACCGCCAGGGATGCAAAACTGGTTTCTCGGTAAAACGCTGTGAATTGAGACACCTTTGTCAAAGCTGTTGATTAGAATTATGATCTAGATATTCAAGTTCTTCAACACAGGGCTGCATGATCTCACAGATTTGACTCAATAATTTGGGACTCATCTTCCAATGACCAGTCTTAAAAGAAATAAAGCAAAGTAAATTATATTGGTGTATAATTTATTTGCTATAATGGGAATTATTAAAGTTGATTTCCATGAAATTCGCTGGGATTTGTGTCATTTGACAACTTTGTATTAAGCAAAACGCGAATGGGACTTATTTCGGTTTTTTGTTTTTATAGTTTTTGAAACGATTTTAAAATCAATTTCTGCGAACGCCACTTGGCACAGTTCTAAATCAAGTGAAGCGCCTCCATGTTTGACATGTGTGCAACATTGTCATTGTTTTTTCGGCATTGGAAATGCCACAACTAACAAAGAAACCAAACTCGTGAGTCTCGCATAAAGAACAAGGGGGAAGAATATTACGTATTTATATGGAAGAAAAGGGTGCAAAAATTATTTCATAGCCTGTCATAAATGTCGGCGGCAATGCTTTTGCTTTTGCTTCTGCTGTTGCTGTTGCTCTTGCAACATCAAGCGATTCGCTCGGATTCAGTTGGCAACAATTTGCAGCATCTTCATCTTCATCTACAGCTGCTGTTGCTGTTGCTGCTCTTGCTTCGTGCGGCATACAGCGTTATTATGATCTTTTAATAGCCCGCAATTTTCTCACCTCGCAAAGTGTGAATATTATGGTGTAATTGCATCAACGCATCAACTCCTACCAATTTCCAAACTGAGGGCCTAAAAAGGCCGCGCCAATTGCCAAAACGTCGGTCAGCATCCAAGCAGCATTTCCATCGGCTCGATCTCGACTGTGTCCGTTGAATGTGTTGTTGTTGTTATTGTTGTTGTTGCCACCGCCGTCGCCGCCAGCCAAAGCCTCATCATAACTTCTGTTGGGGCCGCCGTCGTTCTTACATTTTGCCGAGGCCGTGGGGCGTTGATTGTGGCGCAACTCCTTCTTTTTCTTTTGTTTTGCTTGAATCTCTTTGGCTCCTTTCCATTGCCGACAGGTTCGTGTTACCAGCGCGATCCTTTTTTTTTTTAGTGGATCGCTCGCTTTTATGAAATTATTGCAATAGTGCGTAATTATTTTTTGTGCTCTTAATTTTCGCAATATTCGACAAAGTGAAGGGGCAGCCTTTGGTTTATTTATTGAAATTACTTGTTGCGTGCATCCAAAAAAAAAAAAAAAAAACTACGAGAGGTGGAGAAGCAACAAAATTTGAGATATGTGCAAGAGCTTCAGGCAAATGCACATCTTAAAATATAAGGAATTTCTTTAGTATATGGTAATTCGATAATGTTTAGCAGTACTTTTTAGTGCAGATTAAATTGATGGAAATAAGAGTTTGAAATTTGAAAATTTATCAAAAATAATACAAGCTTAAATTTGCATGTTTTTAGCGACATTTTCATAATTACTGGTTGTTGTATTTCCTAAAATATGCTTAATTTTGCTATGCAAGGTCATCGCCATCTAAACTCTTAACGTCTATATCAAAGCAATTATAAATTCTGCTGCTGCTGCACAAGTTTGCTCTAATTTGCTTACAAGCCCACTTTGAGCTGTGATGTTGTTGTTGTTGCTGTTGCTGCTGTTGTTCGGGGGCAACTTTGCGCATGATGCCGCATGCGGCATTCAACACGCATTAGGTTCACACCCAGACAACATTTTACTTTACACATCGCACACAAATTGTCGCTAGTTGTTGTTGCTTCGCAGCCCACTAGCATTTTAAAGGAATCGAAAAAAAAAGAGCGAGGGAAAGAGTGAGAGAGAAACCAGAATGGGAACGAGAACTCCTCTAGCAGCAAGAGCAAGTCTCGTCTCTGCGCTGGTTGTTGATACCAATTTGATGGCATAATTTCAACATGCCCCGCAGCCATATAAATTTGTATGTTGCTGTTGTCGTTGCCATCGTGTTGCTGCCTCACTGATATGCCTGGCTTGCCTGCCGCATGTCGAAGAAGTGGCAAATTTAATGCCAAAACAACGACGGCGGCAACGTGGCATCCTGCTCGGGATTTCAATTTTATGCCCAAAAGGTACGTCAACATGTCTGCCCGTCTGGCTATCTCACTCTTTCATCCTCCCCCCTCTGGGCCAAGCTACGATCTGTCTGTCGGTCTGACGGGGCGCATAATTGTCGGCTGCAGCTTCTGGATGCAGCTTCCATCTGCTACACACAACACTAACACACACACACACACACATTTGCTTTGGTTACGCTTTTGTTGTTTAATTATGATTGCCTAGGCTGCGCTTGATGACCCACCCGAGGTGTTAAAAATTGCAATATGCAAATTTAACTAACAAAAAAACAAAAACTGAAATTGAGGAAAAATAATTTATTTTTAGCAGCGACTTCTAAGCCGCCGCTTACTTGCTTACTCTGTGGGGGCATGGACAAGGCACACAGTAGCTGACACAATTGTCATTTTGGCGCTGCCTCGGTGAAAATTCGCACCAAAGATTTATGCCTGCCTCACCAGCTCTGACTGTAGCTTGCCCGTCTGTTTTAGCTGAGGCCTGTTGCAGGTCTTTGGCTACTGGTTTTGTTTTTTCGGTGGCATTTGCATTGCAGCACCGCAAGGGTTTTAATTTGTATAGCAGTTGCCGCCACTCTTGACTGGACTCCCGACTACCGACTCTCGACTGCCGATTGCCGAATGGTTTCCTTAGTTATGTTGTCTATTATTGCCTGTCAATATAAATGTCAAAATCGAGCTTTTAATAGCCTTTTAAAAAGCGTTCGTAAGTCTTTGTTATTGCTGCCGGCATTTTGGCAAATAAAATTAATTAAAAAAATGTCTTCCTCTTCTTTTTTTCCACAAGCCAGCGCGAGAAAAACATGAATTTCTGCTGTGGACAGCGTTTAAATTCAATTATTTGGTATTTCTGCATTTTCGGTTAAATAAGCTGTGGGGTGAATTAGTCAACAAAAAAAATGGCAAATGTTCAATATAAATAACTGCAAGCGATGTCTACATTCAAACTACATAGTCGCTGTATTTATCTACCCACGCAAACTCACACATTTAAAGATATCTATCCACATCAACGCTTATTCTGATCGTAAAAATAGCACTAAAGTTGTTGGTAATTTGTAAAAGAGCGCGTCGAAAAGTTTTGTGGCTGCAAAAAGTGTAGCCGAAAAAGGAAGCAAAAGAAATGCTGTTATGTTGTGCCGCCATTTTGTTTGGCTCAACGATGTATCTCTTCATAAAGTAGGGTTGCTCGTTGGGTTTAAGAAAATCAAATGCAGATTTTTTAAAATATATTAATCGTATTCCAAAAAATGTTTTAAAATGAAGGAACTTTCAACTCTGTAAACAGTTGAATCGATAACACTTTAACAACGTCTTGAGGCACCCTAACGAAAGAGCTGTCTATGTACGTATATATAGTAAATATGTTTATACCGTTTACGCTCCTTGGGTGTGGAAAGGGTTTTTTGATAAACTTTTTACACATTATATGGCAACAGCAAAGTACCCGTTTAACCTGCACACACTTCGTCCCCCTTCCCAGCCGTCAACCCGTTTGCGGAAATCCTCTATGAAATCGCCTCAGCCGCGTAGTGGGTGCAAAAAAGTTAAAAGCAGACTTAATGGCGCCACTTGCGCTTAAAATTTATTTTATGATGCGCATGCTAAGCCACAGTTGAATTTTAAAATACACCCAGACACACACACCCAGACACACACACCCAGACACACACACACATAAACATACACATAAAGATAGATATAGAAATAGAGTGAGCGAGAGATTCGCTTTCGCTACGCATCGTCGTCCTGTTGGCTTATCCTTAAGGGAACGCGTCGTTTACGCCCAAGAGGAAAAACTCTTTCGAAAAAGTTTCGCGCTTCGTTTTTTTGTGCTTTTCTAGTCCTGCGTCAGTGTCGTTGGTCCTTGAGTTAAGTGAGAGCGAGTTGGGGTGCGGAAAATGGCATGTTAGCATGTGCCTTGGCTGTCAAGAACGCTGCGGGGCTTAACGAAAGGATTTATGTATCAACGCTTTAAAATTTGGCGCAGATAACGCGCGTTTAATTGGCTCCGGGAGCGCGTGCAGGCCGCCACTTGGTTTTGACTTGACTTTGTGTTTGGGCTTCACTTTCAGCTTTCAGCTCTGAGAGTTTGGGGTCCACTTTTTCAGCGCACTCGATAGGAAAAAGTGTGTGTGTGTGTGTGTGAGTGTCTTTTTATTTTCGTGAATGCCTCAAATCGTTATAAAAGTATGTAGGGAGCTTATCTGCATTTTTATACCCTGTACCCTCGAAAAAAGTTGGGAAAAGGATAAAATGAAAATCTGAATATGTAAAATATATTTAAAAATATTTACTATATACCAAACTTGTTAAATGTTTCAATCTATAAAATCGTTTATGAAATCATTTCATTGTATGTATCTTAACATATGCTAAACGTTTACGAATCGATAAAAAAATAATCGGTATAATAAGTCATTAAACTATATTTCTATGGCCATCACGCGTTATAAAGCGTCTCTCCCAAACATTTGTTTGTCTGTCTCTTTAACATCTTTGTTCCGCTCAATTACGAAATCTATACAACAAATCATTTCGATTCGCATTGTTTGCCATGAGACTCCCATCAGCCATCCGTTTGACCGAAGAGAAGTGAAAGGTCTTATGACCTTGATGTTCATTTCAGTGCCAACTTAACACTTAATACAGAGCAGCGTTTTGTGACACTCACACAAAAAAGTTCTTAGGCAAATAAAAATTAGTCTTTCCACATAATCAAGTCATAATATTGTGATAACTATTGTGGAGCGACAGAAAAAAAGTTGAGAAAAAAATACAAACTTATTTAAGCTGCTTACTGGTCGAAAAAAATCTCAGCCAGCTCTCACATAAACTTTAAGCCGCTTACGCACAATTGACAAATATTTGCTCGATGTGGCCAAAAGAGATCCAAAAATATAAAGTGTTAATTTGTTTAAAAAGAGGCGAAAAGCGAAAGACAAAAACTTGAAATTCATATAGTTTTGTTGGTGAAACTAAAATTTATAATATGAAAATCAGATCGAAATATTATCACAGCTAAAATCATGACAACGTTAACATAATTTTCAAACATGAAAACACACTTTAAACGTCGATAAATTACAATAAATTAGAATTTAATTAAACTAAGAGTCAAAAAAAAAAAAAAAAGTTTGAGATTGATCCAACTGAAATTCTTTGGCATTTCATAAGCGGCACTAAAAATGTCAAAATATTATGCGCGGCTTGAACCGAAAAGGCTGTCATGCTGTCAAGCATTCAACTCTCTTCTCTCTTATTGTCATTGTGATTGTCAATTCACACAGCGAGACTCTCAAGATCCAAAAGACCCAAGACGTAAGAGAGACCCATCCGTTCCATTGTTGTGAGCGCTTCTAACGCCTCACTAAACAACATGGACTTATGCCCGTAAACCTAATGAACGGATTAAGTCGACTGTCCGTCTGTAACAGTCGTTTCCATACATGTGTGTTGAGAGTGTGTATGTGTGTGTGAGTCTATGTTTGTGTGACTTTTCGATCGCATATTGGATCTAGTGTCGACCGTGTGTGGCAAGGTGATAAACTTTGATATTTTAATGATATGTTCAACAAAACGTTCGTTGCACATAAAATTTTGTTTAGTTCGCTTCGTGTTGTAACTGTTTTGGTAAATCGGTAAATCGGCTTTTGCTTTATAGCTTAAGATCCGCGCCCCCAACGTCCAGCATCACACTGAATGATATTGTTTGGCATTTGGTATTTGGTATGACATTAAACTCATTTTACAGGTGTCTCATAATTTATGACCTGTAAAAATCTCAATTTTTTCCACTCTATCCACACGACAGCTTGCTTCAATATCTCCACTTTTGAGACTCAACTGATCGATATAGATTTTGCCAACCAAATTACAAATTATACAACAATTTATCTCATAGTTTTTAATTTTTTATTGTATTTTTTGCTGCTTTAATTGCTTACACATATTTAAACAGAGCTTTGGTATTTTGTTTCTTAGCTGACCCGTTTCATTGACCATATTATTATCTCGATTTTGATCTTGATCTACTAGCTATTTGCCCATCATCTCACACATCTTACCAACCTTCTGTCATGACAACGCCCCACACACATCAAGCACAACATTTTAAGTGTGTGTGCTTTAAAAAAGCGTGTAACACGAACCGAACCGTTTTCTTTTGCTGGCAACTTCTTGAGTTTTATTTTATGGCAATATAAACGCGACGATTAAACCGTTAAAATTCAACATTTAAAATCATGTTCGGTTTAATTTCAAATCGAATTAATGCTCATAGTCGAGCAACTAGAAACAAAACTGGCTTCAAAAAAAAAGCAGCTGGGGCGGCGGCTATAAATGTACATATGTATATACAATACATATCATGCATATGCGCGATTATCTGTGTGTTGTATCTGTGGGCTATATAGCCAGTTATCTGGTATCTAGCGGCAGCTATCCACAGTCATGTCAGACAATCAACTTAACCAAGTTAGTCAAGCGGAGTTGGTCATTTCATTCAACGGCTAATAAAATGCTTGAGTTATCCACCAGAAAGGCAGTGGCTGTATCGAATGAATTTAGTGTGGTAAGCGTGATGTTTTTGCTACCACGTGACACGACTTTTAACTGCAAAGAAATTCAGAAAAGGTATACAATATGATGTGATATGATATTTTATGATTTTCAAGCTAGATTTGACAAAATTATATTGATTTTTTATTGTAAGAGATATGGTTTCACTTTTAAAAGAATCGTGCGTGATTCAATGGTCCATCTCTAGCTGAAATGAGTCAGCGGGCTGTGGGGAATAGTGAAGTAGACTGGCCGCATGGCACATCATTAAAATCAACGTTTACATACAGCAAACATCAATGCAGACAACAAATTCTTTTAACTGCAGATAAAAATCAGCAAAGCGCGCAACTGAAACAAAAGTGAAAAATATTGAAACGACTTGAGATTTACATTTGAAATAACGCAAACACGAACATGGCTTACAAGACAGAGAGAGAGAGAAAAACTGTTGGAAAGCGCTCTACAAGATTGCTGACTTCCTGAGCTGCTGACGCTTTTGTCCATGTGTGTGTGTTGCATTTTAGTTGAGCTCATTTACAATTCCAATTATGCACAACATTTTCTAATTACACGACCATCAACACATACACTATTGCCAGTGGCTAGTTGGCGGCTTCTTCTCCTGCCCGCTGATGGATCCCGGCATACATACATCAACGGATACGTCGTCGCGCTGATTTCATTTGACTAGAAGATGGTCACGTTGTTGGCGTGGGCTGTTGCCGCTGGTCAACATCAACATCATCATCATCGTCGTCGTCGTCAGCTGCTCTTTTTTTTTTTTTTTTGCACGCCATAATTATCATATGTTTTTAATGTGCAGCTAATTGTATTGCAATCATTAGTACATATGTACGACGAGTATGTTTTTAAACCAGTCTACACTGTGCAACGAGCGCGTGAAGCATTTTAATTGCGCCACAGCCGCAATTTTAATACATTTTTGAATTGAGCATAAATACTTGGTTTTTTTTTTTGTTTTTGTGTTCACTTCATTTCAGTTTCTTTTACAATTGCACATTACACATACGCCTGGGTAGCAGCAGCAGCAGCAGCAAAACTCTCTCCTTCTCTCCTTGTCTTCCTTTCACTACTGGTGTGCTCTATTTAATGTGCAGCTATCTCGCTCGGTTTGGCTTTTTTCAACAGCTGCTAAATTAGTTCAACACTTCAGTTGACGGCATGTTCCATTGGCATGACATTCAACTGACAGTTGGTAATCTCTGGCATGTTGGCAATTTCTGACAGACCAACTGACAGACAGAGAGGCGCACAAACTGTATACACAAAGTGGGAAAGAGCCAGAGATAGAGGACATACGCTACAAAGCGGTGCGACAGCTTTGCAACTGCTACTGCCAGGAGCGCAAAGATTGCACTGAAAGAAAAGTTCGATTAAAATGAATCGAGGCAAGATCTATACAAATATTCAACAGCAAAATTTAAATGGATACAGATTAAAAGTACACTTTTTTTTTTTAATTCTACAAACAACACACTCTTTTTTTCGCTCAGTGTAACTACATTGTCCCATGCCATCTGAAGTTAGTTGCATGAGTTGCTGTTGCAAATAAAATTGTTGCATTTAAGCAGTTACAACGCCTAGGCGCGCAGCTACGGAGAACAAGTCTTTCATTGTTATTGGGGGTAACAGGAACCAGGAACCGCAGCCCGAGGGCGACTTGTAAATTTCGAACGTTGATGTTTTTATTATGATTAACGTAATGGGTGTGGCTGGCTAGCTGGGATTAGCAATGCCATTTGGCCACGCACAATTATCGCTTTTGCTGCCACAAAATAAGTTGTTGCTGCGCTTTTTTGCGTGGGTGTTGCCAACAGTTGGCAGCTTTGCGGAATGTGTCGCTGCTGATGAGTTTTTAGTTTTTTTTTTATTTTCATTTGTTGTTTTTGGTCGATAACAAAGTGTTGCTCAATGTGGCCGAAGCAGACGCAGCGACGACTTCGACGACTTCGACAACGAAGCGTCGATGCTGAGGCACATTGAAAACCACCTGCTGGGCCTGGACACAAGGCACTGTAATCAGTTAAATGGCCAAAACGCAGAATGGGGAGAGCATAGAGTTGAGCGCGTGTCCGCAGCTCTAACGTGACACGATGGGGCACAAGTCAATGGCACTTCTTTCTCGTTTATCGTGATCATACACTGCGGCATCGCTAACCAAGAGCTTAGAGTAAAGAAATAAGTTGAACAACGTACTGACATTTGACTGTGGTGCCACAATGAACACGCCATAAAGCAAAAGTCAAACAAAAAATTAATAAAACGCAGACGAGCAGACAAACAACGGACAGTGAGGGGATCGACACCGATGGGCAACGGTCACTGGGACTTGCAGTTGGCTTTTTTGCATGTCGAACGATCGATCAATATATAAACGAGGGTATGGGATACGCAAATGCCCGACACGTCGGGGCTCTCTCTCTACCTGGGGCCAAAGAAGTGTTGTTTAGGGCTGCGAGAAGAAGTAGTAAAAGTATGTGCGATGTATGTGTATCTTTTACTCGCTCTCACTGCTGGCTGCTTTTAGCCTTTGGCCTCGAAAAAGTTTTTGGCATTAAAAGCGCATATAAAACTGTCAAATTGTTTTGTGCTGGCCAAAAGTTATGAGCCATCATTAGGGTTCAGCTCGTATGCAGTTTGTTAAGTGAAATTAAAAACAGGATTCTCTACCAAAAATTTCAGCGACTCGCAGGTTTGTCGCGGTTCCACATTCTCATTTTTTTTTTAAGGGGTCTAACGCATGTGTTGACAGCTTATTAATGTCTGGCTATAAATTGTGACCAAAAAAGGATGTCAAAGCTCTGCTAAGCAGTTTGGCAGAGTGCTGAAATTTTGGAAAATAAAAGCTTGTAAACATTTTTTAAGAACTTCAATAAAAAATTCCTAGCTTACTTAGAGAATAGTGGGTGGTCTGAGCTTAGAGAAATGTGTGTACTCGATGCTTTGCTCTTGGAAAACTCATCGTAAGCAATTGTAGGAGCTTGGCTGTCAAAAGTGACAGCTATAATTGCGACGTCATAATGCAGCGTCATGTCTATGACAGTTTAATTGTGGCTAGGAAAGCGCGCAATTACATGTCGAGCGCAAAAAAAAAGAAATACATGGAAAGGGGAGAGACGACGAGAGAAGAAACTATGACAAGCAGGCTGAAAATGTGGAAATATAATTGAAAGAAAATTTGCATTGGCAGGCAACTTGTTAGACGCCTCGGTTGAGACAGTCTTTGCTGCTGCTGCGGTTTGTGGCTGTTGCTGTGGCTGCGGCTGTTGCTGCTGCTTTGCACCCAATTAAAATGTTTCACACGTTTGCATAATTAATACTCAAATAGCGCGCACTTGTCGGCGAAACGCCCAGACATGGCCAAGTACGTTGACCACGAGGAGATGGAAGAGACGAAGACGTATGGAGGTGAAGTGCGCCCATTAATACTGTGTATGCCCCCATCGTTCAGTTTGCAAATTTTCATTTCTCAGAAGATGCTTCTGATGCTATTTGCCGCCGCTGTTGTCGAAATTGTTAATTATGATCTTGTGGCTTTGGCAGCGGATATGCGACATTTTTATGACAGCATTTTGACAAAATGAGCGCATGACAAATAAATAATATTGCAAATATGCCGAGCACAATACAAAGCGACAAAAACAAAGGAAAAGGATGCCCAACATGTTGCAGCACAACAAAAAACTTGACAGACAAAATGTTACTTGCATTTCGCGGGCCACAGACAAAACTGTCATCTGTCAATTTGACAGTTTAACTAGGTAATTAGTGTGTGCAACTAACTCTCTGAGTGAGCAGTCCTCTCAGCTTGTGCGTGTGCGTGTGTGTGTGTGTGTTGACTAGAAGCCAACTTGGCTGTCAGTGAGCACTAAAATAAAGAGCACTTGAGCCTGCCACAGATTCTCAGTTTCATTTCCACTGCCACTGAAATGTCTCTCTTCCGCTTGTAATTCATCATTTGACATGAAGAGATCTGCTGCACTGTAAGAAAATCGCTTAACTTATTGCAGGGTATAACTTTGGACTCCATGAAGTATATGCAATAAGCAGAAGGAGGTATCTCCAACCCTATAAAGTATATATATTCTTATCAGCGTGAATTTAAATATTGTAGTACAAGTTATAGATATAAGAAATACTTTTGTATGAGCAAAAACGCCTTTTTACCAGGGGTCTTAGTTGCTTTGGCTGACCATTTGATATATTTTGCATCTAGTATTATACCAATATATCAAATATATAACGTGGAATATATTTAGTATTTTGGTATATTTTAAAATCTCATTCAAAATGGGTAGCGGGTATCGCACAGTCAAGCACACTCACACTGTAGCTCTCACTTGTTTTTAATATGCGATTACAACTTACTTAATACAGCTGATATCATCATAATGCTGTTTTTGACAGTGTATTCAGCTCTGTTAACTTCATGCTGATCTGTTAGCTGACGCTGCCTTAAGTGTTATGCGGTCTCTGGACTCCGCGGGCGCGCACTTCCTGCTATCCCCAGTTGTCGAGTTGGGGTCTGGTTTGGTTTGGTTTGGGTTGCGTTGCAATGCGATGCAATGCGATGGGATTGCTCGGCAGCAATTACAGCACTTTTAAGTGCTTCACTGCCAGCTTCATTGCAGCGCATCGTCATCATCATCGTTGCGTTTGTCACTCGCGTGGAACCAAACAGACGAGTTCGCAAATAAATCATCTTGGGGTACCCCATCACTCGCTCATTCGCTTTGCTTCTGTAGTTTTCAGTTTTTACTCCCTCCATTCCTACTCCCCTCCTCATTTGTTGTACTACTTTACTTCATCTGTTTGCTGCTTTGGTATTTTATCTTATTTACGCGTTTTGTTTTGAAATCTTGCGGAAAATTATGTTGTACTACTGTGCAACTTGTGGGCACTTGAATGGGACGCCATGTGGAACGAATGGCACTTCAATTGCAGCCAGTGTCAGCTTATTGATTTGTTGTAGCTTTAGACGGATTGTGACTAAAGTGGTAGGGGAATAATGTCTGATTAATAGTGTTAATTATAGAATAAGTAATATAAAAATAAATTGATTTAAGTTTATATGTATTTTTATGTTTTCTGGACCATTCTTTACTTTAAATTACCTCTTTTATTCTGATTCTACTGAATTAATATACTTATTATTATCTTATTACACTTGCTACGGTTGCTTTGGCTGACGATTTGGTATATTTTGCACTGTATGGTATATTTTCAATGAAGTATATTTTAGTATTTTGTGGAATATTCATTTGGAATATTTTTAGATGATGGTCATAATGAAAATGGGTAACGGGTATCTTACAGTCGAGCCCACTTGAGTGTAGCTTTCTTACTTGATTTTGTCTGCCATATTTGCCAACCTGGCGTTTCTCGCTGCCAACTTCCTAGGGTATTGTGGTTTGAGCAAGTGCACCACAACCCATTCATTTAGCTTGGCAAATGAATATGCTACGCATTTAGCAACTACTCGTACTTAATAATTGGCCAGCTGGCATTTCAGGATTAAGAGACGCATCTGCCCAGTGAAGTTGGCGGGTTTCTCCATTTAATTAACTGTTGGCGCTGAAGATGCTTGTGATGTTGCATGCAGCAGACACATCATTATTAAAATCACCTGTAATCAAGTTCAAACGTCAAAAACTAGAAAACTAGAGCAGCCTCACACACACACACACATACACATATTTACACACAATCAGGTGTATGCCAACACAGGCACACACACACTCTCACATATATTATAAGCATGAAGCAGCGATCAAAACAACATCAAAACCGATTTAAAATCGATTAACCTGTTTCTCTGTGGCACTTCATAAGCCAAGTGGTCGTCGTCGTTGCTGCCGCAGACGCCGAAAAACGTGTGCGGCAACAGCCACAACAACAACAACAACGGCAACAGGTTGATTTACGGCAAATTCTCACATGTCAGTCCGAAAGCAACAACAAAAAGAAGGAATCAAGTTAAATGCGGCTGCAGCAGAGAAAAACAAAAAACGAAAAAAAAATACATGCGAAGAACACAAAAATGATGCCGCTGTTGCTGTTTGCTGCAGCCGACGCCGACAGAACGTTCAACAACAAACACGCCCCCAACACTCACACACACTCAAAAAAAAGGCAAAAGGGTAAAACTACAACTCGGCTCAGACTGAGGTGAGAAAATGTTTGATTAGAAATTGGCCTAAACTACGAGCCTTGCGTGTGTCGGTTAGATCGTGGCTTTTGTTGCTTGCCGCCAACAGAAGCTTCAGATCCAACAGTATGGGTAGTTTGAAAAGTTCTAAATACTATAAATATGATACATATAAGCTTATAGGATACAGACAGATTGAAGTAATGTAACTAAATGTAATAATTTACTGTTTAAAATGAGAGAGCTAAGATAAAGCAATTTCTTTGAGTATAAATCATTGAATGAAAAGTTCTATAAATTATATATATCACACATATAAACATATATGATTCAGACAGATTGGTTTAAGTTAATTGTAAAGCAAATAAATCTAGTTATTTATTATTTAAAACTGACAAATATTTAGTGACAAAGCTTAAAATTAACGTAACCAAATTTAAACTAATTTGATTCAATGAATAACATATTCTATAAATAATAAATGACAGATCGAAATTAGTTTAACGGAAATGTAAAGTAAACGAATTTAGAAATTTACCGTTTAAATTTGCCACATCTTAAATGTGAGAGCTTAAAATTAACGTAACCAATTCTGAACTAATTTGTTTGGGTATAAATACACCTCCCCCAACCCTGGCATCAGGGCTGGCGTAGAGGAACGCCCCAGCTAAGCTCAATTTCACGCCCAATACTTCAAAACGAAATTTTAATTTATTAAGCGTAACAATTTTATAAATTACGCTCATTGCATTGAATCCCCCGGTCACTTTACAAAAGGGGTTGTTAATCCGGCGTAATGTTATTGTTGTTGTTGTTGTTGCTACTGTTGTCTTCATTGTTGTTGTTGTTGTGAGGCAAACGAGTGCCAAGTTGTGATATTTCGCACATTTTACCCCTTTGTTAGCGGTCGCAGTATAATGCTAAGGGCTCAACCCAGGGACAGAGACAGAGACAGCCTATATTTCTCCCCGTACGCAACTCTATTTGTTAGGGTTGACTTAATCAGTACGCGCCTCTTCTTTGACTCTCCTGGCATTGTTTGGCCAAGTTGACAGTTTATTTTGCTGTTATCTATGGTCTCATTAACGGGGTAAATCGCTATGAATGCTTCAATGATTTTTGACTTGGTCTTGAATCTTCTTCTCGGCGAAAGCACTCAAGTCTGAAATCAGTTTTAGTGGGACAACCCACAAGAGCGCACAAAACAAAATGAAAGTCAAAAGCATTACAAAACTTTTGGTGGTATTGCTTAAAGTATGGTGTAAAGTATGTTCACGAATCGCTTTAACAAATTTGTAGCACAAATAATCTTACATATTTGTTATGGCCCACATTATTTGCGATGTTAACTAACGTGCTTGAACATTATTTTTTCTTAATCGACATTCAACGTCGACGTGACTTTAAGGCATTTGGTGTTAGATTTGCATCCGCTGTACGAGTTTTCTATCAAAAAAGTTGTTGATACAACTCTTTGAACATGTGTTAAAACATTTCGCAAAACTGTTTGAGGAACTTGTTATAGAACATGTGCCACGAATGTGACTTTTGCCATAACAATGCTGTTAAATAATATACAAATATTTTAATTGCAACTCATGTAAAATTAATGTACGCAAATGTGTTAACCTCAGGTCGATAATTGGCTGGATTAGTCGAGAAGGGAAGGTTGAAAAGCAACTGGGTGATCAGCTCATATTCTTAAAATATACCAAATTAATATACCTAAAAAATACTGAAATATACCAAATCTAGTATTTAGTATAATTTAGTATTTTTGTTGTATATATATAGTGATATATAAATATAGAAACTGGATGATCAGCTTATATTCTTAAAATATACCAAATTAATATACCTGAAAAATACTGAAATACACCATATGTAGTATTTAGTATATTTTCTCATTTTTGCTGTATATGTAGTGATATATCAATATACGAAACATAGTATAGTAGTACCGTAGAGTACTAAAATATACCAGATTTTCAGGCAAAGCAACTAAGACCCGTAGTAAGTAGGCGTATGCCTTGGGTAAAGGGTATAAATAGTAAAAACTTAATCTTTGCTCGATAGTAGTTGCATATCAAAGAAGAACTTGTGAAATCAGCAAAATTTTGCAGAGTGTTGAAAGCGGCAAATGTATCTTATGTGTTCCTTGCGGGTCTGTGACATGGAGCTGCATAATGACAATGTTGAAAGACAGCGACAATGACAATGAAAATGACAATGGCAACAAAAAACTGAAAACAGCAACACACAATGATGGAATTAAGGAACTGTCCATTGTTTTGTTGCAAGCGGCGAAGTAGATTCAGTTGGCAACTGAAGCGTTATCAACATGCATGCAATTTACTCATCATCACCAGATCGAGAGGTGATAGCAGACATGTTACTTTTTAATTGACGCGAAGATGAGTCAAAATGAAATATTACTGCAACTAATATGAGTCGCCGCTTTGGCCCAAAACCGGCAATTACCAAAGGAACACAGAAAACCCGTTGGCCACCACAACTTGAACGTAAAACTTGGCAAAACTGTAAACTGCAAAACTGCAAACTGCAGTTGAAGTCGTGAGTCGAGTGGACTGTTGAGTTTTGCCTATGTTGAAAGACAATAATGCTTAATAATGAGCTGTAAAGTTTATTAATTGCCAGTGCGAATTGTTGCGACGCTCGAGCAGCGCGGTGGGGATCGTTGGTGGTGGTGTGCTACACCTATCTCCATTCAAGGTGCGGCTAATGAGCCATTTGCGTGTTGTCAATTTTACTGTATATTATTTGCAGAAGAGCCGCTACACACACACACACATTTACACTCACACACATTAAAACTAAATTATTGAAACTTTTCGTTTCGTTTCTTTTCGGTTTTTGTTTAGTTTTTGCAAGTTGCAACCGACAACTGACAACTGCGCCATGTGTCAAAGTTCGCTCGACAGCACACAACACACACACAATTAATTGTAAATTGTTTGCCAGCCAAATGCTTTTCTTGCCATATGTTGCAAGCCAAAGAACAAACAGTTTCTAGTTAACACTTTGTAATTGCACAATGCAAAATCACTGAACTGTATGCGAGACTCTGACAAGTGAAAGATTCTCTCATTCTCGGCTCTATTTTCGTTTTGAAGTTGGAGTGTGCCATAAATCAATCGAATCCTTTTGAATCCTCCCTTTTTTTGGCTGTATAAATTTAAATTGAGTGACAAAAAGAAAAACGAACAACGAGAAGCGAAAAATGGAAAACTCGAACTTGTTTTGCATTAAATGATGTGTGAAATGAAGCCGTTAAACATGTCCATTGGGATGGGCTCGACGATTTCTCTAGCTGACTTGTCACACTCAAGGGTATATGCAAATTAGCTGCACTGACTCTGCAGCAAAAGGGGACATGAGTTCTGTTGTGTCTTGCGTCTAGTGATGATAATTGTACTTTTATCTTAAAAAACAAAAATTTAAATAAAAAAGCTTCTCTTTATGCTTTCGTTTGGTTGCCTTACAAAAATTATATAAAATTTTTGTAAGCAATTGAATTTTAATTGTTTTTTTTTTGCATTTACTGAAAGCAATTCGTAGCTCTGTCTCATCTAAATATCAAATATGGTGCTGTCATATGTTGAACTGATTCAATGTCTCTCCTGGACCCAATCTATCTGCTGTCATATTAAAACTTAACAAAATTCAAACGCACTCACACTCACACCACAAGAATGCTTTTGACACTTTTGGTAATTGTCATTTATGGAGCAGCTGAGACACTTTGAGCTGGTCTCTGACCATTCGGACTTGTGCCACAAGCCGCAGTCGAGTTGATTTGCTAATTGCTGAATATGTCTCCAGATAATCAATGTTTAAAATTTGACATAGACGATGTCTCGTAGTCGAAAGGCCATCCAACTAAGCCAGGTTGGCAAGTTGTTTGCCCAAAATTGACACGACAATTACCAAAGGTGAGACTGAGGTCAAGAGAGATGAAGAACTGAAGAGATGGAGAGCTGAGAAGATGGGTTCAGTTTTGGTCAGCTGTTTTGGGCTCATTTGCTGACCACAGCGTGTCGTGTGCTAACAAGCCAACATGTCCATATCCATGTATATTATCCCCCCTCTACCTGCTACCTTCTGTGTCCTGTGTGCTCTGCATGTCCTTATGCGAATGTGTTACTTTTGGGCTGTCTTGAGTAGTTATTGTTATATTGTCCTGACATGTCGCAATGGGGCTCAGTGTGCGAGTCGAATTGAACCCTTTTTGCTTATTGCTGCCACTCAAGTTGCGGTTGTCAGGACACCTCTTGCCTGCCTGTCCTTACATATCATTCTCCTGCCTAAGCTTTTGCGGTTTTTGCATACAAGTACGAATACTATTTAAGCTGCCTACATACATCATACATCATGCATAATTTGTGTATATGTTTTTACAGTTTTCTGCGGTCACATTTATAATTAAAAGCACATTAATTAGCCGCTTTTCCGGCCAGTGTCTCTGTCTCTCTTTCGTCTTTGGCTTTGTAGTTTGTTGCATTTTTGTTGTCGATGGCATAGCGTTGATGTGACAACGACAACAACCACATCTTGTCAATGCTTTGATCTTTTTTATATAGCAACAACAATAAATGAACATATTTCTCGCGGTGAACAATTTTTGCAACAAGTCTGTGTCGGCTAGATGAATTTGTCAATGCACTTGCAGTATAGTGTGCAAATTAATATACCGCAAATATACTAAAATATACCAAAGGTTATATTTGGTATATTTTGTATTAAAATACATACATACAGCTGTGAACATTAAAATAGCAGTGTGGCTAAAAAAATACTAAATAACGGATTTTTATTAGTTGATCGCTGGCACATTATTTTTGTTAAATGAAACATAGAGATATGAAAGAACCAAAAATTCTGATAGATTTGTCCAGTTTTTCTATTATTTTGATATTTTTACATAAACGCAACACGTTTTGGCTGCACTTTGGAATATCAGTTTTTGATTTTCTTCCACGAAAAGAGCCGAAATTTTATGTAAAGAGATTAATTTAGTATATTATTATAATTTATACGATAATACACTAGAATAATACCCCTTTGTAATACCCTTTTACCCTATGGGTAGCGGGTATACAATTTTGTAGAAGTAGCGCATTTAGCAGATCTACTCGAACTATTCGCAGTTCAAGAAAACAGCTGACTAATGCACAACGATTAAAGTCTGAGGCAACCATATCGTCTGTGTATGTTGTGCTTTCCCTCAACACACTGCATGCTCCTCTCTCGTCCACTCACTAATACACACGGACTCACTGACAGACCGCACACATGTAAAGCGAGGCAAACGACCAACAAAAAAAGACGAAATCAACATATAAAAAGAAACTCTTTGCAAAATGTCGCCGACGACATTTTATTTCGCCAGATTTTCTTGACTAATTTTTCATTTTCTTTGCTTGCAAAGGCGAATTGTAGTCGTAATAAAAAGAAGCAGAAAAAAAAGTGCAAGAAAAAGCAAAAATGTCGAAAAGAACTTGGCAGTCAGCACAAGGCACAATTAATCACGGTCACAGTGTTTTGCGGTGTAACTGAACTGAGAATCGGAAAATATACGAATGTGAATGCGAATCCGACTTGGATTCGGATACAGATTCAAATACAGATTCAGAGGCAGTTCGTCGAGTATGCGGGGACTCGGCAATGTGACAAAAATTTCGCCTGATTTTGTCTTAATTAACGCCAAACGCTTCAATAGCGATAAAATATGCGCCAGTCGCTTTCTCGCTCTGCCCTGCTGCTTGCATTGCACTGTCTTTGGGCTTTGGGGCTTGCTCAATTCCAATTAATGTGCCTCACGCGCGCTCATCAGTCAACAGCAGGCTTGCGGCTGGTGCAAGATTTGCTCGGTTTCCAAATTCACGCATCATTCGCACATTGGTGGCAGACGCGATCACAGACCCCGAACCGCGCTCTCAGACCCGGTTGCATATTTAATTGGACCACACAGCGATGCAAGACAGATGCTTGTGTAGTTACCCTGTTAAATTGAATGCTGAAAAGGGTATGCTGAAGTTTACTTAGATGAAGTATAACAGTATAGCTTGTATTTATACTGACGTTTATTTCAATGCTTTTAGCTTGGTTTTTAGTGTTCGTTTTTTCGTTCTACATTCATTTCACATTTATTGAATGTACTTGCAGGGTATTTCCTTTGTCACCCGTCTCCGCTCGGTCCCATTCTTAATTTGTTTTTCCTCACTTTTTTTCGGTTGGTCACCGCGTCGCCGCTTTGAACATTTGTCTTATTTTGCGCTGACAACTTTGGAAGCTGCTTAAGTCGCTTCACTGGCTTCAATTTCAAGCTACCGCCCGGGTGTAGGTGTCAGTCGTGTCTGTCTCCCCGCCAGCCTCCTCCCACACTCCTTTCGGGTCTTATATGCCATTGAACTCACCATCTACCATCTTGGGGTTGTGTATGTTTGTGAGTGTTGATTTACGGTTCGCATTGCTAACCAATTATGACTGAGTCAATTGCAATTGCTGTGGCTCTGTTTGTCGTTTGATTAGCATAAAACAAACTATAATTTAAATTTATTAACTAGTTGAGTTTTACAGTATGCAGCAAGTATTTGAGAGATTGTCTGATTGCATGTTGTGTATACGCCTTGTGGGCTGTCAAAAATCATAAGCCAGCTCACTTGTCAACACTGTCAACTGCGCACTCGACTCGTGATCATTCAGAATGCTAATTTCTATGCCATATAACAAACTTGTGGTCCAGCAGCCATGAAGATAGAGTTCAGCACACACAGCACCAGCTGACAGAGGAGTATTAATGAAGCCGTCAGCAGTTCGAGTCAATGACAAAGTGAAAGGCAGCAGGCAGCATCCCATCCAAAAACTTTCCAACATAGAACAGAAATTAAAAACAAAAAAAAAAAAAAAAAAAAACTGCTGCACTGACTCATCGAGAATATGACGTCTTAGAAAGACCTTTTACAAATCATATAAAATCATATTATTCATCGATCATTCAACGCGCGTCATAATTCGCTAGAAAGAAATATAGTTTGTTATGTTTTATTTTTTCTCTGTATATTGTGAAACGACCCGAGTTATGAGTATGATCTATATGGGGCCTTGTTCAACTGTCGCTTAGTTTCCATTGTTGAAGAGACAATGGGCGCATTACCCGAACTCTAGGCGAAGTGAACTGAGCGTGATCGTGACTGCACATTGTTTATAAGGTGTGAAAATATTTAAGACTTTACATGAAAACGTTTGCCTATAAAACTGTTGATCGTTGAAAATTATGATTGATGATTGAACGATTGAATGCGCATTCAATTGATTCATGTACCACAAAAAAACAAAAAATAAAACGATAAAATCAAATGAAAAACTCTAACAACTTGTTGTCCTTACAAGTTCTCTCTTTTTTTTTACCTCTACATATGTATAAATTTTTGTTTTATTCGTTTCTTTGTACATGCTTTTTTATAGTTATCATAAAATAATTGCCTCGAGTTTTATAGCATTGGGAGATTTATGCCTCGCAGGCGATCGATCAGCGTTTGTCAGCTCGATTGAAGGCGGCTTTTACTTCACGAAGGTATGAATACACTCGAACTTATACGAGTCCATACGGGTACTCATTCAACACTGTGTGTGGGTGGTTGGTTTGTTATCGCTTGAGTCATTGGAGCCATTGTGTCTGGTTGGGTTGTCTGCGTGTGGGTTAGCCTTAGGGCAGCCAACAATCCGAGAAGAATGAGGTTTACGAATATGAAAACATTTGGATTAGTTGGCTTATAAAAAAAGCTCACAATAAATGTGTGTGTATAAATAACACGTGTAGGCATTTTTTATTGCTATTTAAATGTTGTATTTATTTAATAAAGTTTTATTTATGGTCAAGACTAGTCATAATGTCGATACCGAGATATTTATTAAGATCTTTATTGATGTCTTTGTAATATTTAATTAATCTGTTGAATTTTTTGTTTGGCCTTAATCCATTTTTTTTACGTAGATTGATGAAATGTGACGAGAATTTTAATGCAATCAGCACTAAAAGTGTTTTGTGGTTTTTGTTCAGCTAAATTTTCGCTTTCTATATTTCAACACACAATACTTTTGAGTATTTTTGCCTTTCACTTGAGCGACCTACGCAAAAATGTTGTGGATTCGGTGATTGCCGAAACCTTAAAAGTCTTGTCAATCAACAGTTGACAAGGTTTACCTGCCTGCTAATTAAGAGTTATGATCGATCTAAACATGCATAAATTGCCTGTGAATAAGCGCAACACTAACAACAAGTTGTGGTAGCTACCGCACAACATCAACATCTGCTTACCATATAACAAAGAAATACATACAGACAGACATACTTAAAGAGAGAGAGGGAGACAGAAAGAAGCCATAAGTTTCGCCTGGTTTTAGCTTCTTGGTCTTTAGCAACATGGGCAATGGGCAATGGGCTTGGCCACAATGTTGCTAAACATGTCAAGAGCTAAACTGCGTGGCATTGTTGTAGCATTCGATGCTGGCGTTGTTCGCTTTTAGCACCCTACAGCCATTTCACATAAACATTACGATAGTCGGTTGGCCCAATGAACACGTTACAACAAGGAGCTCTCAAACTCCGACAGCAACAACTCCTCGGTCTCCTCTCACAAAACTCTCGCACTTATATTTCTTTTCGGGGCATGTGGCACTCGTCTTTTTACAAAAGGCAGCGTAAATTGAGTTTATTGCGACGCCGTATTGCAGGCAAATTACAGGTCGGCGCATTTAACTTTGTGCCAGGATATGAAAGGGGGCAGACAACCACTGGATACGAAGCTGCCTGTCAGCTAATGAGTGTTACCGGGCGCGACTGCCAAATGTTTTCTGCCTGTACCTCAAATGATTTTTTGCCTCAAAGGGCATACTAAAGTTTAAGTGGCTGGAAAGGACATTAAAATGTTAGTATACCAAAAGTTGTTGTAGATCTAAATCAGAAATCGTAGATGAACTGATTATTAAGATGATTTAAATAAAATATTGACAGAGGTAGAGCATATAAAAATAATAAAGTAGGGTATGTTAAAGCAGCGCAAGTTCCTTTCATTCATCCGACTCGTATATCAAAATAACCCATAGTTTTTTGTACTCTCAACGTTATTATGATTATTATATTTCAACCTTTTTTTTTGAGCTGTTCATTTTGCATTTCATATACAATTCATTCAGCAATGGTCTTAATTTTTTCTCACCTCGTTGCATTATTTAACGCAAATTAAAATAATTTGCGGTTCCGTTTCAGGGGCTCCACATACTTACTTCTTACTTACATATAGTCGGTCCACTCCACAGCAATCAACTTGAAACAGGTTCGCTTCAGGTTCAACTCAAGTGCGACAGTCGACAATACAAATTCAAGTGCAACACGCATATGCCGCTAAAGAAATGTGCACTTTTTTTGTTTTTTTTTTCTTAAAGCCGAGGCAACAACTTAAGAAGAGAGAAAAAAAATAATATTGCAATTTACATTTGCTGCAATTATGAAAATGAATTGAAAACTAGCGTCGGCAACGTTGAGTCGCGTCGACTCGCATTATAAATTGAAAGCAAATGCAGTAATATTCTCTTAATGGTCTACAAAATGGGGTCCGTTGACTTTGATAGGGATTTCACTTTAAATTATTTCAAGAATTTACTAAGCTTAAATGTGTTGATTCTATGTAGAATGTATTTAAGAAATTCTTCTGTGAGCAATCGGGTTTAGCTACTTTGGCTGACAATTTGGTATATTTTCTACGCTATGGTATATTTTGAATGAAGTACTTCATCGATATACCAAATAAAGCCTTCACTATAATTTTGTATCTTTGAGGTATGTTATTTGGTATATTTTAAGCTTAATACCGCACTTTTGCTTTTATTCAAATTGGTAGCGGGTATCTCACAGTCGAGCATACTCAACTATAGCTGTTTTACTTGCTTTAATTTGTTCTTCGCTGTTGCATTTGGTCTCCTTCGGATGTTTGCTGCTTCCGCACTTATTATGACAGGTGACAACACTTGAGGCGCGCCAAAGGAGGAAATGAATGTGTCGTTGTTGCTCTTGTTTATAATGTTGCTGCAGTTGTGCTTGGATGGATGACTGGATAGCTTAACACTAGGGGTGTATTATCCACTAAGTTGTTTTTAAAAGCAAGACAAGGCATCATTTTGGTTGCTCGCTGCGCTGGTAAAACTTGTTAACTGCTTTTGGCATGCAAATGAGACATTAGTCAAACGCACTGGGGCATCAACTAACTAACTATAAGCCTAACCCTTTATTCTTGGCAGCAGCAGCAACAGAAGGGGCAGCAGAAGAAGAGCTAGTAGTAATAACAGCGGGAGCTGCGGGAGGTTGCCCCATAAACAAATAAACACATTTTAACCCCTTTTTTTTGTAGTTTGGCTGATTTCAGCTGCTTTTGCCATGAACTAAGACCAAGGTCTATGGAATTTCAGGCACCTGCCAACGCACATGTTTAGACAAAGGCATTAACAAATTTACTGCTATTCGGTTAATAGTTTGGCGCCCTGGCTAAACAAAGGAATGCTCATCGTCGTTACATTTGTTGTTGTAGTTGCTGTTGTTAGTCGTTGTTCTCACTCTATGGGGTTTTTCTTTATGGCATATGCGCATGTCGGCAATTACATGAAAACTTGAAATTGTTTCACCTTTGATGTTGGCCCGTTGATTATTATTTGTTTGCCTCTCGCCTCTCGTTTGCTTGTTCTGTGCATGTCAGTCCATCATTCCGTCAGTCAGTCAGTTAGTCAGGCAGTCAGGCAAGCCAGTCCAGTCGCTCTCTAATAGACTTTGCATTGTTGATAAGAGAACCATACCATATAACACATATCAACACTTGCAAAAGTGTTTTGCATTATGCACTTTGTGCGCTGACAGAAAATCAATTGGAGCCATACCAAAAAGCTAAAAACTTACCAACATATTTTCCTGTTGACAGCAATTTAATATTATCGCTGTGTTATTTTCTGCACGTACCCAGTGAATGCAACAGACCCAAACATGCAAGCTCAACGGGATGGGAAATGAGGATGTAGATGAGGAAGAACTTCTAAAACGCCTCATATTGCCAGTTGAGATATTTTCCTAAGAGAGTGAGCAGGCTAGGGATATTATTATGGAATAATCAAAGATATTCTTTAGTTAAGAAATTCAACTGATATTAATATCTTGAATGTTTTTGTTATTATCGTGTTTTATTTTATAGGTGCTTACAAATAATGTAAAGAGGCTGGGTTTGAAATTTAAACAAATTTTATATATTAATTAATTTGTTCATTAGTTAATTTATTTTGGTTATTATTTCATAAATTATTTTTTGTAAATCAATTTGAAACTTATTAGAAATCTCCTTTAACTTCTACAACTTCGAGTTGATCGCGTTTTTTTTATACGTATTATATAATATGTAAAAATATGTATTAAAAGTTGTACAGGAGTTGAGTTTAGGATTTGAACTTTTTTGAAGTTCATTAATCTTAAATTATTTAACACGAAAATGTATCTTAATTAGAAATCTCCTTTAATTTTATCAATTCATTCAGATTTGATCGAGTTTTATTTGAGAGTTTAATAATAATGTAATGAATAATTATGTATGTATTTTATACTATTCAAGTTATTTGAAAGTTTATTAATTTATAAATCATTTGCAGTGAATATTTAATTATTTTTATATCCATTTTAAACTTATTACAGATCTATAATAAGAGTTATTTTTAAATTATTTTCAATGAATATTAAATTATTTGTATATACTATATATCAATTTAAAGTTTAATAAATCTTCTCCAAATTTTATATTTTTAAGCGTGTTGATTTTCTCATTTTTTATTGATACAAAGATTAAATAAAATATCGCGCGTGTAAGTTGATTTCTTCGTATTAGTGCATTACTTACTGCAAATTAGTAATGCAAATTCCCTGAATTATCGCTGCACATGATCATTTGATGAATTGCTGCTGCGCCCCTTGATGATATATGGTTTTGAAATTAGCAACGACGAAAACGAAAATTAAGATTTCAACCGACCTCACCTATGTACATATGTATGTTAGCTTTAGCTGCCTAAAGTTGGCATTTCTCGTAATAAAAAATGCTTGCCTGCTAGCACGACAATAAAAGCACACAATCCTACTTCCCTTTTACTGCTCCTGCCAAGCGTATCCATTTCATTCCGAAAAAAACCAACAAAAAAAAAGAGAAAAAACTATTTTTATAACGTACTAATAACTGCAAAACTTTCACTGCTCGTTTTTCTGTCGCTTATACGATGTTGTCGTTGTTGTTGTTATTAATTAAATTACACGGCAGGCATTTTACAACATTTACAGCAAATTACAACGGTCACATACATAGAGAGCAGTAAAAAAAACACAAAAAAAAACAAAAAAAAAACATTATATCAGCAGTCCAAAAATAATCATAAAGCAGAGAACCCAGAGCTTCAGTTTCGTTCTTTGTAGTTGTTGCCAGTGCCAGGTATCCATGAGAGTGTTAACACTCATAACAACTGCTAAAGCCCATTTTCGCATGTTGGCAGCTTATAAAAATGCAGTCATATAGCACCACACAACTTGAACCTCCTCCTCCTCCTCCTACTCCTCCTCCCTCAATCTCCTTCTTGGCACAACTTTAGAGATTTTGTGTGTGCGATAAACACGCGCCCCAGCACAAAAGTGTAAATTAAGTCCATGCCCGTGTGTGTGGGCCGATGCGACGAATGGACGTGCAAAAATAAAAAAAGTAGCGTGAAAAGAGAGAAAACTATATCTAAAGAGCCAAGAGAGAGAGACGTAAAGAAAATTATGAGTTATGCCATGCAAGGACAACACTGAAAAAGAATTATAAAATCAAGATTTTGGTCTAAGTACTAAGAATTTTAATCAAAAAAGTGTGTCAAGAACATGAAAATCTTAAGGTTCGAAAACACATCAATAACGTTTATATAATATAAGACCAAGTTCTGTTTAATAAGAAGAAAAAAATGGTATAGTTTTATAAACTCCAAAAAATTTGGTTTCATTGTTTGTTTTCTAACTATTTCATTATTATTTTACTATTTTTTTTATTTATTCAGTTATTTATTTATTCACTATATACTTATCTTCGACTCGCGCAACTTTTGAACCCAGGACCTCCTCTCTTTGACTGCAATAAAGAATGAATCGCGACAGTTCGACTAGACTAAAAAGTTTATAGGAATTTCGATTACAGAATTACAGAATTTTGTAACCTAAATCTAGTATTTTTGGTTTTATTTTGAAAAGTTGTCATTTTTCTTACTAATGTTCTTAGTTTTACGAATTAGTTTCTTAAGTGGATTTATTTTAAAAGCATAATTCTTAAGAGAAATGTTCTCGATATTAGAAACTATTCTTTTCTTTCAGTGTAGGCAGAGCAAGCTTCATTTGCTAAGCCCCGCCACTTGAAAAGAAGCCTAGGCGCAGTCATAGTCATAGTTATAGCCATGGGGCAGGGACATGTTGCAGTTGCAGCAGTTCCAACTGCGACTACTACTAGACATTTGTACAGTTAGCGTGTTGCTCATTAGCATGAAAATTTTCATTGTTATTGTTGCTGTACATGGAATTTATGACTGCCGCATGCGAATGTGGGTTAGTTCTCTCTCTCTCGCAGTGTGTGTGTGAAATGGGAGCAATTTTATGCTCATCAGCGAGTCGCATTTCTCAATGCCAAGACAAAAGCGCGTCGCATTGCGTTGCCTCGCCTTGGCTGGCTGACTCGTCGTCATCGCCGTGGCCGTCGTCGTCTCATAAATTAATTAATTTGTGGTGTGGCTTTCAGCGCGTTATCAATGCGCCAGGATCAGGTGAGCGCGACAGGATCGGGCATTGAGCTCAAGGGCAGCTGCCTTTAATAAAAATTGCTGTTAAGACTCATTATAACAAAGGCACCGTCTCCCCATCGCAGCTAACAGCTCACAGCTCAGAGCAACTCCTCGAGAAGTCCAGGATAATCAGGCAGAATAAACGTGCCTCAAAAAAACTGGCAACATGTTGCAAGCAACACACACATGATGACTGTTTATTTATATTGTTGGTGTTTGCTTCGTTTGCTGTTCTTTTCATTTTTACTGACTTTTTTAGCGCTGCTTTGCGACTTATGCAAACAAGCCAAAGTTGTACAACATCGTGTTAAAAAACTTGTTCGCAATTAAACGATGTCCTGCCGCGGCGTCGTCGCTGACTGACTGTCTACCCTGACCAAGTCTTCCCTTAGTGTGTGTGTGTGTGTGTGTGGAATGTGCCACAATGAGCATGAGATGAGGCACGTTGCGCTGGCGCAGCACCTTCCACCTGGCGTTCAGGCCAACAACAACAAGCAACTTGGGGTGTTCAACAAGACAAAGGTTGCACGTAAATGACCCAAGTTATCATAAATATGTCAAAAGCTGAAAATTAAATGCACAGCATGCCAGTCCATACTACGATCCATGTCCAGCAAGATGCTGAGTCTCCAGCTTCACACTCCTCTGTCGAATAAAAAAGGGCTTTAGCTTTAGATCTTGGATCGTTTCGTTTCGTTTGGCTTGGCTTGGCTTGTTTCGTTCTGCTTTTTTATTGACATTTTTGCACTTGTTTAAAAGTTTGATTTAATGCATTTTTCGCATCATGTTAAACACGGACCACACGTGGCGCCGCCTCTTGTATGAAATTTAGTAGATCGCTTTTGGGGATTTTACGTTTTTTATACCCGCTACCCATACTATCAGGAATAGTATTATATCAGGTAGAAGGAGGCATCTGCATTTGCTGACAATGTGGTATATTTATCACTCTATGCTATATTTTGAATATCATACTATATCAATATACCAATTATATCATTCAGTATATTTGCTTATATTTGTATATTTCTTGGCTTGCATTATGTGCTACGCTCATTGATGAGTTGTGTCAGGTGCTAAAAAGACGAGTCTAAAAATGTGCTTTATATGTATATTATATATAACTAGAATAATAGCAAGGAATTTTATATATCATATGTATTGAAATCTTTTATTCCCATAAGTTATTTTTCAAATACTTCTTCAAAGTTTATAAGAAATGTATTTGCTAAAAGTTTTCTTATTGCTGCTTATGCTTAAGTGCAAAACTGATAAATAATTCGACACACAATGTGTGAAGTATTCAATAATTATTACAAAAAATATTTGTGTGTGAAATTAATTGCATTTATATAAACGACACGCACAAATTGTTAAAAGCAATTGTCAAAAGTGTTGTACAACACATTCCACACGCTTCGTTTTGCGGATCGGACAATTTAAATGCCTGGAAAGAAACCTCGACAAAAAAAATACCTTTATACGAAATACAAGTTTTTGGGCATCCGAAATAATTGAAAACAAATTTTTGCATATGTTTTTCAGAAAGACGACCCGCAGAGCACAAGCGAGAGCGCGAGACAAGGTAAACGAAACATTTTATGAATGAATAAAAAACTGCTTGATTGTGTGAGTGAGTGTGTGTGTGTGTGTGTGTGTGTGTGTGTGGAGACTGTGGCGACTTCTTGGCTACCTGGCCTCACACGTCATTCATAATCGTGGCTAACAAATGTTGATAAATTCAAAATTATTAGCCCGAATTGAGTTGGATATTTGGTAAGTAGTCGTCGTAGTAGTAGAAGGAAGAGGAGGAGAAGAGTGTTGTGTGTGTGTGTGGTGCGGAAAGTGGAAATGTGGGCTTGTTGATTTTAATAAATTGCGCCATTTATCATTGATTGGTGGTATGAGCGGCAGGGGAGGTCGGAGTCTTTATATCGTTTTCATTTCAGTATAGATAGTCAGTGAAGACAATGCCTTACAATATTATGTTGAAATCATTGAGAGGCCATTTAAGGCAAACTGTGGAGCTTTTCATATGCAAATGCCCAAAACGAGGACCACCCCGAACAACAACTCGCTGCTTGCTTCCCAGAGAAGAAAAAAAAACTGAAGCTCAACTCAATTTTTAGTCTGTTTGATTTCTAAACAAAAAGTACTACAAAAAACAACAAGAAAACGAACTGTCTGATGTCAGTCGAGTTATTAGCTGGGCTGCTGTATGCTTATCGATTACAACTAATCGTGATTAAGTGCATTCCATTTGTTGGCTGAGGTTGAGGCTGAGGCTGAGGCAGAGGAAGCCAAAGCGGGCAACATGTTGCAGACTCATGCTGCCACAAACAGTCGCTGGACATTGGAGGCAGTTAAAGCTTTGGCTGCAAGACAAATTAATCGACGCGATCAATTCCGCCTCTCGAACGCTGCTGATTTTGATCTTCGACACTTTGTGCACCTCTGCGACTCGCATCTTTGTATCTTTGTATCTCTCTTTCTTGATACTGCGTATGGATCTGCACTTTTGTGCCGTCTCATTGTCGAATGGCTCAGCACATTTGTGTGCCGCGGTGTTAAATAGCTTGTTTGTTATTCACCCCACACACACACATACACACACAATTCATGGCTGTCGTCCCCGCCTGGCTGTCTAACAAACTTAGGAGGCTGCTGTGGCTAAAAAGAAGGTTCATGTCCATATCGATGCTCATGCCCAGCCCAGATTAGCTGACTCAATAACTCACGATTGTTGTTGAGACTGTCAGTCACTCAGTGGGTTTTTATTAGCACTCGAGACACTCGATCGAGAGGACTTGAAGGGTACTCGAGAAGAGAGCGCGCGCGCGCTCGCGCTGATGTTGCAACAATGATGTGCAACAAATAACAACAAAAAATCCAACAAATCTTTTTTACACTCACATTTTCGAGAGTCATGCAGCTCGGGCACGCGTCAAACTCTAAAGTTGACGCGCCAACGCGTCTCAGGTTATCCGTTTTTTCATATTTGATTCGTTTTCGGTTTTGTAACACAATTGTTGGAATATCCGCTGCACTTGAGCGCAAAGCGCTGACAAATTGGGTCAGCTCAAATTCAAATGCATATTGATAACGACAATAACAACAGCAACAACAGCAAACATTGTCCAACCAACTGACGACGTTGCCAAAATGCTTCCGTTCTGTTTCTGTTTGCTGCTAATTCCAGGAATTCGATCAACAATTTTCACACAGACCAACACTTTGTCTCCTCTTTTGCCATATCAACAATTAAATAACAGCTTGAAAGTTTTTTGTGAATTAAATATTTCTATGGATGTGTTGTTCTTTATGTATGTGTTGGTTTGTTATGAAGCGTGCAGCGTGCGCGTTGCGCACAACAACAACAATGCAACTAAAGTGCAGCGAAAGCACTTCAAGTACTCAACGCTCAACGCTGCCAACAGGAAGCGTCGAAAGTGTCTTTAAAACAAGTTGCCAATTTCAGTAAAGCAGTTGATGAACAGGCTAAATGCCCTGGGAGTTAAAGGAAGAGGAAATTTAAGTTGCAAAAAATATAGCATTTAAAGATTGTAATATATGTTTAAGAAGTATTTCTGAAAATTTATCTATAATTGTTTTTTATAAAAGAATTTTTGTGTTTATAAATTATAATCAAAGAAATTTAAGTTGCAAAATAAAGAATTTAAAAGTATTAAGATTCTAATAACATATGTTTAAAAAGTATTTCGGAAAATGTACCTATAATTGTTTTTCCTTAAACGATTTTTGGTACATACAATAATAACTATACACTTTATGATTTCTGAAAATTTGGTTACAATTAAAAACAAATTATAGACGTTATCTAAGAAACACGCCTACTTATTACGGGTCTTAGTTGTTTTGTCTGACAATTTGGTATATTCAGCACTATAGAGTATATTGAATGGTACTATATCAATATACCAAAAATATAACTTTTGGTATATTTCAGTACTTTGCGGAATAGTAATTTGATATATTTTATGAATATTACCGCATTATTTTGCTTTTATTGAAAATGGGGAGCGGGTGAGATCTTCTTAATTGTTTTAATTCTTTTTATTTGAATACACTGCGTTACATTAAATTTAAAAATAATCAGTTTAATCAATTTATTATAAAAATTGACTGTAGTGTAGTGTATTTATTTCTGTTTTCATTTAGAATCGTGCACCAATCTTATTACGTTTTATCTGTCATACAATTCTGTTAAAATATTTTTATATATATTTTTTCCACACATCATATTCCTTAGCACCTTTCAAGTGCTGGGTATAATTATGAAAAATTGCGCGCGCACAAAAGAAAATTGACAGAAAAACTGGAAAAACATGTTTTGTGCGGTGCCAAAACTTATGCCAGAAAGAGATGGTGATGTACACTAAATGTATTTATGTGTGTATGAATGTACATATGGCTGTAAAATGTTGTTGCGATTGCGATTTGGGGACTAGGTAACTGGCTGGCCAACCAAGTTGCCAGGTTTGCGCTTGCGTGGGCTTTATTGGCAGTTTGGCGGTGTGGAAAATATTTGGCTGCAAAATTGCACAAATTAAATTAACGACATGGCGGCTGCATTTTGATACATATATTCCTCGAATATTGTTGTGTGTGTGTATGAGTGTGTGTGTGTGTTGTGTATGATATACTACTAGTTATTTGGTATATGAACATTATAGACGTACAGGTTTCTTTCACATGAAAACGCCGGACAACAGCCTGTGGGGTCGTCTTGTTGCCTCCTGTTGGCTTGGCTCTCACACGCAGCGGGTGACAAGCGTTTCCATAATTTAGACGGCTCTTCATCACCATCACATCACCGTCGCATCACATCAGATCGGCGCTGAGACACAGCCACGAATCCATCAACAGTGGCGCCTAAAACCTGACCGGAGGTTTTCTCTTGCTGTTGTTTTGCTCAATTTCTGGTTCCAAGAGCCTGTAGTTAGGCATTGCATCACTTGTCAGTTCCCTCCTCTCCTCGCATTGTGCCACAAATTAATGCATGTAATTAATAATGTTGTTTCTACTGATCTTGTTGTTGTTGAGGTTCGTGGAAGCATGTTCTGCTAGTTTTTTTCCTTCTCTCTCTCTCTCTCTCCCTCTTATACATAAATTTAATGTAGGTGCCAGTCCAAGTACGGTTTTGGTGTTAATAGGTGTGCCTTCTGGCTCCCTATTGTTATGCTGCTGGCCACAGATTTGTGCCTCTATTTGTTGCAAATCATTAATCACACCCAACTTATGGAGTAGTCGACATCGTCGTCAACGTGGGCCGAATCAACACTAATGATCTGGAGTCTAGAGTCTGATCAGAATTCCGGGGCGTTCTTTGGGTATTGATCTTTGAGAGCAATCAAAAAGCAGGTAGCTTTGATTTTATACACCCAAATGTGATTGAATGATGTACTTCAACTTGTCTTACACGTGTAACATAATCTTCTTGACAGTTGCAGATGATGTGTTCTTATTCCAAGAAGGAAAAATACATGTTTTCTCAAGTGGAATATAAATTAGAAAAGAATTTATATCAAAAAATATACATAATTCAATCAATGTTAAAAAAAAGATGATCAAATGAAATTTCTATATAAATAATCAATTCTGAGCTACGTTTCTTTATCTAGCATTATCTTTCTTATATATTGAACGCACTCCTTAACAATTCTTTCTTCAAGGACTTTTAAGAAGCTTCTGTCGCATTTTTGCTGCAGTTTTGTTTATATCTGTATACATATATTTTTTCGTTGACACACCCCTCACTGCGCTTCGAACTGCAGCCTTGAGAAGTTTGTTGTACCTCCCGATATATATGGATTGTAAAACTTTCCCAATTGCTGTGACAAAAGCGAAAAACTTGTCACCAGCTCCTGTCGCGTGTCCTCCGACTGAAGCAGCACGACGACTACTTAAACAGGATAGCAAAACAATGCGTTAAATGTGCCTGAAACTAAATCAAAAGGCGAAACAAGAAATCAATAAAATTTTACAAGCGCTGCCGACACCCGCAGATGCCATTGCCATAGAATCCATTCGAGGTCCTGTTCAAAGTTGAAAGTCGAAAGTCAATGGAGAGCAGAGAGAGTTCTCAGGAATTTGAAAGCAACACGCGTGCAACTCTGTAAGATTCCATTATTAATTTTGTAAATGCGCGTGTCAAATGTCATCTAGTAAAAATCAAGGTGAGTTGTGAGTTTGTGAGTTTGTGAGCGAGGGCGTGTAGAACTCATTACCAACTCGGTTCGAAGGACGAAGGACGATATTGTCATAAAGCGGATGGCCATAAAGCCATTGCCGGCCTATCAATGCGACCATTGTTTGACCAAAATGTGCATAATGAGCTGCCACACGCAGTTAATGACTATGACTATGGCCACAGCCTTGACAACAGCACCAAGGTCGTCGTCACTCGCAGTTCGATCTGATAATTAAATGAGCCTTTCGTCTTTATCCTTATGACTCTTCAAGATTGGAACTCTGCTCTGCAAAAGGCACTCAACTGATTGAGTTATTTAATCGGTCTTGCGCCTAATGTATTCATTTGCTCTAACAACTTCCGTTCCAGTTGGCGCCCTACCACACTTACTCACACACACACACATCAAGCACTTGTTAGTTAGTCAGTCAATCATTGCGTACAGCAATCAGTTGCTAAGTCAGAACATTTTGATGTGGCTTCGGCACTAGTTGTGTGTGGTTGGGGTATACTAACTATACTACACATTTCAATATGAAAAGAGAGTTTTAAGATATACAAAAATATATAATATCCATTCATTTTAAGAGATCTTCACTTGTTTTATTTTTCGAAATTTAATATTAATATTTTGTATACGAATCTCTTACTTTTTAGTGTACTCATTGTTCGTCTTGTTGCTTCTTTTTAATCAATTGTTTATTGTTGTGTTTACTTTGTCGCCTGCGGCCTTAAATTTTATTGTCGCTGGTCTCGTAAAAACGAAATGAACATTTTCAGTTGTGCGTATTTTGTTTAAAGAAACAAAAAGTATGTGTGTGTGCATCTCGTTGACTGCGCTTTGATGTTCTGCCGTCGGCTATAACACGGCTATCAGTGACTCTCGCTCTATTTCTGACTCTTTCTCACTCACTCACTCCACTATTCTTCTCTTGACCCCCATTTGTTTGTCCCTATTTCGCTGCTTCACGCTTGTGTGTCATTTTTAAACGCAATTACGCATATTATTTGCACAAATTACGCATGGCAAATTATTTGTTCATATTTTATTTGTTATTTGTTGTTGCGTAAGCACGCAAGCCAAAAGACTCGTTGAACATGTTCAATGCAGAGTTCAAGTCTACTTAATACCCTGTAGGAAAGCGAATGCGTTAAGGGGTCTAGCTGAAGACAGAATTTTATAGTAAAAATATATTAAAGTAAATTGTAATTTTAAAAAAATTGTATCAGCTGTTTTCTACTCAAGAATTGTTATCCAATAAGCAAATACTTTAATGGTTGACAATCCATAGGTATATATTAGTCGCTTAGGGCCAACTTTAGCATTATTTCTTGCTTCAGTTGTTGACGCGTAACAAATTGCTAATAACTTGATTATGCGTCTAATGATCGCAATTGCCGTTGAGCTCTATATAAATACACTTTCTCCGTGCATCGTAGAGTATTGTATATAGTAGTAGTCTGTTATATAGACCACCCCTGGGGGTTTCATATTTTATTGCCTCATATAACTCGCCATAATTAACTACGGTATGTGTTTGTATGTGTGTGCGCAATTTGTTGCCACATCAGAGGCATGCCCCTTCGATTGACTCCTACTCCTACTTCGAGCGCTCTCATCAAAGGCTTGAAATGTGACGACGACCACATGAAAGCAGCGACACAAGCGAAACGGGCGAAACAACATAAACATCTACTTAATGATTTCCTATACTATATATATGTATATACTAAATATAGTATATAGTATACTCTTTTGCGCCTGCCTCTGCTGCATTCATTCATAATTCAGAGGCCCAATTGTTGTTTACATAGTAAATTTATACTTTTTACTACTTGTTTCCATTATTTTTAGTAGTTAATAAACAGTCGCAACACAACAACAGTTCACATCTGCACTGCACATTGCTGTGGCAATCTTCAACTTCAAAGTCTAAATACCACAACTGAGGAAAACACGCCAGACAGCTTGGCAGCAGTCAGATAAAAACAATGTAGTCGACACGATGAATTACCCCTAAAGGATTGGGCAAGCACTTGTGGCATATATCCTGTACTTGAACATTTTGTGTGGATAAAAAGAAATTTTCCGTTTCTCCGTATTTTCCCAAACATATCACATGACAACAAACACACACACGCACACTTGTTCTCTCGGTTCGAAAAATTAGCAATTACATATCGACACCCACCAGAAAAGGGGGCGGTCGACCATAATTTTCCCACACGTTTGCTCGAATATCGGAAAAATGTTGAGCCATAAAAATGACAAGTGCCAAACTCAGGCCAACATCAAAGTGCCTCACCAGGGGCACGTACACTCGCTACACATGTGGCAATAATGAGACAAGTGCAACATACTTGCAAAAATGTCATTTGTTTGTCAATAATTTTTCGAATGAGCTGTGCGGCCAACTCATCCCACAAAATAGGGAGAAAAACCAGGCAAACAAACACATACTCACTCACACACACACGCACACACGACAATTTCCCATCAGCAAAATTTTTATTTGTATTCCTACATCTATATATCGCAGAGTCGTTTTTCTTTTTGGGTGGTTGAATTTGTGGCCAAACTTTGAGTAATGCCTGGGAAATATTACAAATCGCTTAACGATGTGCTCACACACCTTCCCACATGCACATGTTCATATATTCTGGAGTGAGTTACATCTAGTTTGAGGAAAAGATAGAAACATTTTTGGGAATGTTTTTTTTATTGATGAATTGCAATTTGCAGCTCAATTTTCAATAGCCAAAGCTAATTATGATTATATATTTCTTTAGTGTTGAATTTTTAAATTTTTTGTATATACAATTATATTGTTAATCTCAAAAATTTGTTTTGGATTAAATAAAAATTCTAGAAGTTATTGAAGATATACTATTGTATAGCTATACTATATTGTAAAAACGCCTGCTTACTTACGGGTATTAGTTGCTTTGGTTGACAATCTGGTATATTTCAATGTAGCATTATATCAATATAGCAAATATGTCCTTTCATCTATCGTAGTATTTTTTCTTATATCAATTTGGTAAATTTTAATTAAAATAACCAGTTTAATATATTATTATATACTATAATTAAGATATAGTATATAAAATATACTATATATACTACAGGTTTGAGTAGCTTTAAATGGCAACGTGGTATATTTTGTACTCTATGGTATATTTTATGTATTGCTATATCAATATACCAAATATATCATTCGGTATATTTTAGTATTTTTGGTATATTTTATTTTTAATAGAAATTTGCATTTTAATTCAATCCCAAAAGTTAACTTTGATTATATATGTTATTTTCAAATGTAGTGATCATATATTATTTCATCTAAGCACCTAATATTCTAAATAGTTTATTTATATTTATCGTATTCTTAGTTATTTGTGAAATGTCTGTTAAAGTTGGTGTCAACTGTTATAATCCAATAAAAAATTGTTTGAGTAGCATATTCGTCGTTGTGGGCGTTGGCAAAGAACAACAACTCAGAGGGAAAGACAAGTTCAAGTTTTGGTTGTGCCCTGCCCAGTTCATTTATAAGTAGTATATAGATATATCCACGACTCAAGTCAAAGACATTGCGAAATGCTTAATGACTTTGTCAACTTTTTGTTCTTGTTGTTTGCTGTGTTTGCTGTGTTTGCTCTGTTTTTTCTTTTTTTTTTTGCCCTGCCTCTGGCTATCGATATTATTTATGCTCTCTGCAACTATTTTTCTATTAAGACATTATTAACAAAAGATTTTATATGCATCGTCTTGGCGTTTCGTTACGATGTTCTTATGTCCAATTCATTGGGATCCACACACACACGCACACTCACTCGCATAAATCATTTGGCTCTTAAGCTTTTGTTATGACTTTGCTGCTGAGTTTTTTCTTCACTCTTTTACGATTTTTGCATATTTTAAAATTCAACATTTTCAGAGATTCGTGTCGAACCCGCAGATTTTTACTACTTACCTTGTTGTATTTTGTTTTTATTTCATTTTATTATTATTTTTTCTCTTTCGTTGAGCTTTTTATTTAACGAACATTCTCGACTCGCTCCCAAACAATTTCATTGCGGTGTCGTCTGCTGCTAATGAAGTGTTGTGTATCTGTATCTTTTAATGCTTGGCTTTTTTTTTCGTTATGCATATTTATGCGATCGTTCTGTTTCGGTTTGAGTTGTTTTTGTTGGTTTTGTTGGACATTTGCAGTTAGTCGGAACATAAGCTTCCCAAACTTCCTATCGAAACTTGCTCCTCACTTGTAATTTGAGTTGATTTTCAAATCGTATTCACGAAAACACACAATCTATATAAATGTGTCCAATAACACGTTTTGTTTTATGTATTTTTTTCTTGCTTGTTTTACAAATTGTGTTCAACATTTTAAACATTTTGTTGCTGCTGTTTTTGGTTTCGTTTTTGCTGATATTTTTGTGATTCTTCTTTTTTCCCCGCCGGAACACACATATCACATATCTTATGCTTATCTGCATTCAATGGCAACGTTTCATCAAAATGTCAGCATATATCATAGAAATTAATAAATTTCGACTTCAAACCGAATGTAGAAAAACAAATATATGCATATTCGAAATGAATAACAATTTATTATGGCCACATTTTAGCCTTAACGTAATCTATCTGAGAATTTATGCGCTTTTTATAAGTAAAATTAAATGCGAATTTTAAATTTTCAATTTATCGAAACTTTGTTCGTTTTTTCTTCGGACACATTTGTGCACAATTTCATAGTTGCATGCCACGACAATTGGCTTTTAATCCCTGTGGTATTTCCAAGATACGTATACTTTTCTTGCTGGCAATAAACTCACACATTAGGCACCCAACATTTAACGGCATTTTGTGCACAAAGTGCCAGATACTAATTTGCCACTAATTCCATAGCTGCTGGACCAAGCCGACACCAAAAGCAAGTCCCCGAAATGGCCAATTGTCTCAAATGCTAAGCCTTTTAATCAATTGGCAAAGCAACAACGAGTGCCAGTAAATGATTGACTACAAAATACTGTGTATATTCTCATTTAAAACTTACATTATACATTGAATTCCTTAGGGTATTCACTAGTTAGATAGAAGTGATATTTTCGTTAGACGTTGACCACAAGGATTTGGGCAAAAAGTTTTCATTTAGAGTAGCATTAAATGCTCAGCAAAAAGACAGAGTGGGATTTATTTTTTGGGAGTTGGAGAAGTGCTGTGAACCCTTTTACCTCTCCTCTGAGCCGTGTGCAGTGAGCAGAGCTTTTGTGCCTGACCTCAACGGCCTCACACGCCAGGCAAGTTGAGACAATAAAATGCCCAAGCAAACTTGTAATATAAAAATCAATTTTCCCTCTCGTCTAAAATGTAATTATAGTTATCAGTTTGTCTCTCTGTATGTGTGTGTGTGTGTAAGTGTGTGGAGAGGGGCGTTCACAAGCAATTTCTCCTAATTTTCGTATAAAATTTTATTTAATTTGATTTTCTTCTGGGCTTTTGGGTTGCATGTGTAAATTGTTGTATTTGAATATTTGATGAATGTGTCGTCTGTCGTCTGTCTCAGCCTTGTTTGGCTGGCCTTTCATTTCGTATTTGATGGGGAATTGACAACAAGGGGGAACACACGAGAATGTGTGTGTGTATGTTTGGGGAACCTTAGGCGAAAGGCCTCAAGACGTCACACGTAAATGCAATATGACACGAAAATTGTTAATGATATATGAGTTTTTCTTCTGGCCATCTAATTGATTTTCGACCCGTCTCCTTAGCCGTCGCTTGACAGCTGGACAGCCTAGAACAGTTTTCTGGCCTTTGACATGTTCAACTTGGAGAGTTTGGACTGTGTGTTTATAAAGCCATTATCAGGCAGCTCAATTAGCATTAGGTTTGAGACCTGTTTGGTAGACCTTTTTGGGAAGAGTGGAGAGGGTCAAAAGGAGGAGTTTATCAACGATAACTGCACATCATCGAAATGGCGGCGCTTTTCAATTTGCGTGTTTGCCAATTATTTATTGATTTTTCTGCAATTTCATTTAATTACAATCAAGCTTGCAGCACTGCACTGCATGGCACAGAATAAAAACGTTAATTTCTACAAATTTTCACTCGACGGGGCGCCAGGACGGGCGATCAGGGAATTGCCCAAGCGATAGGGCAACGTCATGGTCCTCAGCTCCAGAGTCCAGCAGAGGTAGCAAAAGGGAGTTCAGTAGCAGCGACACTCGTATACTAACTCATTGCCCAATGGGCTCCACACACTCAAACTCACACACACACGTGTCGGTTGATGCAGCACGTGCCGCATAATGTTGCAAGTGCTACATACTTGCCCATCTACCGTTAGGGCCAACACTCTTTGCCTGGTCATGTTTGGGTTAATGATTGGGGCGTGGCAGCAGCGCGTTGATTGCTAGTTCACTTTGTAATGTCATCCGAACAGCATAAAGTGCAATAAAAAGAACCAAACTGACAGAGAGACAGACATTGCACCTTTTAGTGGTATCGCTTGATCTTGCTGCCAAGTGACAGCATCAAAAGAGTTGAACATGATGAAGCTGCACATAATTGAGCATAGAAAAAGTAAAGTCTTTTTTAGATTTGTAAATAAATGATACACAAGATCTAAGTATTTCAAAAAAATCTAAAACAAATAAATAAATACTATAGAAATCGTTATTAAAAATATCTAATAATAATTTGATTGACTATGAAAAATATTGAAATAGTTTAATTCTGAGTATTTAAAAAAAAATTTTAATTTACAATTTAAACTGCGAAAAATTTTTCAAATTTATATAAAATTAATATGCCTATAATGTAAAATCTATAAATGTTGAATTTAAGAAATGGGTGACACTAGCATGAGTGATAAACATGATGAAACTAAAGATAATTGAGGATAATACTACTGAAAGTTATGTACTTTATAAAGAATTAAAAGACAATTTTTTAAATGTTGAGCAAAATTAGTATAAAACGCTACATTAATTTTGGTAATTTTGAAAAATGTTTACAATTTTATTGAATTTTGATTAGAAGATAATATTTCAGATCTATAAAAAATGAATTCAATAAATGCTTAACACATTGTTTTGCTAAGGGACAGCAGATAGAGTGCTTAATACCCTATAGATAATAGAAAGTTTAAAGTTGTATATTTTTCCGACTTTGAAAAATCTAAGAATAAATTTCGCAAAAATAAAGAACATTTAAACATATAAATATATTTAAATAAATACTAAAGAATAGTTTTAAAACTCCTTTTTTAATTGGGAAAAATATTTGAGAATAATATAAAATATCTATATAATATCTAAGATCTCTACAAATTCAATTTAGGGTAATAAATATCCAATACTCTAATATTTGTACTTATTAAATAAATAGTTGCATCGCTTGGAAATGTAATAAGAATTTCTTGTTCAGCCTTCTCCATTTCCATATCATATTAAATAAGCATATTAAGTTTCTACCTTGACAAGGCTTATACACATTTTTCGGGTGTCATAAATTAATGGAACCCGCCACCCGGCGGCCAATTAAGTGCCACAAATATTTACCAACGCCCCAAAAATTAAATATTTTGTCACTGTTTGTAGCGCCTTTTGACATTTAACCTCATGGAAGTTCTCCCTTGTCTGTCTGTCTGTCTGTCTGGCTGCCAACGCTGATTTGTGGGTGTACACTGTACATGAGGAAAGTTGTTGTTGTTGTTGGGGAATTTGGGAGAGGGAGGAGAGAGAGGAGAGGGAAGGGAAGGAGACACCAGCAGCAGCAACAAAAGCATATTCACAGCTGCTCCATGTGCTGTGTGCTCCGGCAATGTCGCAGCATCATTTACATTCAAATTAAAACGAAAACGCCAAAAGGAAGGAAAATTTATGCCAAGGGAACGACATCAGCGTCCACACCACTCACCAAACACACACAGTCCAGTGAATGTGTGTGTAATATCTCTCTCTCTCTGTCTCTCTCTCACTTCCACTTCAGACACAAATGAGTCGAATGTGTTACCATTTCTGGGGGCCGCGTCGAGCTGTTTGTTTTGACACTGGAACTACATGGATCTTTGGCGGCCTTGCTTATAAATTAGCTCAACATTTGACATATTCCCTCTGGTTGTTGTTGTTGTTGCTGTTTTTGTTGTTCTTGCTGTTCTTGTTCTCGTTTGCTGGCTCCTGTTAAGATCAGCGTCTGGTGATAGCCTAATGCTTTGTTTGTTTTTGTGATTAGTTTGTAATTAACTGAGACACCCAAGAGATCGGCAAACGTTGATAAAATAATGCTCAAGCGCAACTAAAACATTCGAGGGGTCGAGTGACTACGATTACAACAATGTTTAGGTGCCAGATAGACAAATGTCGATTGCACCTTTCACATATAATATCATTTATTTTTCGGTATATTGAATAACTTGTGGTATAATTAGAGGAAGTGTTTTTGTTCGTTGATGTTTATCCTTGTGCACATGAAAAGTTAATTTCTTTATAATTAGTCCCTGCTCAAGTGGCTTTGTATTTAGTGGTAGTTTTTTTTTTATTCGAAATAAACTTATCAACTTGACTGTGGCGCATTCTTGATTTGCCTGGCCTGATTTACGCTTGAAGAGTTAACCCAAAAAACAAACTTTCAATACAATTTTGTTACGCTTATCCACACACAACGACAAGATCATCCATCTTTGACTCGAACAAGCCCAAGAGAAGGCACAACAACAACAACAACAACAGCAACCACACACAAAAAAGAAGGTAATGAAAAACTGTTCTGTTCACTTTGAGTGACCATGAAAATGCATTCGTTAAACATTTCCCCGACGGCTGCTGTTGCTGCTCTTTCGTATCGTTTCTTGTCTGCTTTCAATTTGTTCTGCCTGCAGAACGCAACGCGTCACTTGCAACAGAGGAATTACGCCTATGGGGGCAAAAAGGATACTCAGGATATGCTTGCGAGAGTGAAAAGTGTAACGAAACAAGTGCAGACGTGTGAGAAATTCCCTCACTACTGACTGCAGCAGCAAAAAAGGAGCACAGGATATTTGCCTAGTTGGCAAGTCAAGTGCATATTTTGGGACTCTAATTTATGTGGAGGCTTTAAGGATAACGAGCTGAACGAGAATGTTAATCCGAGTAGAGATTATTTTCGGTTGCCTAAAGAGATTCGAAATTTCCTCATTTCGACTTTCTCACACATTTTACTCAATAAAAAAATCATTGCCAGACCATGTTTGATTCACATATTTATACTTTTATTGTGTTTTTATGTTTTGTAGTTTTTTTTGTTTTTCGTTTAATAAATTTTCTTTAAATAGTTTTTTGTGTGTTTGTTCACATTGAATAAACATATATGTATTATTTTAGTTGAATTTTCTTTGTATTTTCTTGTTTCGACTTAAATTAGAATTTTCATATAAATAAAACTAACTGAAGCGTCTATGAATTTATGTTAATACTATGAATATATTATTAATTTATTTATATTTATATATTTATAGATAGCATAACTAACGTTTAGTGTTTACAAAGATGAAGCAGATTTAAATTTTTTTTTGTTGTTTTTGATTTTTTAGAATTTTGCTTTAAACTTTACACTGAGATGAGTTTTCGAACAACATTGAAACATTTTTACAATATGTTTTAACTAATTTACACAAAAATTTACTAGCACAACATTTTTAACTGTACATGGGTCGAAAATGAAATTTTATACAATAAAAAGAAACGAGAGTTGAGAGAAAAGAGGAGAGAACGAGATATATAGATAGTGTATAACAAATAATTTATAACATTTACTTTGTTGAGTTTTTTTTTCTTTCGCATTCTTCTTCTTCTTTTTTGGATTAATACTGTTTTTGGGCAAATGCCAGCCTGGTTTGTCTAGTGGGCGGGGCTGCGAGAGGCGGGCGCTGGCGGCGATCCCGCTCCATGGGGCGGCGGCGGCGGCGCTGACTGCGCTGGCAGCTGATATGGACTGAAGCGTTGAAATTGCCGAGGTCGCATATCGGGCGACGGCGATCCCGACGATGTGGACGAGGGGGTGGAGGCTGTTGGCGGAGGCGGTGGTGTGCGATTCGCCGCCATCGCTGCGGCGGCGGCTTGAGCTTGCGCCTGCGCTTGGGCAGCGGCTTGAGCGGCGGCCGCCTGCTGATTGGCGCTGGCCAAAAAGCCGGCGGTTAGCTGCGGCCATTGCTGCTGGAACATGTGAAAGGCGCCAAGACCAGGTGGCGGGGGTGCAGCGGCGGCAGCTTGATACATTTGCGGCATCATGAGCTGAGCGTACGGCGAATTGCCGCCAAACATTTGCAGATGCTGACGCGCTTTCTCGAACAGCGCCATCGAGGCAGGATCGGCGCCACCTTGTTGGGCGGCAAACTGTTGCATCAGCGGATCGGGGAACAGACGCAACGGGGAGCGCAATTGCTGCTCCAGCAGCAATGCTTCCATGGGATCGCGATCGAAGTCGGTGAGACGTGACGAGTCACGGAAACCCTTGGCAAATGGATTTGAGTCGATTTTCAATTTGGTAATCAGCTGATTCTGATAGGCGGTGACAGCCGTGAACACTGTCTCCGGAAACACATAGGTCTTGTGGTCCAGATCCTGCAGCTCCTTGGGATTGCTGGGAATGCTCTGGCCATGTGCCAGGCGCACCAAATGAATGCGCGGCTGATAGCGATGCATCGAGTTGAGCACAATCTGTGAAGAGGGAAAAAAGAATCGGGAAAATTTTCAAGTTAGTTGAGGTTTTTAAGCGACTTTGATTTATAGAAATATTTTTGCTGAACTGCCTTTTAAATTACATAAGCTTTCATCTATATAAAAATTGAATCAGCCAAATTCTTAAGTTGTCTTTGGGTATTAATATTTACAGAAAAGTTTTTGACAAACTGTGTTGAAAATTAGCTTTGATCTACATACAAATTAGATCACTCAAATTCCTAAGTTCTTTTAGTTTATTAAGAACTTTAATGTATAAATAAGTATTAGCTAAACTGTGAAATTTTTATTTGAATTAGCTTAAACATTGATAAACTTAAAAACTGGTGCTAAGTATATACTTAAAGCTTCTCTCTACTCATATTAACTGCAACTGTTGCTTGCACATTTTTATTGCATTGCTCAGCGTTAAGCCAGTCACAATTATCAATCATTTAACACGCGTCTATCGCGCCTACAATCTCGATTCTCAATGCCAAGACTCAGATATCAATCTACCTTACTCTCTCTTTCTCTCTCTCTCTCTCTCTGGCTGTCTGCCTGAAAGTCTGTCTTGTGTTTTTCTGTTTTTGCTTAGCCTGAAGTCAACTCACCTGTCCGTTCTTATCCATTTCGTTATTAGTCAGCTTGACCTTCTCAAAGGAGATAACTTGTTTGCGCAGCGCCTCGCAGCTGAAGGGGCTGTCTGGATGGGAATAGAGACGGGCCGGAGGCGCTGGGTCTGCCTTGCCAGCCACCAGCCATGCGGACCGATGATATGCATAACGATAGCGTTTCGAGTCCATTGGTATTATGTCCAGCAGCACGGCATAACGATCGGCAGGTTGTATCTGACGCAACGGTCCCGAGAATGAAACGCGCACCGTGGGGAACATGCGTCTGCAAAACGAGAGAGAGAGAGGGATAAATATAAAAATAAGATTTTCGTTTTGTACAAAAGATTTCTCCTTGTTTGTTATTAATTAAAGTCAGAGAGCCACACACACACACATTACACTTTCTAGTAAATACTTTAATTTATAACCCCCCCTTAGAAAGAGGGAATATTATTATTACTGGTATTATTCTCTATTTTTTTGTTGGCTGCTTTGACAAGTGCACACAAAAGGGGGAACAAACTCTTTAGCTATGGCATCCTGTGGTTTTAATGCGTTCTAAGCCTGCGTGTGACATAACCTGGCCTTAAAAGAATGGCCCAGGGACCGCCCTGTTTGTGTGTCTGCGTGTGCTCTAAGGTGTGATTTTTACAATATCATTAAAGGGCAGAGATTGAGTGTGTGCGTGTGTCCTCCTCTCCTGGGTCCACAAACTAGTTCACTAGTTCAGCTATGTGTGTGTGTGTGTGTGGTCACTGGGAGCTAGGTGTGGACAACCCGTGGTCATTGTGTCCTGCCCTATCCTGCTGACAAGAGCAACGCCCAGAAAACGACAAAACGAAAACGAAAAACGAGCAACCAAAAAGAAATCTCTCCTCATGTTGCAGAAAATGCGGTCGAGACACAGGTAGAATCTGAGTCCTGGGGACCGCACACAGTTTAATGGTTTCTTTTATGTGACGACTGCATGAAATTTGTGTTGACATTGCAAAAATTTGCTATGCTTAGAAGTGAGTCAAGGTATGTGTGCGAGGGGGGAAACGCAAAGTGCAACGGAAATGTGAAATGTGAGCTGACAACAGTTGCACAAAAAGAGATAACTAAACACACACGATGTGTTGGAATATAATTAGAAATTGTCTGGTACATTCCTCTTCACTGTTTTTCCTTCCTCCCCAGTTTAAGTAAATGCCAATTTTGCTTACCTTCCAGTTTTGGTAATGATCATCTCGGTGCCCAATTCGTGAAAGCGATCCCACAGCTCTTTGGTCTCCAAATGGCATTGCACCGGCTTGAGATCATCACAATTACAGGAACCAACAATTTTCGGTGCCTTCTGCACCGGTTCGGGTGTCAAACGCTCCTCGCTGTCCTCGGTACCCGGCGATTGCGGTGGCGTCGAGCAGCGTCCTTGGCTGCTTGTGGAGCTTGTGTTTAGCTGCGATTCAGTCGCTGAATTGTTGGCGCCGTTGCTTTGGCGACTCTTGTGATTCGAATTGATGTGTGCCACACTGTTGTTGTTGTTGTTGCTGTGGCTGTGGTTGTTATTGTTGCTGTGGTGATTGTGATTGTGATGATGATGATGATGGTGGTTAAGACGACGCGCCTTTGTTGGCGGCTCTTCAGCATCGCTGCAGTCAACAACATCAACGTCAACTTCATCCTCAACCGAAATGGGACCTGGGAAGTAGCAAAAAGGAACAACGAAAAAACATCAAGAGTTAGTAAATTGAAAATTAAATGAATGAAGCCGATGCAAATTGAATGAAAGTACATGTAATTCTGCAGTCCATTTGTTTCGGCAACATGTTGCTAATTAATTGCACTCTCTTGCAACATGTTGCTTGCAGTGACACAAGACACAAGAAAATTGAAAACTTCTACACGACAGAACGTCGTCGTCGCCTCATTGTCTGCGGCGTCATATGTAATTTCCGTTACGTTTCCATTTACAGTGGAATAATTGCCGCTTAATTGGCACTCTTCAATACGTATTCTTCAACCGAGTCGCTTCGTTTCAAGGTGTCTCACAACAGCAATCATAATCATTGTAGTCATAATATTATGTTTGAAAATTTCTATAAATGTTTTAACGACTTTATAGAGCTGCTGCTGATTTGCTTTGTTCGAGTTGCTGCTTAAAATTAATAAGCTTTAATTTTATAGTGTGCGCTCTGCATCGACTGAAAGACCGACCGACGCCTTTGCCCTTTGGGTGTTAAAATGCAAAGTCGGCACAAAAACTCAAATTTATTTTTGTGTGTTTTGTCGCAGCTTGAGTCAACACACAGTGAAAGAAAAAAACGAGTCGCCTCAAGAAATGCATAAATAAAGTATATATTTATGCATACATTTAATAAATAATTTGAAGCATTGGCATTTGCCGTCGCTGATTTTTGCGCCTCGTAAAATTAATAAAAATTGTGAACGCTAATTAACATAATTAGCAGCTTTTGTTAGCTGCTTTTTGTTTTGCTTGATTGCCATCAATGAATATTTAAATTTTTTGTGTTTTGCAACTAATCGGAATACGCAAAACTAGTACAAAAGTTCAATAAGTGGCTTGGATTTTGAATATTATTACGGTTGTGTGTGTTGTGTGTGTCCCCAGCCCCTACCACACCCTTCTTATCCCCCCACTTGGGCGTATATTTAATCGCGGATGCCGTCGGCTAGTTGCAAACACGTTTTTCCTATATACGAGTACAAGTTGGACTCTGATTGCATCGATTGACCGACCGTTAATTGTGCATTATAATTATAGATTGTCTTGTTCTTCTATTGCAACGCCAAGCGACAGCAACTTTAGTGTTCCTCTCTGTATATATGTTGAGTAATTGTGGCAACAATTTAATTTGTTGCAGCTGAAAGGCAAGTGCACTTTGCAAAGCAATATTCTAATAGGACTTAAACAGTTACTAATTTGCAAGCAAGCCGACGGCTTCAGTTGTGGGCACTTTGCTAGCACAGCAGCTGATAATTGGTGCTACAGTTTAATTGCTGCTAATATGGGGTTAATTATATGACGCAATGAGCTTTGATACTTTTTGATTTAGCAGGAAAAACTCGTGTGAATACCCATTGAAGAAAATAGCAAAGCAAACTGACTGTTAAAACGTCAGATCTCTCTAATTAAGTATTGGTTTTTGCTGGCAAAATCGAAATGCGTTAATTGCATTCAACTTTCAGAAGTACTTTAAGCTTGCTAAAGACACTTTAAACATTTGCTGCCTTTGTCAACTACAATTTATATTGGAGGGGCTTTATCATTTTGTGTTATCAACTTACTTGCACTGCGCACTGAGGACTCCCGACTGGAGGCATCCTCGCGTGCCATGATTGCAGCTATCGAGAAATCCGTTGCTGAGCCGGCGGCACTTTTGTTACTCGTCGTTGTTGTTGCTGTTGCCGTTGCCGTGGCTGTGTTGTTGTTATTGTTATTGTTGTTGCTATTGGGAGCAACAACAGCGGTGACAGGCGGCAGAACGCCATTGCATAGATACGGATGTGAGCCGACAAGCATTTTGGCAAAGCTTTTTGCTTTGGAGAGAGTGTGTATTGGAGAGAGAGAGTTAAAAACACAGCAGATAATTTGTATCTGATGGATATTGTATCTTTTTTGGTGGATCGCGGCACTTGTTAGCACTTGAGACACTTATGAATTTTGCAGCATTTTTCGCACTAAAGTAAACACTTTGTGTGTATATAAAACTGTGTAACGGTAAATGCAACACACACGCATAGGCAGTAAAATCTGTTAGTGTGTGTGTGTGTAAGTCACGCGAGTTCTCTTGTGTAGTTGTAGCTAGCTGTTAGCTGTAACTGTGTGTAACTGTGAAACTGCAGCGCAACGCGGATTGAGTGTGTGCGCAACGTAAGACAGGCGACGACGAACTGAATTCTGTGTTGGAAATTGTGAGGGAACTTGGCGAGCTGCGGCGGCAAAACGGCAGCAGCGGCAGCAGCAGCGACAGCGACAAACACAACAGCAGCAACGACGAATGGCAGCGGGAAACCAGTTTTCCAACTTGTTCGCCACAAGTGCGAGTGAGCCAGCGTATCGAAGAGACAGCGCAATGAGAACGCACAGGAGTGAGCAGTGCGGCAGCTGTTGAATGTGTGCTGGAAACAAAAATTCAACTCACATTTTCAATTGGGAAAAGCAACGGCAACGGGGAAGTTGTATGCGAGTACGAGTGTGTCTGTGTGTTGATGAGAGAGAGAGAGAGCGTGATGGCAATTAAGTGTGCTGTGGTGCTTGCTGTCATTGCACTCGCACGCATGCGCTGCTGCCGGAGCGAAGTGCTTGAGTGGGAGTTGCGCTCGTCGCTGTGCTCCTCTCGCGTCGTCGCTGCGTGTTGACGGCCACTCAGCAGTCACACACACACACATACGCGGCCTCTGCTCGACGTCGTCATAACTCATTTACAATTAAAAATGTCGGCGCTTTGCCGTTGCGTTCGCTCTCACTCTGCGGTGCTATCTCGCTCTCGTTCTGGCACATGCGCTGGCATTTATGAAGTGCAAACGTTTTGCTTGCGGTTTTTCATGTTTCCTCTTGCTGTTGCTGTTGCTGCCGTTGTTGTTGTTGTTCTTGTTCATTTTTAGACAACTTTTCGCCGTTGTCGTCTCTTGTTATCTCTCACTGCGGCTGTTGTCGTTGTAGTTATTGTTGTTGTTGCTGATGTTGTTTCTCTTGCTATTCCTCTTTCCGTTGAGTGCCTTTCGTTTCACACAATTCCAACACGTTCCGCTTTGTGTTGTACATTTGAGTGAGTTTCTTTGACCGTTCCCTGTCTCTCATTTTTTTTTATTTTGGTGTTTCTCACATACTCGCAGCGTTTTTAACGCTTTGGCCCGCCTGTCTGCTAATTAGCAACAGTTGCATTGCATTCATCGCACGCGTCGCATCCTTTTTTGCCTCCTTTTTGGGGAGCAATTTCAAGGTTATACTTATGTTTAAAATGCAACTTGTTGCTATTCAAATGTAATCTTGTATTGAAAGAATTTTATATCGCTATAGAAAATAATATATATTTGTAGTATTTTCAACTGTATTTAAATTACAGCACATTTGAATAAGATGGTTCAAAGAAAATATTTATGAAATGTATATTCTAAAATACTTCTAAATATTTTAATGTTACTAAAGAATATATTTGGTAGTATTGACAGTTTTTGAGAATTAAAAGAAATTCACATTTCAAATTTTTTGCTATTTTGCTTTAGACTCATAAAATACTTAAGTTTATGAATAATATACATAAATTCATAAATTTATAAAGTGCTTTATTTTATATATCGTTGTTTATCTGATTATCTGAAAGTACTATGTATTTATATAGATTTATTGTAATTTCAATTAGGATAACTATATTGAATTATTGTATTGAACTGTAATTTCTCTTCTATACTTAGGACATCTTAAGAAGTGGTTAATAAATTATTTCGTAATCAGAAACATTGTTAAAATGTTTTAATAGTTTACATGAAGTAAATATTAGTTATAGTAATACCTCATTCTGTATTAGTTTTAATAAGATAGCAATACCTTTTAACTACCCTTCACTGTGAACCTGATTATAACCTATATATTATCGAAACTATTACGAAACATTAATAATTTCTATGGAAATTGTCGCTCGAGTTGCTGCTGTAAGTGAATGTTTCCATTGCCTCTAATTACGAGTCGGCTAAATGCTGATTGCAGCACATTAGCAATTTCTGTGTGTATGTGTATATGTAGTATGCATATTGTTTTTGTTTTCGTTTTTTTTGTACTGTGGTATTGCAAAACAAATAATTTCAAGTTGTAAGTAAATATGGAGTGTGGTCGGGAATATGGCTGAAACAAAAGCAACCACCAAAAGGCCAAAAGAGCAGCTCAACAAAGTAAAAACCGGACATGACTGGCATGCAAATAGAGTAACGCCCATTCGTTTTGCTCTGCAGTACGCTGTCATTTTGTGTAATTACGCAACTCAAATGCAAACGCAAACGCAACGGTTTTGCAACTTTCAGAAAACCTTTGCATTGATTGGACGGTGTCAACAAATTGCAGTTCTCAGTCTTTCACTTGGAACACACTGAAGTCAAGACCTTTGTCAGTGCCAATTAACCCAAAGACATTGTATGTAATGCAGCAAAGCAAATCTTGCAAGTGACAGTCCGTCAGAATTCATTACACGTCAGAGATCCGCCAATTATCAAACGAATCTGATGTAAGACTCACTGTGTTACAGTGACTGCTACTAACAAGCGCACTAATCCCGCTTATCCGCTGGCCCTGTGCTCTATGCTCTCTCTCCCTCTTTCTCCCTATGATTTCAGTAATTTGACACTTTTATGCGCTAACAAAACACTCTCAAGAGTCAACAAACTCAATAGACGAGGGTTGTCCCTTTCATTATAGGAAATAAAATGCAGTCTCTAAAAAAATAGAAAATATAATGAAATTTCTATAGGTATTTTACTATGTTGCGACTTTTTGGAAAATTATTTTTTTTAAGATCATTACAATATGTATTTTAAGAAAAATGTGCGCGCTTATAATGATTCTACATATATTCAAATGGAATCTTTGGTTTATTTGCTTTAAAGTAAGCGCAACTGAACGGAATTTGGGTATTTATAAATTGTTTACAATACAATACAATATTTTAATTTTCGTAGACAAAAATCTGCTAAAATGTTTTTATAATCAAGTAAAATATTTTCATTATTAAATGTAAATATAAATGAGATGTTGATTGGAATTTGAGAAGTTGAAAATTACTTTAAAAACATAAAACAAAAGCGTGATATAATTTTCATCGTAAAATATACCCTAAAATGTTGCTATCATCATTTTTTATTTAATTTAATATAATATCTATATATACATTAAAATTTTATCATATTTCTTTATTTAATTTAAAATATCTTAAAATATTAAAACTGATTTTTAAAAGGAGCTTATATTCTATGTAGCTACTGCTTTTACAACCCTCGTAAAGTACAAGGAACAATCATAGCAGCGTCAAGTAGGGCAGGGAAGTGGGCATGTCACACTGTCACTGTGACACTTTCGCCAAGGAGCCGCGTCAAATGCTCAAAAAATCGTCGTGTGTGTTCCGCGTTCGCGCTTTAGCAGCTTCCTTCAGCCAGGATGTCAGGCATTTGAATACTTGAATACATATGTGTGTGTGTGTGAGTGTGAGTGTGTTTGTGACATCGGTGGTAGTCGCGTTTGTCACCAGAATGTTGCAAGAGGGGCTCAGAAAGAAAAACACAAGTTGTGAAAACAAAAGCAAAGCAGCCGCTGGCAGCCCTAATTTATTGGTCTCCTCTTAACCAGATGCAGTTTAGGGACAGAGAGACAGTGAGGCAGAGAGACAAGGCCCAAGCCAAAGAGCCACTTGTGGCGCACTTGTAAAAATAAACAGAAAATTTCGCTTGTTAATTAGTGCTGTAAACTGTCACACTGTCCGCTTTCGTAGTCACTCTGACTTTCTCCTTGTTGTTCATTCAAGTATCTTCTTTGTCGGCAATACGCTCAATTGCTCATTAATATTTTAACGAGATCTTTTCGGCATTTTCTTTTTTGTTGTTTTGTTGTTAGTGGAGCGAAATCGAACACTTTCACTTTGAAATATTGCCGCAAGGACGACTTTTGGCATTCGTCCTGGTCCAACGACAGCGTGTATCAACAATGCGACATTTGTTGGTCATTTAATAACCAAATTTCGACCACCTACGTTGCGGCAACTTTGATTGATGATCAGCGCCTAGAGTTCAGCTAATGGTTCCGCTTAAGAAAAGAGAGGAAAACGATTAGAAATTCCAACAGAACCCCACAAAAAAATCTATTTCGAAAGCGCTTCTTCAATTTGTGGCACATCCGCTTTTCCCTTCTGTGATACTCATTTTCTTATCGAGTGGATTTTCATTACAATTAAATGCGAGTACTTGACTTTGTTTCGAAATCTAGACAAGCACTTGGACTCTCTGCAGCTGGAGCACGTGTGCTTCCGGCTAGTGCCACTTGCTGCGATTTGTTGCACTGGGGCGATAAGCTCAAATGCCGGAAATTTTTACAAAATATGTTTATTTTTAGCATACATTTTTGATTTGAATGTTTTTGACTTTAATTTAACCCAAAAAAAATAATGCATTACATTGTCTTTTCTGTTTCAGAGACTTCGCAACATGATAAGGTAAGAAATTTGTATATTTATATAAAATTGTAGTTGTTATCAAATCAAGAAAAATTTATCAACTTATTTTTGGTTACGTTTTCTTGTAATAAACTTCAAAATTTGCAACAATTTCCTACTATTCTAAGAGCAAACATTTTTTGTATACATATATTTACTTTATTATAATGATATTATCAATAAATTTAAAGAATCTTAGTGAAATGAATAATTATGTATTTGGAATTTACTTATTGTATAAGAAAAAGTTTGAAAACAACATACGTTTCTTACTTTTCATTTAGTACAATACTGTTTTATAGATGTAAAGAAACATTTTGAGAGATTACGAAAATAAGAAAAATATAGAATTATGGTTGGAACATAGATCTTGGAGAAAACCTAATAATCTACATTAATTGCTTAATATTAATTTGATCATTTTTGAGGGGTATCAATATATTATCCTTTATCCATTTTATTTATTATATTTAATTTAAAAATCACAATATATCTTTTACCTATTTCTTGAAATCAATCTCAAAGAAAATCTTCACATTTCTGGTGCCGCTTTGTCTGGCAATTTTTGGACAATCATTGCTCATCTTTTATTATGAGTCCGTCGGTCTTTCACACATATCATCGAAATGTCCTTTGACCTTTTTGAGCCTTTTCACAGGCCGCAAATATTTACCAAATATTTTCCATTCAATTTTCTTTGCACTGTGAACGCCCACAGAACATGGACATTCTCTTTTCGTTTGTTTGTTGGAATTTATTAATGAAACTCATTGCGTTTTGTGGCCGAAAAAAAAACCATGTGTACCGCTAATGCCCCAGGGATGCATAACAGAGTCGGGATGCAAAACCTGTGGGGCACACACAGACACACACACAATACTCTGTGGGTCTGGTGCATCTTCAAAACCTACCGCAAACCGCCGCCGTGTGCTTTGATAAATGTGCGCCGACTGCTCGAGGGAATTGGCGGCTACCGAAGCCGCTTTTTAACTTGCTGTTGTTTCATCTCTTTGCCGCCAAACTCTGCCGGTAGCAATTCCGTTAAAAGTACGCTCACAATGCTGTTTATTTTGTTTCATTTTTGGGTACTCGTAATTTGCTTATTGCAAAAGCCTCAGACAAAGGGTGCTCTCTAGCCAGTAGAGAGAGACCGCAAGGAATTGTCTGCAATTTCTAGGAATTCCTTTAACAGTCGCATAAATCTTTGCCAACTTGCCAGAGTCATGCTCCTCTCACTCGATGTGAGAGTGTGTGAGACTGTGTGTGTTTGTGTGTAACAATTGTCACACCTTTCGGCGGCCACTCAGCAACAACAGCAACAGCAGCAGAGGCAGCAGCCAGAGCTCCCTCTTCGTCCTTCTCCTTCTGCTGCTCACTTTCAGTGTGTAATTCGACTCATTAACAATCCGAGGCAAAGATTCTGTCTCTGACTCTGCACATACAGATATTTATATGTGTGGCAGGGTGAAGGGTTTGGGCTTGAGTTGTTGTTTCTGTTTCGGTTTCGGTTTCTATGTGCCTCTCATGCCACATAAATCACAACTTAAACGATGCGTAATTTCGTTAAATTACTTCAGGCCTCTCTCTGACTACAAAATGAAAAAAAAAAAAAAAACAACAACTCGCGCTTGTATTTATTTATTTATGTTTCGCTGCCTCTTTTCTTTATATTGTTAAATTTATGTCATTGCAACAGGCGTTGTGCCACGCCTCATGCAACAACACTTACAAAAACTCAAAACATCTTTTTTGTGATCGCTTTTTTTATGCCAGACTTCACTGAGTTTTTTTTTTGTAGTCTTCACTGACTGAACTGGCTGCCTTTAATCGTTTAATAACCGTCAATGTGCCACGCCTTTTTTATGCACCTTAACACTAAATTTACATGGGCAGAACAGCTGGACATTTTATGGATTGATCAACAGCTGCGATTGCATATGTAGAAGAGCAGAAAAATGGGGAAAAGTTGTATAAAAAGTAACGATTTTTATAACAATTTTAACTGTGTTTAAAATGAATTTCTGTAGCTGAAAGAATTTTTACATTTTACAGATATTTCTGATGTTTAGTTTAATGTAAAATTAAATTGTAAATAATTCGCTTATATACACATTTTTCTAAAACATTTTTTTATTCAGATCGAAAAGTTCTTAAATCAAGATTTGCAATAATCTTTTCAACATAACATAGAATAAAATATTTTTTAAGAAAGATTTCAATCTTAAAATAAAATGTTTTAAATCTTAAAGTGCAAGTTTAGCATAATATGATTTTTTCAGCCTACAAATCTTATTTCAACACTTTTTTTGTAAGATCGAAATCTTAAATCAAGATTGGCAATCTACTTTTCATTCTCTATTTTTTCCCTTTCTGTGTTGGTATTTATTAGCTTAATGGAAATTTATTTCATGTAAATTAACATCAATAAAATATTCTTGAAGAAAGATTTTAATATCAAAATAAAAAATGTTTAATCTTAAAATGCAAGTTTAGCATAATAATATTCATCTAAAAATCTTATTTCAAGACTTTTTTTGTAAGACCGAAATAAATCTTAAATCAAATTTGGCAATCTACTATTAATGAATTAAAATTTTATTTCATGTAAATTAAATACAACTCGCTTTGACAAACAAATAATTCATGTTTTGCGGATTATCCTCATTTTGCAAGTCGGTTCGTTTGATGTTCAAATTCGTCGAATTCGTGGCTACTTCCTACGGCGTATTTCAAGGATTCGCACCGACTGAATTTGACAGCACAGAAGTCTGGGATGTGGTTGCCTTAGGTGTCTATTAGAGGAGTTTTTTCTGCATTTCCTTTTTTTAAGACGGCAAAGCGGCAACGTTTAAAGTCGTAGTCAAAACTCTTAAGCCGCTAAAGGCGCAACACCCACCACAGTGAGGGGTTGACCACGCCCTTAACATACACGCAGAGGACAACTGCAATTACCATGAGAATTACCCACCAACTGTGTGTGTGTGGTGTCCTGTACAGTGAATACACAGGTGCAGCCTTAGGCAAACAGTGTGAAAATGGGAAGCACTCGGTTGGCGCAATTAAAATGGCAAACAATGGTGAGGGATCGAAAAGATCCTTTTCGGATAGAACTTGCCGTAATCTTTCACTTTCATTCATTGCACAACATAATAGAGGCCGCAGCTAATTGTAGGCTACACTTTCGGATTAGTCCTGCCTACTATTATCCTTGATATAAATTGACTTCTTAGCGCCCGGCACACGTGCAGCGTTCTTTGATTAATGACGAGTCAACGTCGAGTGAGGCAACTTTGAAAATGGCTGCCATAATGCAGCCAAAGGCGTTATAAAAAAAAACAACGAAATGAAGAGCAGCCTGCGGCTGTTGCACATGTCCTTTTGTCATGCATTTCCCAAAAAGCAAACAAACCAAACGCTGCCTTCGTTTCATTCTTCTCTTGTCACACGGGGCACAAGTCAAGTCAACCCGAACCGAACCGAACTCAGACGCTGCTCTAAATTGAATTCAAATTGCTGGGGTAAAGGACAAGGACAAGACGCAAGGAGATGCTGCAGCATCTGCTCAGGCACAGATCATGTCCTTGTGCCTTCTTCGTCCTTCGTCTCGGGTCTTTTTCTTGACTCGTCTCGGCAATAGATCATTTTGCACGCTCTGTGTGGTTCTGTTCTGTGTCCCCTTTTTCTCCTTTCATTATATTGAAATTTGTTGTGTTGTGCCAACAAAATATTAAAATTTCATATTTGATTTGCATTTGTGTGTTCCGAGTTCCTCAAGACTCCTTTCGTCTTTTGGCATTGTCCTAGACTGATGCGGTTTTTATGAGCACATTTTGAAGTTATGACCGCAGAAATATGGTTTGCATGTAGTTTTTGTTTTCTTTTTTTATTTTTCGTGCCACATCAATCATAATTAGAACGCCTTGTGTGTGATTTTTATTTGCTGTCTTATCAGTGGGTTATAAGTGCGGTTTTATTTATGAGATGGAACAGCATAAAATTCAACAATACGTGCATAATTAATTAAAGATTTTGCAAGGAAAAGAGGAGTTAAGAATGGATTTTGATTGGCATAAGATATAACATGATATTGAGCTCATCTTTACTTATGATTTATTTTTAATACTTGTCTCACATTAGCTGAACTTATTTGCATATTTAAATCAATGTTGAATAATCTATTTTAAAATTAAATTCAAATAATTAAATGTCTGCTCAATTTTATTATATTTAATGCATCAATTTATTTGTAATATTGGACTGTCATTATATCAAATTACATTGCATATTAAAATAAACTATTTTAATATTGAATCTGACACCTTAAAATAAAAATAAATAAATGTCTGTGCAATTTAATAATATTTAAAATGTCAATTTAATCCCCAATTCATATTCTAATAACCCTCTCAATTGTTTTAACTAATAGTGTTAAATGTCACAGGCATTCGACATGCATTTTCACACATGAGCGGAACAAAGAGAGATTTATCCTTATAGACAACATTCTCCGACCTCATGTGAGGTCTGTGTAACGCCCCATTTTGTGTTTGATTCAGCACGTTTAGGGTTTCTAGGTTTTGACCCTTTTCTGCTGATGCAATTCTCAAGCAAAGGATACTCTTTTGTGGATCAGTTTTCTTGTGTGAGTGTTTTTCTGGTTGGCTAATGAGGAGCGTTGTGTGCGGTCGCAATGTGCAATGTGTCCAAGCGGCTTTTGGGAAATTTGAGAGGCGTCAACAGGCGCTTAAATCCGCTTAAGTTGTGTGACGGAAGTTCTCTTCTTCGCCTTGGGCCGGATCCACAGTTGAGAAGTCGATCGATGGTCGCATTTGGCTTACTGCTTCATTTGTCAAAAAGGGGCAAACAGAATTGAAAGCTGATGCCAAGCGTTGCGTGTGCCACACGTTGCACAGAAGACAGAAGCTGTTTAAATGACTGCTGCTAGTTGTTCGATATTAAATGAATGAATACACTCAATACTCGTGCAATTCATTTGCCAGCTGACTCGCATCTGACCTTATGTCGTTGTTGCACGCAGCACAATTCAAACGTTTAATTGCAACACACAGCACAGCACAGGACAACAGCCAGGAGCCAGCCAGGACTTCTCTCGCATGTACTCTTGGCTGTCATTAGTGTAATTAGATCTTTCAGTTCCCAGTTGCTTGGCGTGTCCTTTTAGCTATAATATACTATATATAGTAAGTAGCTACCAATTCTCTTCTTTTTTTTTACTAATTTTTATGCCAACGTGGAACGTGCGCAATTTGTTTACCATCAACATAATTGGTTGCTTCGGTTTTGTCCCTTGGGCCCACTTCAGCCTTTTAAGCGCTTTTTGTTTTATTTTTTTCGCTCTCTCTATATCTCTCTCTCTTGCTCTGGCAATTAGTTAAAATGATTAAGTTGATGCGCTCGACTTTTGCCCTTGGCTGCCCTTTTTTTTATTATCTCTCTCGTCTCTTGTTGTTTTTGTAATTACATTAGTCGCTGTTCGATAATTCGAGCTCGCCACGCACTCAGTCAAATTAACTCGTCCATCTATCATATTGGTAATGTCTCTGGGTTGTCTCTGATCTAGGATCCTACAGCTGTTCATTATGGCTCTAACTATGTCGCTTTTGTTGCGATTGTAACAACAATGCGTCCGTCCATCATGTATTCAAATCAAATCATTCTGTTTACATTCAATCACATTTGTGTTTAATGTGTGTCTGCTTTGATTTTTATTGTGCACACTCGCTCGTCATTGATCGATCTGGTTCAGCATGGGTTGGAGGATCATCCTTCTTCTCTGTTTACCACATATGCCAAAAATCAGTCTGACGATGATCGATCGACGCTTTGACACTCACCACTCGCTGGCCACACACACACAGACACACATAAGCGAATGTTGTCACTTCATCTTGCTCTCTTAGCATTGCATTTACTATCTATCACTATGTGGTGGGTATTATTTCACTTATTTTAACAGATTAAAAATGTTAGACATTGAATTTGCATATATTTTTGTATACTGATATTAAATCTTAAATTTTTCTAAGATCCTAATATTTGTGAAAAATAATTTGAAAATTTAGATTTTATGTTTAAAAAAATGTTTTCCATATTTTGAGATTCACAACTATTTGCTATACATATGTAAATATGTTATGTTAATTAGACAAGTCATGTTTTAAACTTATATTTCAAGAATCCAACTCTTTTATAAATGTAGAATTTGTATTTCAAAATTAAGGATTACTTTAAGATTTTTTTTTTATGTGTTGATTACAAAGATAATTTGTTCTTTTATTATTTTTTTTTATCCAATCTCTTACCAATGCAGTATTTATTTATAAAAACATTAACAGTACACTATATGTTTCAGAAATTGGAAATTTTTTGATATGATGATCAATCATATTGTAATTTCGTAGGCTTATTTCACACTTTCATTTCTAATTTAGTGTTTCTATATCTTTTAAATCCCTCTCTCCATTTACCACAACCACGAAACCTGTTCGCTTGTTTTGTTGCTACTTTTATGGGTTTTTAACTCAAAGTATTTTGGTTGTAGACTAAATGTTAACAGCTCCCAAAGCGCCTTCAAAATAATTTGACACTTGACTGCCCCTCAAAACTGAAATATGCTGGCAGTTAAACAAATAGAAGTACTATGCCAAGACTATATATAACAAATAAAAAAATCTAAGAGAGGTGGGAGAAGAGAGAGAGAAAAACGGGACCGTATAACACTAAATGAAAACACGAATATTTTGTTATTTTGTTGTGTCAACTTTATGGGTTACAACTCTTAAAAAAAAAACAGAAAAAAAACAAGCACCTCCCTCTCGCCTTGCTCCCAATGGCTGCTGCTGCCATAAAGAACTTATTACGCACATAAAATAAATCCCACACAAAAGGAAAACTAATTAAAAAGACCTTTTTTGTGGTGGGGTTGGGTTAACTTCCAGCGGGTTGGGGGGCGGCAATAAAATTTATGAAAATTAACATAAAATTTTGTGCGATTAACTCGAAAACTCACGCACACACAATTTTTGGCCATATGGAGGAAAATCACATAATAAACAAAGGAAGAGCAATAAAAACAAATATGGCGACACACGTTGTGTGTGTGTGGAGATGAACAGAAAGTGAGTTTGACAACGACAACAACGACGAAGACGAAGATGATGATGACGATGATGATGAGGAAATTGCTGTTGTTGTTGCTGCTGCTGATTATCATGCAGCACTCGCACTCGTGCTACACATGCTCTCCTATTTAAGTTGAAAGTCGCTCAATATAAACTTTTAGCCAGTTTTGTGTGGCACACAACAACAACAACAACGATACAGCAAAAGTTAAGCCATGCGGCGCAACGAAAGCGATTAGGCTGATTGGCGTTCTGAGGGGTGTGAGTTAAGTAGGCCACACTGAGAAGGGTGGCTTCTCTCTCTCTCTCTCTCTCTCTCTCTGTCTGGTTTTATAGTCTTCTCCTGATTGGGGGCTGTAGTTTAGAGACAGCGAGGTGTCCACACGGCATGCTTTTGTCCTCGATATCACACGCTCGCATTATGAGTAATGCGCACCTTATGCTGCCGCCAAATCGGATGTGATTAGAGAACGCGAGAGAGACCGAGAGGGAGGAGAAAATTTTGTGGCCGGAAAATCCGTTTTCAAGGCATTTTATGCGCTTTATTAACCCCTTAACTGATGATGTGCCGCGTCTGCCTTCGTTCACAAATCAAAATATTATGATGGCATCATTTACACGCCGCATTTCAGATTAAAGTTGATCTACGAACTCTCTCGCTCTGCTTCTCTTTCCCTACTTTTGTGTGTGTGCATAGTTTTGTAGCATTTTTGAGAGGGGTAAGATCTGCCCTTAAGTTGTATGCTTTAATTTGATTTAACAATCCTTTTACGGCTCAATTTAAAATTAACTTTGGCTGAGGTTTCGGCTAAGCTTAAAGGATTTTCTCTGCAAAAAAAATCATTCATTTCGAATTGTACCGGATATAAAATTGAGTATTTTATTGATCTTTTAAATAAATAATTTTAGTGTTTAGCACCATCCATATATAAATAATAGTTAAAAATAATAATTAATAATTATTATTGAAAATTTCGGCCTTCTAAGAGAATCTAGAATTTCGAATTATGTATCGGAGTATTCATTTATATAAAGTATTACCTTTATATAAATTTTAAAAATAAAAGTAATAGTTCTGAATAGGGAAAAAAATCCTACTCTTAGTAGCTTTGGCTGGCAATCTGGTATGTTTAGTACTTTATGGTATATTTTGAACGTAGTAATATATCAATACACCAAATATAGACTTCGGTATATTACAGTATTTTTGGGGAATATTAGTTTAGTTTAGTTTAAGAATATACAGCATTCATTCATTCCCGTTATGTTATTGTTTTTAGAAAACAATAATTATAGTTTCATTTAGCTAATATACAAATGGGATTTAATAATGTTGGTTGTAAATTTCCGCTTTTTTATATTAAACTACTTAATTTCGCATTAATAATTATACTCTTCTTACACAATTCACTCTGAGTTCTTAGCACTTTTCCTCAGTTAATCAAGTAACAATTTCGAAATGTAAATATTCGGGGAGTTCTTCATCAGATTGCTAGATTATAAAGTCGACAGCTATTAGCTATTAAGTGAGCGCTCTTAATGCTTTTCCTTGACTCAGTTTCCACAAATTTTCCGGCAAATGTTGTAGTAGCGTGCTCATTAAGCGTTTTAAGCATTTGCCCAGTTGATTTTTGGACTTGGTTTCTCAATTATTTTCGGGCTATAAACGACAGCAAAGCGAACAACAAGCAGAAGACGCAGTTGTTGTAGTAACTGCTGTTGTCATCAAAATTAATTTTATTGCCAGACAAAAACTTTCGACAACAATTTGGCAAGTTCATTAGCTTTCCTAAGCGCATTACAAATGGAAACTTTAACTTTTGGTTAATTAAACGCAAATTGTTGTGGCGGCAAATTGCGAAAAAATTGCAAAACTTTTTGTCGCCAAAGTCATTAAAAAGCCTTTTTCTCAGCGACTTGACACAAAGCGAGAGACGGAGAAAAATCATGAAACTGAAAAGGGGTTAATTATAGTAGAGACAGTAGTATACTAAAGCCAAAAGCGGTTAGAATGAGATGGCGATTGAGAGGAGGCCCCCGTATAAATGTCATTGCTATTGCTCGTCTGCATTTGGTTTTTATGTCAAAGCCATAAAAATGTGTGTATGTTAGTGTGTGTGTGTATGTGTGTGTGGCGTAGTGTGTAGAAGAGGAGTCAAACAAATATGGCGGCATTGTCTGACTGTCAGTGTGTCTCTCTGTCTGTCTCTCTATCTGTCTGTCTCTCTGTATATGTATGTGCTTTCCATTTGGGGCGTTTTTGCCATTGCCCACTTAAATGGCCAAGTATGTGTTGACACTGGCATGTAGTTGTTGTAAGTAACGATGGCAGCCAGCAGCCAGAGCAAAGCAGAGTCGTTGTCCTGCTGCCCCCCACTTCATCCCACTTCTTCCTCCTCCATCTCTCTCGCTTGTCGTCTTCTCGACATTCGCGCTCCTCCTCGGCTGCCTCGGGTGTCGCTTGCGCAAATTTGCCACTTCAACAGCTCCTTGCGGACGCCGTAAGCACTCTTGTGAACGAGCTTTGAGCATTTTCATTTATTTTCCGCACATTTTGCTCGAGCTCACTCGTCGCTATCTCTCACTCGTTCTCTCCCTCTCCCTCTCTCTCTCTCTTTTCTGCTACTGTCTGATTGCCACACCCATGCCAAAGTGCTGCCAGGACGTGCAATTTATGCGCTTTTTCCCTCCACTTTTCCTTACATTTCCTTTGCTTTTCTTTTCTTCTCGTTTCGTTTCGCTTTTTTCTTACGTATTTTGTATTTTTTTTCTTACTGTTTTTTTTCGATTTTTTGGCAAGTTGGAAAGTTGTGAAACGATGCTCACGGAATTTTAAGCAGCAACAGCAGCGACTCCTTTTCGTCCTTTTAGCCACTTCTCCTTCTGCAGCTTCGTTTATGTTGCTTGACTGTGTGTGTCTGTGTGTGTTTTTGTCAATATTGTTACTTGCAGCGCAGCGCTGAGAAAATGTGCTGTGAATTTTAAATTTGAGCGCTGAGTTGCTTACATAAGAGTGAAGCTTTTACATTCCCTGTTAGCAGTTGTTTTAAAGGGTATATTAGTTGGTTGGTAGTAAATATTTATGAGGAAAAATATGGATGTATTAAAATAGTATACTATGTATTACATATATAAGAAATAAACAAAACACAGTCAACAAAAAATCATTTAGGGAAAATACAGTCGAGTGTGCTGGACTGTGAGATACCCACTACCAATTTAGAATAACAGTGGAACAGTTCGGTAATATTCTAAAAATATACCAAATCATTATACCATAAAAATACTAAAATACAGTACCATACAGATATACTAAAATTCTTTGTGATATACCAAATATATATATATATTATACGGCATCACACATGTTTGGTATATTTATACCGTCTAATATACCAAATGTAGCCTTCGTTATATTTTAGTATTTTTTAACAACATTACTGCAGAATACTAAACGTACCAGATTGTAGAATTGTAGTATGCGATTTTTGTCATATTAAACTACATATTTCTTAAGTAACTTGCAATTTTCATCTGATTTCTATAAATAACAATTTAATTAGCTCAGCCTTCTTTCTACATTATTTTATTTTGTTGAGTTTTAAAATGCTGTAATTTTATTTTTTAATATAGGAAAGCTTTCTTGTTGTTCTCTTGTTCTCTAGAGTATTCAAAAGTCACCTGTTAGCTTTTAACATACCTGACATGTTACAACTATATCATTGCTCGAGCAGAGCTCAACTGGCAATTACACGCCTCTCGCGCCTTGCCCCACCCACCTGCGTCGTCTCTCTCCCCAAAAAACACCTAAGTTACACAAACAGACAGAGTACAACAAAAACAACGACAATACAAAACTGTTCATTAGCCCTGCACACGCTTTTCAAAAATGGTCGCCCTTTTTCCGACTACAAAAAAAAAAGAAACAATTAAACGCAATAACAACAACTACAAAATGGAACTTTTCTTGTCCCTCCCCCGGCACTTATGCTTATCTGCATAATTTATGGTAAAAAATCAGACGCAACAACGGTTTCCTCAGTACCCAAGTACGCAGTACTTCATATTCATTATGGAATGCTTATTGTTGTAGTTGTAGTCAACCAAGCGCAGGTTAGTCTCGTTTTTGTTTTGTTTTTGGGAATTGCACCACGTGTGGTGTACCACGAAAATGCTAATAAGCGCCACCGAAAATTGTAAAACAATTAAATTGTAATAAGCAGTGAGCAGCATTCATAGCTCTTCGAGGGTTTCCCTTATGGAAATGGGCGGCTCTTGGGTTCAGTTTTTATTTTTTGGGTTTTTGGGTTTGGGAAATAGAGTAATTAATAACCTGGTGCTGTCCAGCTGGAGTTGTGTTGCTGTCCGGCTGGTAACGCCTCTATTAGCCAACAACATCAACTTTTGACTTACAAATGATAAACAGTTTTTACGCCAACTTTGTGCTGGTGAGTCAGCAACAACAACAATAACAACAACAACTCAAGCTGGCGCCAAGGATTTCAAAGTGGCTTTGCACCAAGTATTGTGTATTTGGCAATGCGACCCGCTCCACAGTCATCGTCTGAGACAGAGTCTGAGTCGGAGTCAGAGTCGGAGTCAGAGTTGGAGTTGGAGTCTCCAGCGGCGCTTTTGATTGACACTTGACATTTCCTTGGTTTCGCAGTTAGCGAAGCATTGCAGAGCTGCAATCGCCAGCTGACATCGCGATCCGTTACATGACTTTCTTGTTTAACAAAACACTTTTATATACATTTTCTTCTTTTTTTTGTCGGGGGACAATTTCCACAGATGAAAACTTTGTGATAGCCGTTGGGTTTCGGCTTAGCTGCTTAACTGGGTTAGAAGTTTGGGGAAAACTACCATAAGAGACTATTATTTAATTCAGAATACAGTTGAACCTTTGAATTATGAATTATAATAATTGTGAGGTATCCATGCGCTTTAGTAAGTGATCTTTAAGTCATAAATCTATTTCATAAACTTTTTTAAGCAGAACAAAAGTTTTATTTGACTTTAAAGAATCTATGGTATTTTGAAAACGATCAATTTATATATACTTTATTTTTCATTTATTTAAATTAAAATATTTAAAATGAAATTAGTTTCATAACTTACATTCATATGTACATACATTTGAAAAAAAGATCCTTTTCGTAATGAATGAATTTCATGATATTACAATTTTAACTTAAGTTTATCAAAATGTATGCATATTACTTTTAAGGTAATTACAATTAATCTAATTTCTAGTGTACAAAGATTTCATATATTAAACTTAAAAAAAAAACTTTGCAATCGGAAATTATAGTCATTATTATATTTTATTTTTTTAATAATAACAAATTTTCATATATTTGTTGCTTAAAAATGTTCCATATTTTGTCTAATTAAAATTATTTTGCAATCTAATTCTTTATTGTAACAAATTTTCTACATATATTTTTAAATGAAAATTTATTTGCGATCTAAAATTTTGCCATTCTTTTTTTTATTATTTATTGTATTTGTTTAATTTTAAACAATTTTTAATGTTTTGTATTTTAATTTATTTGTAGCATAGAAGTGTTCTAATTAACATTACTCTGCACTGACAAAATAATGTTATCCCTTTTATTCTTTATTACACCTTATTCTTTTTTAACTATATTAACAAAAAATCTTAAAATCTTCTCCCTATTTACTTACAAGCTTATTATGCCATGTTTTGTATCTGTTAATCAGCTGTGGCTGACCAATGGGCCAGCCATTCAGGCAGTCAGCCAGCACACACGTGTAGACATAACCCAAAAGCGTTGACTGCACCTGCCAGCCCATATAATTTTATATCTACCTGTAAAGCTGTGAGCTGTATATATAGTATATGTATAACATAAACCACCCACAAGTGGTAGCTCTACAAGTCAGCTCCACATACCGAGGATGAGAGTTGTGTGAGCTCGGCAGCCAACGCGTCAAGTTGTGAAGCTGTGTGCAAAAAATCATTAACACGCACACCCACAACGAGAAAGGAAAGGAGGAGAGATACAGAGGGGGAGAAATGGAGCATGGCAAGCTGGAGAGCTGCGTAGCCCCTTTAGTCGCCATCCCTTTTGCACACTCACTCGCTCTATCTCTTTCGGTGCTGCTCTCAAATTACTTGGGTTTTTACATGCGGCAGTGAGGCACATTAACACTGTAATGTGCAAAATGTGTGCATGTATGTATGCGTGTGTGTGTGTGAGTGTGAAAACAACATGGCGGCAAACAGTGGCGTCCAAGTCACATTGCCATGCATAAAGAGCAAGTGCAGGGGGAGCGAGGATTGTGGCAAGGATCTGATGCTGCCGTTGCTCCTGTGGCGCCTGTGGGCGGCTCAGAAGATACTTTTAGTCAAGATTAATTGTTATATATTAACATGGCGTCGAGTTACTGAGTCTGCGAAAACGAGCTATTTACAAGCTAAACGAAAGTTGACTTTGCTCAACGACTCTCGAGGACAGAGACAGAGTGCCGAGTCCTTCGTCCCCCCAAAAATGAGGAAGGGAGAAAGTTGGCACACACACACAGTGAAAGTGGCAACTTTAATAAGCCAACGAATATCAGTTGAATTTTGTATAATATTTAAGTAGTTTCCTCCCACACTTGTCGTCTGCTGCCTTTGCTGTCCTGTTTATGGCCTATCTCTTGTGCTAGATTTATGTTTGCCCATTTTCATGTTTTATCATCAGCTGCGGCGTCGAATTATTCATGAAATTTGCCATGTTACTCATACGCCGTATATGAAAAAGGGTTTTTGGCCAACTGCGTGAATGCGGCTTCTCTCTTGAATTATGAGACTGGGGTATTTGGGGTTTACGTTACTTTTTTTGCGGCTTGTGTTTTTGCGGCTTTTATCATATTGTGCGTTGTGGCGGAATGTGGTGTGAAGAGCAAATTTGATTTATAAGTTACAAATATGTTGTGGCCAAAAAAGAAATAAAGGACTAGCGAACGCTAACTAGCTAAGGGATGCCCTTAAAAATTCAGCAGAGTTGTACATACAGGGGTTTTGGGATTACAGCTTAAATAACTTGAGCTTGGTCTATAAATCAAATTAAGTTTCTGCAAGCCTTAAATTTCATCTTTAAATTTAACTAAAAATAACAAACTAAATTTTGTTTACATTTTTCTTTAGCACCACTTCAAATTATATTTTTAAGTGCATTTATTTATTTTAACATTTCCAATAATTTATTTTATTGCTTCATTAGAAAAAAGCGCAAACGTGCAAAGTGGATACTTTGGTTTTTTTTTTTTTAACAAATAATTTAAAATATTAACAACTTAATTGAATATTTATAGTAGAAATTAACGAAGATTATGGAAACAAGAAATAAACTCGATTTACACATTTTTACGAATTTTAGATCATCTTGAAGTGTAGAAGTGAAATACTTATATCCAAATGTGCTCACCACTGTAGTTAAATATGTATACTGATTATTATTTTTTCCATTCTTTATATAAATATTTCATTGGATATTTAAATATATGTAGTTATATTTGAAATTTATAGTTCATTTGTTTTTCCAATCTAAGCTGCTAATTCAAGGGAAATGAATTATTTTCAAATATGTTTTTCCTCTGTAATTATATTTTTCCCGATCAAATCTACGTTTTTTCAATTTTCAATTGCCATCAGCATATGTTTGCATAACCCACCCTGAAATGTTTTCGAACCACCGCAACCACATCATTTCTGACCCAATCAAACTCACACCAAGTCAACTGTCGCATATTGAACCGCAGACAAATTTGTCTACGACTTCAGAGATGAACGCACAAAGAGCAAACATTCAAGCATATTGACATCTAACTGAAAGTCAATAAGGACGTGGCAAACTCCCCTTCGCCCCCTCACACACACACAAAAATTGCCAACAACGTCTGTTTGAGAAAGAGAGAGAGAGAGAGAGAGAGAGAGAGAGAGAGCGAGAGGACCAAGAAGAGATCTCTTGCAGTATTTTTTGCCACCCACATTCAACGCGCTGTCACTTTTGGGCGCAAATTTCGCCATTTCCACCCTCGCTAATGTGCAAATAAAAATGTTAAAAGGGTCCTGTAGCACTCAATTACACGCCCTGGTGACCATTTGTGTTTCGTCCCCCTCCTCATGAGCTTTTGCTTGCCCAGAACTGGATCAGGATGCGGCTCAGTGTGCGTGACTTGTCTCGCGTTGTGTTGTGTTTGTTGTGTGTGTGTGTGTTGGTTTCTATGTAGAGAAAACATTATGGCGCGCGAACGGAAGTTGCCATCTTGTTGATGGCAGTTAAAGATAAGCAAAAACGTACAAAAAAAAGCAGAACGATGTTTTTTTTTATTGTACCCTGTAAACAGTGAAATTACAAAGAGGGAGTGCTTGAGTAGCTCTATACAATTTTATAGTAAAAGCGAAAATGTAGTAGACAAGTAATTCATATAAAATGTATTTTACTTCGATGATAAACCAAAAATCTTTACTTACAGCTCAACCTTCAGTCATGCTGCCTTTTCGCTTGTTTTTCCTCATTTCTCTGCTACATTTTCATGGTTTTCCGCTGAGTTTTTCTCTTCTTTTTATTGCTTGCATTTTATGTTATTTGTTTATATATCTTCTGCTTTTTTTTTTTTGTTCGTCCTCCGTTGTTCCCTTATTTTGGCAGTTATCTTGTTGCCTTTGTTTAAGTTTTATGTGTTATTTTGTCGCGCTTTTGCTTTGCGCTCTGTTTCTAATTTGCAATTTTGTTAGATGTCATGAGGAGAGCGGAGTGTAGAGAGGACATCCGGCGACGCCTTAAAGCGGTTTTGTCATGTCATTTGGTAATTGGGTGGCAGCGGTTGGCACTTTATATATTCTGCAGACAGTTGGCAACGCTGGACAAGACACACACACACACACGTACACGTTTCTATGTCTATATGGTCACACTGATTATTGTTGTGGGCGTGCCCGTAGAATTAACATGTTTATACTAAAGTTATCCCACTCATTCATAATTCACTGATTTTTTCTTTCTTTTGTGCGGTTTCTTTGGCAAGTTTGGCAAATTAAATGTTCCATAAAATTCATATTTTTACAGATCGTAAACAAAGCGACTTCAACGCTGCCGATGCCAAAAAAAAAACTGCTGAATAAAAGAGACATTTAAAATCAATAAATTATAATTAAATTATAACATAAGCGTATGCTAATTTCCTCAACGCTTTGTGTGCCCCAAGACAAACACACACACACACATACAGGCAACAATCGCACACTTACTCACAGAAATAATCTCCCCCGCGGCGTTTGTCTCATTCTCATTACAATTTCTGTCGATTTCATTCGATTTCTTTCTGGCCGGCCTATATCATTCCTTGTATTTATTTGTGTTGCGTTGTGTTGTGTTCTTCCTCTTATTCATCTTGTTTTTGTCCTCCTTCTTTCGTCGGGCGTTGGCAGTTTCCTTTGTGCGTAAGTTAAAGTGCCTATAAATTTCACAAAATTACACTGAAAACACATAAATGTCGCACATAAAACTCTGCATTAAAATTGCCAACTTCAACTTGAACTTATTGAAAATGTGCGTATTTTAATGATTTTAACAATGCATTTCGCAAGTTTCAATAAACAATTAAGTAGATTGCTTGCTGTTAATACTTGCAAATAAAATCCTATTTTGGGGCTAAAAAAACCATTTAAAGTTATGACTTTGACTAAAATAATTAATTATTAATTTAATTTGATTAATTTTTTTGTTATAAAATTATTATTATTATTATTATTAGTATGATTTATTATTATTATTATTATTATTATTATTATTATTATTATTATTATTATTATTATTATTATTATTATTATTATTATTATTATTATTATTATTATTATTATTATTATTATTATTATTATTATTATTATTATTATTATTATTATTATTATTATTATTATTATTATTATTATTATTATTATTATTATTATTATTATTATTATTATTATTATTATTATTATTATTATTATTATTATTATTATTATTATTATTATTATTATTATTATTATTAATGTTACTAGATTATTTTTACGTTTCCCAATCAGATTCATTAAATTCCAAGTTTATAAAATTCCTTAAATTGATTCAGTGGCTTAGTTTCTCCTCAATTTTTTTTACTATCCACAATTTATTGTCAGCTTGGCAAAAAAATAAGAATCTAGACAGCTTCAGTTGTTGGATAAACAAACAGCTCAATTATGTTAATAAGTTTCACGCCCATCCACAGCATTTGGCTAATACAAAATCCCCCCCAAATGCCGTTAAGCAATAAAGAAAAAAAGACAAAATACACTTGCCATGTGACACGCAGCTTCCTGAAGCCGTCAACCACTCAACCACCGGCTGCAGGTTGCCACCTTTCACCCTTGGCAACACACACAGAGGAAGGAAAAAACAACTCCATTCAACACCAATTAGGGATGATCATCAGTGCCAGAACAGCAGCCAGGTGGCGGAGGGGGAGGTTTTGGGAGTCACTTGCTATTGTTGTTGTTGTCGTCGGGCAACCCCCGATGCTGTCATTTGTTATTGAGACAACAAACACAACAACAAAAAGTTGACTTCAACTCGACTCATAAATACACCCGAGCATAGACAAACAATCAACAATTTATGCGAAGCCAAGCCGAGGGGTGTATGATTGTTGTGCACTTCACTTCAAAGGGGTGTCTGCCTAGAGGGTGTTGACTGTGGAGGGGTGAAGGTGGGAGGTGGGGTGGGTGTTGTTGTGCCAAAATTGCTCAGCGGGTAAGCCAACGGGGAGCGCATGTTAAACATGAATTATGAATTGTTATTGAGATTGATGTTGTTGTTGCTGCGGCTGCTGTTGCTGTTGCTGTTACTGTTGCTGCTGCTGCTGTTGTTACTACTGTTGTAGATGTATCTGTATCTGAATGCCACATCCCTGTGTCTACCGTATGCCGTAGTATACTGTTTACTGCGTAGCTGACTCTGCTTCCTACCAGTTTGGCTTTGTTTTCTGTGGTAATTTCATTGAAATCATGTTGAGTAATTGGTCGACGCTGCTGCTGCTGCTGCTCGACACTGTTCGAAGGGTGTGAGGGTGTGGGTGTGGGTGTTGTTGTGGCATGGGTTGTTGGGTGTATAAATAACATTTTCGGGGTGACTTGCTGCCTTGCTGCCTTTTGCTGGGATTAAGCGACCGCCGCGTCGCTTTATATGCGGCTTGTATTTATTGCCTTGCTACCCCCCATCCCCCTGCTCAGAGCTTGGTAATTGTGTTTGTGTTGGCATTATGCAACACATGTAACACGTATCTCATAGATACGCATACGCACTTGTCTCTCTCTCTGTCTCACTTTCTGCTCTTGGGTATTTTGTCATGGCCAAGTGGTTGTTGTTTGCTAATTTGGCCATAATTTGTGACTGTTTATTTATTTTGGGCTTTCGAAATTAATTTCAGTCAACCAGCCAGTGAAGTTCTAGCTCATTCCTCCCTCCCTCCCTCTCTGCATTTTTACATATGTTAACATTGCCGCAGGCATTGCGTTTTCCTTGAGGGTGGCAGGGGATAAATTTTAATGGCTAAATATGTAAATGACATATTCGAATTGATGATGGCTAAATTATCAAAACTGGTTTCGTAAATCATATAAATTGCTGCTTGTTTGCCAAATTGCCGCTAGTCAAAGAATTTTCATAGTTTTTGTTTAACTTCAGCGATCTACGTGACAAAAGTAAGCTAGACACACAAAAGTAAGCTATTCAACTTTGATCCTATTTAGAGCAACTTTTGTGCATTTACTATAATCTGAAATTTCTATATCAACAAACGTTTGTTATTCAACAATTCCTTAATCTGTCAAAACCGTAACTTAGGCCACACTTCAGCTGCATAAATTTCACTTCGTATCGGTTGTTTCGATGTCTCACTGAGCATTTGAATATTTGAGCATTTTGAACTGTGGGGCAGAGACCACAAAAGACTCGAGTCGATTGCAACGTCTCGAGAGCTTTCTCATGCAAATGTCTAGAGGAGAACACAGACAAAAGCAGAAACTGAATGCGAGACTGAGACTGTGTGGCTGAGAGACATCATAGCAAAAAAAAAAAACGCAAGACTCGTAAATTTGCAGCTTATTGGCAATAACTGCAAGTGGCTTGTTAACAATTTAACACGTCTTAATCGTTAAATTTGTGGTTGTTGCTCAGCGCTCAAGCAAAAAAAAAAATGAACAGAAAAAACACGATATAAATAAATAAAGAAGCGCACACAATCGACGCAGCTAAATGCCAAGCGGATGACACTTTTGTAGGTGTGAATGCAAAAGTCGGGAAAATCTGCATATAAACTTAAGGTGCCTTGCGACTCCAATGGGCTGGCTGCACGGCAGCGATATGAAGCTCAAGCTAAGGGGAAACCGGTTCTTGGGTACGGTTCGATCAGTTTTAATAATGATATTTTTGTGCGAGACTGGGGGCTCAGTCTTCCCCAGTCTTCTGAACTGCAGTCAAAGTCACAGTCGCAGTCCCAGTCAGCGTCAAACAAAAGACTTAAGTCATAAACTTTATGACATTTTGCAAAAATCTCGGCAAGAATGTCATCAATGAAACAAATCGATTTGTTTACATGCCATTCTCCTTGTCGTCTCTTATCCTACTCCATCTCCATCTCTCTCTTTCTCTTTCTTACCGTATCTCTCTCTATCTCTCATCGGTTCTTGCCAATTTATCGATTTGACTCTGGCATCGCCTCCATTGCCGCCTTTTCGATCTTCTGCCCCTTTGCTCATTTATGTTACTTACCTTTTTTTTTCTTTGCCTGTTTGCTTTGTACACAATTCTCAGAAGATTTTAATCTTGCTCACTGCGCTTTTTTTTTGCTTGTGTGGTAGACTTGCAGACTCTCTTGCTTCCCTCTCTCTGTATTGTGCTTCCGTCTTTGTCGCCTTGTCCGATCGAAAGTTGCTGACGAGGATTTCATATACCCTTTACATTTAATTAGAAATCATTTAGAAGAAACAATGTATATAACATTTACGCTTTGTTGTCATACATATTTCATTATTTTTTAATTATAATAACTCGGCTGTGAAATACGCGCTACCTATTTTTAATAAATGCAAGACAGTCCGATATTATTCCTAAAATATACCAAACTAATATACTGAAGGCAGTACTTAGTATATTAATATACATTTACATTCAAAATAAAGCACAAAGTATAGAATATACCAGATGATCAACCAAAGCAACTAAGGTCCAATTTTTTGATATATAAAATTATTATTTTTTCTTTTAATTTCTACATTTTTATAATATGATTTAAAATAACTTTTCAGAAATTATCAAAGCTTTATTTATGATTATTTATAAATATGAGAAATTATTTAATTGACTTGTTGAACAGTTTTTTTTTTCATTTTTTCCCTATAAACTTTTCATACAAAATTTTGCAGCGTATTTCGCATTCGATTTACTTTCAGCTTCGTATTTTGTTTTTGTTGGTACCTTTATGATGGCATTCGGTGTGCGGTTTATGACTTTTCGTGTCTGATAATTTTCTGATTTTAATGTGCGAAATTAAACATCACATTTTTCAACACGAACGTTTCCTGCGTATTTCATAAAGTTTAGCACAAGGAAACAGACTCAAGTTGGACTCAGGGAAACGAAATGAAATTCTATAGTTGAATCTTACATACTCTACTTTGACATAGCTCTTGTTGAATTTTCATCAATTAGAGATCACATGCGATACGCTAAAGTTATTCTACAACAAAAGTCAGCTCCAATTCGCTTCTTGATTGATCAACAACCATAAATTATAATATCAAACTACAAGACCTCAAGTCTCTCATCTTATCTGGTAATTCCAGACACATTTTAAATAACAAAAAATAGAGAGAAAAAAGAGCAGATATGTGTAAGCTTAAGCTAAACACTGTCATCTAAATTCAAGCCGAATCTGAGCTTCAATATCTTGGCTCATAGATCAGTCTTAGACTTGCTTATTGCACTTTAAACAGACAACGAATACAGACATTACACTGCCGTTGAATAGCACAACGCCAACCCAATTCCGAATGCATAAATTAGAGCACAAACGAAACCAAATCGTAACAAAATCCAGGGATATATTTTGTATCTGAATATCTTGATATTTTATAGATACTTTTTGTTGTTGTTGTTGTTGTTGTGTTTTGTCTACGATTTTTGGGCGTAACTTGTATATAAACGCTGCTAATAACACATCTAAACTGGCCAACAAATTACCGTTTCAACATATTTTCAAAAGCATTCGATTTCAGTTAAATGTGTTTTCAACAAATTTTCATGCAAATGAGAGTTGAATGAAGTCCCCCTCCCCTCTCTTTCTCCACCTCTCGCTCACTGGGTGCAAACAGATGACCAGCATCGTAGTAGACAATGCGACGCGGCGGTCCACAACTATCCACAGTTGCCAACACGGGCGGGCTCATTTGTCGTAGCTGGCTCAAAGTTTATAATACGCTCGTAATACACACACAAAAGTTTCACAGTCATAAAAAGTGTCAAACTTCTCGTTGCCGGAAAAATCGTTGAGCGCATTGTTTAGATATTGATTTCCCTACCAAGCGAAGTAGAAGACCGACTGAAAGAAAGAAAGAAAGAAAGGTGTGACGACCTCTTTTGTTCAGACCGAAGCTACGGGCAATATAGTTGGGCGATTTATGAATGAAAGCCGGGTAGTAGCCCCCCAGTCACTGGAGAGTATCTTGAGTCTCTCCCCTGGCGAGAGCAGAAGACATAAAGTCTGCCACGTTTTTGTTTGTGTATAGAGGAAAATGCGTGTTTTGTGTATGACTCAGAAATCTTAACGATTTGTTTTTCCAGCAACGTTTTGTTTTGTTTGTGAAAGTGTAATATTGTGACACTTTATATTGTGCGCAAAGGATTATATATGAGGGCAATATTTGAGAGCGAGTCTTTCTATCTGCTCTGCTCTCCTCTATTCTTGTAATGTTTCTATTTAACAAATTGTTGCTGCATTGCATTCCAATTAGTGTGGCAAAGCCAAATTTTATGTTGCATTTATTACATAATTTCCGTAGAAATTTTATGGTGCTGCGTGTGCGGCTCAAGAGATGTTTTACGAGCCAAAGTCTACAGTAGACTCAATTGAATGTTATACGAAGTAGGGAAAGAGAGAGAGGAAACTGGAGAGTGTGTGTGTTGAAGTAGACTTTCTGTGGCTCTGCAGGTTTTTCCAATTTCAGTGCAGGATTAACAAGGATTTTCTTGGGTTGGGCTGACTGAATGCTTGGCAATGTTTCCATTGCCTTTCCTTTTCTCTTTCTCTCGCTCTCTTTCTATCTCTCTCTTTGCGACTGCTGTTTGCGACGACATTTTTCAATTAAGAAAGGATCACAAGGCGCTTAGTAAGGCAGTTTGCTGTACAAGTGGGCGGATGGCTCTGGTGGCCCAATCTGCTGCCAGCTTCTGTCTCCTTTTAATTAATTAGTCCTTCAGTTCCTTCAATACTTACATATAAAATAAACATACGTACACACACATTTCATTTTACTGCTGTGCTTGCGATGGAAAACTTTTGGCAGCTGCATTTATTGGCCTTGTCTTGGAATTTGGCCAAATCGAATAAATTGCTGGCAAGTTCGGATGCTGAAATTAATTTGATCGATTTTCTTATAGTTTACAAGTTTTCTTTACTGCAACTTTTAAGTTGGAGTTCAATAGGAGATTTATTAGTCGTAAAAGAATGCTTTGAGCATTTCCTTGAAACAACTTGAATGTTTTTTTATGATGAGTAGAAATGTATGTTTTTTTTATTATTTCCTAATGTTCTTTTGTGTAATACGGAGTTTATGATTTATGAAAAAAGAAACATAAATCAAATGCTAGAAAGTGATTGCCTATTTTGTACAATTCTTTCTAAGGTCGTTAGCATTTAATAAAGTTCTGACACTATTTACTAATACTTCAGAAAATTAAATACATTTTTATTGTAATCAAGGCAGTTAAATGTACATATATTTTAAATATACTTTAAAAATATATCAATTGTAATAGGCTTTTTTGTCATACAATTGAATTTCTTAAATAAGCTCTACAATTTTTATCTGATCGCAAGCAAATTCAGGAAACAATTATAATAGCCTACCCTACCCTATTGATAAAGGGTATAAAAGATGCTGAATGTCAGCTTTAATTCAGTTATGTTATCCAATTGCTTTTTTGCAATAAGAATTATATTTTTAAAGTATGACAAAATAAGCATAAATGAAATGCTTTGAAGGTATTGCTTTTGAATTTCTCAGTATTTAGCATATAATAAACTGGTTCTAAAATGTTTGCATCAGAAAAACAAATCAAGAAGAAGTTAAATGTGCGTTTTAATTAAGTTGAGTTATAAAATTCCATGAAGATGATATTTTAAAAGTATGAGAAAATCTTTATACGATTTATTTAATATAACATAATGTTCTTTGGAGATTGCATTCTACTCTCTCACAGGCCGTTTAACTGTACAGCACATCTAATAGGTACATTTAGCAGCAGTTAAAGCATCTTGAACTGTACATTTAGCAGCAGTTAGATAAAATGCGAGGCTTTATGTAATGTACATTGCACAAGCTTAATTGTTAGATCCCATACTATGACGTGTGTGTTTGCGAGAACACTCAACAACACAGACAGATAACATGGCATTTGTATTTATTGGTCTTCTATATGCATGTGTTTTTTGTTTTTATTATTAATTAACTTGTTAACAGTTTCTCAATAGCAACATTATAAAATAATTGTTTTGTTGTTGCTGATGCTGTTGAAATTGCTTTTATAGCAGCGGCTATTGTGTTGTGCACTTCATAAACAATTTGCGACACTCGACAACTAATTCAAATGTTGTTGGCACAGAGAGAGAGAAAACAATTTGAGGCGATTCGTTGCATATTAAATTAATTATAGTTGGCGGTTGGCAAATTATTATAAAATAAATACGCGTGCAAGTGCTAAGGTGAATGGCAAAAGCAACCACAACAACAGCAACAACAATTGTTTTGCCTGACTCAGAGTCAGACTCCAACTCTGGCCACACGACGGCTACGTAATAATTAAGAAATTTACAAACAATTTATCACGTTAATTAAACGTTGCCAGCAACTGTTGTTATTATTATTGCTGTTGTTGTTGTGCATATATTGAAATATTGATAGATGGCCAATGATCAAAATCATTTCACACGATCGTATGATTGAGCGTACGTTAATAATACTACATATGAATGCGAATGCGACTTGTTGTTGTTGTTGTTGTTTGTTGTTTATACTGTAATTGCTGCTGTGATTGTTGCTGCTGCTGCTGCTGTTGCTGTTGCCGCTGCCGTTGCTAATTTGCCAACTACTTTGAGCTGAGTGTGTGGCGAAAGCTGTTTTCTGCTTTCAGCCCCAAGTGAGAGCAAAGACATTGAACTCTGGCTGCTAAATTGAAATGGAAATGGCAAGCGAACACACGAGTCGAGTAGATGGATGGATAGATCACTGTTATTAAGTAAATGTGGAAATTGTAAGCGCACAAGCAGCTAAGCAAACATGTCGAAACCATATAAAATAGAATAAATAAAGAATAGAATAATAAAATAAAAATAAATAAATAAGTAAAGACAATAAATGTAATGTAAAATTTATATGGTCTATAAGGAAGTCAAGGGGTGAAAGTAATAAAAATAATATTAGTAAATATATAACAATTGGCAGTGAAAATATGTTTAATATGTAAACCAGCAGTAAAAAACGAAATCAATTTGATGTCTACTTTGAACACTATTTTAGAAATAAAACTTATCATTATTTTGAATCTAGAATAACAGAAATACGAAATATTCATTCAATTGTTAAAAATGAATAAAGTCTCGTTTATACTTGTAGTGATAGGGACATTTACATTGTATATAAGAAAATGAAGTGGTAATATAATAAATAAAAATAATATAATACAAATTTGTAAGTAATGTGAAAATAGGTATTTCGATATGTAATTAATTTCAATATCGATTTTTATACCCATACGGTAGAAGAGTATGACAAGAGAATTTTGGCTCAGATAATAATATAGTATTTATAATGTCATTGCGATCTGATAAAGTTATTTAGGAAATACTTTTGAACTGAAAAATACACCAACTGCTTTTTCTGGTAATCTGGTATATGTTATTTTGACCTTTATAATATATTTCGAATAAAGTAATACATCGTTAAACCAAATATGAATATGGTATATTAAGTGGTGTATTTTAGGAGTATTACCGCACTGTTTTGTTTTACTTAAAATGGGTGAAGGATATCTCACAGTCGAGAACACTGGACTGTAGCTTTCTTACTTGTTAAGTATACTTTTATTAAAACTAACAATCAAAGTTTTCTTTTAAATAATGTGAGAGTTAAGGAATAATTCAAATTTTTCTTGCATTTTAATTGTTAAATCATGTCCCAATAACTAAAAGGTTTTTAACATATACTAGAGAAATTCTTAATTGAATAATTAAATTAAAATAAATAATGATTTTATGATATAGATTTTCGATTTTTGGCTTGCTTTGCAAAATTTATTAAGCGTTAAATTGGTTTTCATTGTTATTATTACTAAACACATTTAGAACAGACTCCAAATGAACCTTCAACAGTTGTCAGTTTTTAAGTTTTGAGAAATTTAAACCAAAAAGCCTCTCGCCAATTATTAAATTAGCCAATCAATTTCAGCTACTCAAGTACGCCCCCTCATTATTTTTATCATCATCATTACAGACGCCAAATGCTTTTAGTCATCTGGTTTTTTTTTTTTTGTGGTTTTGTACAAAATTTGAATTTTGATTTAACGCTTGCTGTTGCTTTACTAAATTGTTTTGTGGCGATAAGGAAATTAAACGCATTTTCAACATACCTTGCGGATGTCAGATGCGGGATGCCTTATTGAAAACCATATCGCATCCATTTACATAAGATCGGAAAGAGAGCACAGAGCAACAACACGTGCTATAGATTCTTGTGTTGTGGACCAGCTGAAGCTGAAAACTCGAAATGGTTTGCGATAAAAACTAATGAAAATGCGTTTTCTAATTGCACATTAGGCAAAGTGAAATGATTTCGTGTAAGTGGCAAAGATACTTGGGTAGTTTTTGTCGATCTCAAGTGCAGCTTCTGTTTATGGCTGGACTGATGTTCATCGGTGTTGTTGCTGTTGTGGGTGTGTTTGGTTGCTGTTGTTGCTGATGTTGAACTTTTGTGATGTATCGTGTTGGGGATTTTACGCGCCACTGCGTTGCCCATTAATTTTAATTTGTATGCAGAGGATGAGCGAGATAGCTAAAGAAATGAAAAAAGAAAGAGGAAAAAAGTCAAACACAAAATAGAAATAAAACAACAATTGCACACAATCATTTTCAATTTAATGTCATTATGTGCAATTTGTCAACAATGTCCACAGAGTCACTCAAGCGTAAAAGTGTGTGTGTGTGTGTGTGTGTGTGAGTGTATTGCTGTGATTTGCTCTATGCAAATGACGCACCGCCTCCACCTTTTACCTTCGCCTCCACCCACGCCCCCCGCTTCACTATAGACAGTTAGTCAACTCCCTCAACGCCGTCATGTTCATTATTTATTTATGCGGCTGCTGCTGTTGTTGTTGTTGTTATTGGTGTTGTTGTTGTTACTTCGTGACGAAAAGTGATTGAAAGTAAACAATAAAAGCGACACTCGACGCCACTTTCCACCTTTGTGTGTCGTGTCTCTCTCTCTCTCTTTTTATCCTCCTCTCTACTTTTTTGTATTTTCGGTGGGCCCTTCATTTGGCTAACAATTTGTACTTTGCGTTTACGTTTTTTGTCTGACTGTCTAGCGCTGTTTGGCTAAATTGGCCAATTGCGATTGGTAACAGCAGCAAACAATTTAATTCAATTAAATATTTTTTCGTTGACTGCCTGTCGTTTGTTATTTAGCGACAGTTGTTGCTGTTGTCGTTGCTGTCCATCGCAACCCATCGCTGTTGTTGTTGTCAATTGTTTTATGTGAAATTTGTCACACTGTCATGTGTATTTGATACTCGCTCGCACTGTCAACTAACGTGGCTAATTTGCCAGCTGAATTATTCAAAATTTCAATACAAAATGGCGAGATAATTAGCTCTCTGCGATTGTGACTAACTAACTAACTGACAGAGCGGGTGGATTGACAACAAACAACGAACAACACAGCACACAGTCTTGGCCACTTCAAAGTTGACTCTGTTAAGTGTTTAAAAATGCATTAAAATTGGCCTGAAATTGCTGCGCGCTTGTTTCGCTGAGAGCCAAACAAGTTGCCAGCAGCTGACGAAAATTGGGCTAGCAAATTAATTTTTGCCAGGAACTAGTGATTTATGTAATTTCCTACAGCCAATGTTCAGACAAACAAAATAAAATCAAAAATAAATAAAATCAGCTAAAATTATGTTATGTGTTTTTTATTTATTATACCCGTAATCTATATGGTAGAAGTTATTCAAGAAATAAATAAGCAGAAATTTATTGCTTTGTTTGACAATTTGGTATATACAGAACTAAATGGTAAATACAAATATACCAATGACGTATAATTTATATTATGTGGTATAAATTGAATGTATACTTAGTATAACCATATAACAATTATATCTTTTGGTATTAATTTGGTATTTCTTCAGTATTTATAGATCGAATATATACGTAGTATATACATAATACTATATATGACTTCTAGTATAAATGTAGTATTTTTTGGTATTTATATACTGAATGCACACTTCACTTTTAGTATAAATTTAATAATTTTCGGTATTCATATACCGAATGTATACATCCCTTTTGGTATAACTTTAGTATTTCTCCCAGAATTTCTATGATATGGTAGAATTTGAATGAATATGTAGAATTTAGATATATCAAATACAACTTCTGGTATATTTTTAGTATTTCTTCGGCATTTTAATTTGATAATATTTAACGATAATTTTTATTGTTTTTCACATTGCTGAAAATGGGTATCTAACAGTTGAGTACACTCAATTTCTTTTCTTCTTCTTTTTTATTAACCTCGCACATTAACATATTTTTTTTTAATTTATAATCAATATATTTCAAATTTGTATATATCAATTTATTATTATTATTAATTAGCCATTAATACTCATCTTTCAATACATTTTTGTTGTGGCATTTAATGCCCTCACCAAATAAAGTTTTGTGTAAAGCAGACAAACTATAATTATTGACTGGTTGCTTTAGCAAATGTGTGCTTTTTCACACTCGGACTAAAAGGAAATGTCTTATTAAAATACAATAAATTAAGCATTTTTCTAAAGACAATAACGAGAGAGAGACAGTCGTTAGAGTGGAATTAATGAGCTTCATTCGATAGACTTCCGATCTACACATGCTGATTGTGATATGTCGAAGTGAACTCTGAGTTCAAGCCCGTATGGCGCCCTCAGCAAATGTTTCGTTGTTGGTTTATTCACCTGAAAGAGGCAGTAAGTAAGAGGAAGTCAAGGAGAGAGACGGAGTAAGGAGAGAGAGAGAGAAGCCTGTGTGTGTGTGTGGGTCAGAGAACCGTCGTCGTCTGGCGCTGTGCCTAATTTGTGTAACAAGGCAAACAAACAAAAATATTGACTTCCATATAAAATCACCTGTGGTGTCAATATTTCAACACTGCCAGCGGTGTTGAAGCTCATCAGCTGAACTGACGCAGCTGCTGCTGTGCTCTCTCTCCCGCATTTGCTGTCTCTTTTTTCTATCTTTTGATTTATTGGTGAATTTAATTAATCAACAAAGTTATGAGTCAATATTTTGTTTAAACAATAAGACGATCGTCTGCCTAAAATGACTGCAAATTAATCACAAAACCTCACGATCACAAACCGATTCTCGGGGCCCAACTGTTGCTGCTGCTGCTTCGACTGCTGATGATGATGATGACGAACTAACTGACAGTTGTTTGACATACCCCAGTCAGTGGCACCCCGGGCATAAAAACAATTAACTCAATCGAAATGCAAAAAAACCAAAAGAGAGAACAAAAATACAAAATACTGAGATGAAGACTGTGTGGCAAGTGGGTGCAGCATATGGTTGTAAAACTAAAAATGTTCTGTAATTAAAAGGTAAAATTGATGTAACAATTCCATTCGAGTTGTTGCTGTTTCTGCTGCTGGTGCTGCATGTTACCTCTGTGTGTGCAACAGTTGCTGCCAATTGGCAATAAGTTGTTGTTGCTGCTGTCAGCCAACTTGACATTTGCTGCTTGTAAATGTTGACACTTTTACTCGTTTGTGTGCCACACACAACGTCAAATGATCTTGTTACATTACATGAATGATCACCGCAAATTGGATGCGTTGCTTTGTTGGTATGAGGAAATACTCGCATTCGTACATGGAAATTGTCGCCCTGCCCTTTAGACTTCAGCTTTTCCCTTCTGCAACACTATCATTGGCACCTCAGATTTGTAGCTTTTCTTTGGGGGGGTTTGACTGATGAGGCCCGCTTTATTTATAGTCAGCGATCGTGAATGACTTACCGACTGAATGAGTGAATGATGAGCAAATTTATCGCAGCATTGTGTCAACTTTGTCTCTCTGTGTGTGTGAGAAAGTGTGTGTGGCCCGCCCTTCTCCATCTTGTGGACTGTCTGACACCGCATGTTCTTCTGACAGTCGTTTAATTATTTGACTTGATTGTGTTAGTCCATACAATATATATGACAATTCATTCATGTGCTTTGGCTTGTGCCTATTTTGGTTGCATGTTTCATGTCTTGTTCTGCTGTCTGTTGTGTGTTGTATGTTGCATGTTGTGTGTATTCTATGTGTGTGTGTGGCACATCATTGACACAATCACAGCTGCTGACATTTTACACTCCCTCATTCGAAGCTTTTTCTATGGAAAAACTTTTGCTTTGAAAATGGAAACTTTTTCAGTTTTGAATATTCTCATTATGGCATTTAGTTGTCCAACTTCCATAATTCCATAATTAAGCTAAACTGCGTTCACTTTCATCTTCCTCTTTTTGTGGCTTAATTTCTCACGATCTTTCTCAATTGACTGTGGTTGCCTCCTTTGCTCTTTTTGTGTCTGGCTACTCCTTTTTTTTTTTTTTGGTTTTTGTTTTTTGTTGCGCATCTTTCAGTTTGCCGCCGTCGATCACAACAACAAAAAGCTCAACCGACAACGCCCACAAAAGTGCGCTTCCTTTTTTCGTGGTGCCCCCAGCAGCAGAAGAAGCAGCAGCAAAGTTTAGCTACCTCTACCACACACATGATTGATGGGCATCTTGCGCACAAATTAACACCGGAATTACTCGTACTTGGACTTGGACTCGGAGTCGCATCGGTTTTTCGGGCAGATAGCGCGGCTATTAGGGCACAACTCCACCTCTGAATGATGGGGCTGGGCATTTGAAATGATGCCGACATTCAATTAGGCTGCAAAGCTGGCAAAAACAAAAAAAAAATACAAAATGCCGCTAATGCCCCACACACACAACTTGCTGGCAAGTTGAAAGTTAATGAGACGACGACTGCGATTTGCCGCTGGCTTTAGAAAATGTTGTATCCAACAGCAGCAGCAGTTGTGGCATGACTCATGCGCTTGCCCCACGCCGAACACGTTAATTATGAATATGCAACTAAATCATTACATTTTAAGCCAGTGTCAAAGGCACAGCTGGAGCTACAGTTGGAGCTCAACTTGAAGCTCTGACTGTGTTTTTGTGGCTTCTTCTTCTTTGACTGTTCTGTTTTGTGTTTTGCTCAACTTGAGGCTGGAGGATGGCTTGCTTGATTAATCGCCAAAGGTGCGAGAAGCGAAATGTGAAAAAGGTTTCTCTCTCTCTGCATGTCCTAGCAGTTGTCGCATGCAATGCCATTCTACACTGAGAAAAAGTGGGTTGCGAAATACAGAAATGAGCTTAAGAAATTTAGAATAAGTGTTGAGAACAATTTATAAGTTTTAATAGATCAGTTAAATGTACAATTGAAATTTAAAATAAATTCTTCTTCTTAGCACCTGAAATAAAGTATAAAGTTAGATTTAAAATTTCATATCTTTAAATATGGAATAGTTTGTTAACATCTTGTCAGTAAAATTCCCTCAATTAGATCAGGAATGTAAGCTTCAAAGTGAATATAAATGCTTCTTATTTTCATAGCTAACAAATTAAATAAGGTTTAATGTTATAATACAAAAAATGTTGTAATTATTTTATTATGTACCTCACATAAATGAACTTTATACTTCTTTCATCTTCGAAATTATTGCTAACACTCATATTTCAAGTATATCAAAAAATGAGACAATTCATAATTTTCTTATTTACTTCAAATAATTATTATTCCAATTAGTAAAACCAAATTTTTTACGTTTTTAACTTTTCTTTGACCCAAATGCCTGCATTCTTATGTCAGATTTATTTAAAGATATTTATTATCTCGTCTTTTACAACTTTTATTTGACTTAAATGATTTAATCGTTTAATCAGATTTATATTTTCGTATCCTTTACTTTTATTTATGAAATTTTCTCTTTGTTTGACTTTCACATTTAAATAACAGAGTGCAGTTAAAGTCTTCCAGTTTTCTCTCAGTGCACTCCGCTTTTTGCGTGTATTGTATATGCAACGTATCTGGTCGCTGTTAATTACCTATGTGTAGCTAGCGACCAGAGACCAGAGAGCAGGAGAAGATCAGGGCAGTGAGAAGACGCGTGCTCAAGGCGTGAATGCCAGCGTCAACAGGCTAGCACCTGAGTTCCAGGATTGCATTGCGAGTATACCTGAATTATTGCTGAAATATTTGCTGATTTATTGGTTGTAGATGGCTGCTCATTGGATTTGTGTGTGTGTGTGTGTGTGTGTGTGTTGCATGTGCGTGTCATTTTATGTGTGTTGCATTCTTGGTGCAAGCTTGTTGCAATTAGTTTTTGCATCACCACCCAGCGAGTAAGTTTTCTGTTTCTGTTTGCTGTCACTGTATCTGTTACCGTGGCGGATGCTGCATATCAGTTTACGTCTCAACCTTGAACCGCCAACTGCTGCAGTTGCAGTTGCTGTTGGCATTAAATCGGCTGTGGCAGCTACCAGTTGTGCTGCCAGCTGAGCCAAACTTCCGTGTAATTAAGTGGCATTCACTAAAAGTGCCCCACCACCACCACCCATTGTGTGGCGACTCAAACTCAAACTCAAATTCAACTCCTTTTGGCCAGCAACGATTTGTGAAAGCCCAGACAAGCGTATGCACATGATTTCAACAAGCCAACAAAGTGGAAGTCGCTGTCTCGGTCTGTGTCTGTGTCTGGGTCTTGGTCTCAGTCGGAGTCGCAGTCGCAGTCTGGGCGCCAGTTTGTGCAACACAAAGATATGGAAAATATGATAAATTGGGCGCTAACTTTATTTATGCGCCTGCGCCACTCTGCACCACAGACAAAATCCACAAGAGAATGCAACAAAAAAGAAAAAAACGAGTATAACAAAGTCTGTTTGGCCAATTCTAAGCCTTCTCTATGCAACGTAGAGTTCTGGCCTGGTTCTGGCCTCTGTAATTTGAGGCCATTTTGGCCAACAAAATAAAGTTGTCAGCTGCTCCTTCACACAAAATGCAAATGATGGCGACCACAGATTCGCCTTGGACTGCAACTCGAATTGCGAAGCAGCTTCTGGTTGTTGTTCAGATTTATACTTCTTTTTTCTTTTTTTTTGTGTTTGGTACGTGTCTTTGCAAATTAGAGTATCGTGCACTGTCGTTAGTTGCTGAAAAGTTTCTAGAATTTCAATGCCGACAAAGTTGAATCTAAATACCTCGCAACTATGAAACAACTAAAGGAGAATGTTCAATTTTGAGTTAATTTTCTGTCATTATATATGCTGAGTATCTGTTAGTCGTATATATGCAAAAGTTGGCCACCATTTGAAGCCGGTTGCCACACAGTCAGCACACAGAAGCTGCGGAAGTGTTTAACTCTAATGGAACGAGTTACGACAACATGCGGAAAATCCAGTTCAGAACTAGTTCGACGCATTATTTGCAACTTTCAGATCAGCAGCAGATACCAAATGCAATAGAAGAATATTTTTCAATAGAGAGAGGATGGGTATTAATGACTCTATCATGGCAAATTTGTTGAACAATCTACAGAAATCTGGGTCAATAATTTACTCAAGCTAATTTTGGGGCAATTTCAATTTTCTAATTCAGCGGCAAAAAATGCAATGTATATTTTGAATTGTGTGAAGCAATAATTCATAGTAAATAGTCGCATAAATCATCAAGAACACTTGCAAGTGTATAATATCTATTAATTGATTTCTAATGATAAATGATTTACACAGCAATTCATTATTATTTTACATAACTGAATAATGCATTTAAAATATTGATTTGAATACGAAATTCAAATTTTTTAATGACTTGAGAACACAAATAAATATGGATTGCAGGTGAGAATTATATATTATTTATAGCGATTTAATTGAGTGGAAACAAAGGATCATTAAGCGATTAATTAAACCAGAAATTAGTTGGCAAATACATAGATTCATATTTATCTGTCTTCTTCCTTCATAGCGACAGCCATATTTTCAGCAATACATTATTGTCAAGCCTCTCACACCCTTTTAACAATTGACCAACTGTCAATAGTCGTCGCGTCTGTTACAAAGTATCGATTGCCATAAAATCGATCATTAACGCTGTTAATTTACGCCACTCTCTGATGGCAACGCATTGACAGACAGCATTGTGCAAATGGAAAAGGCGAAAAAAAGGGTGCAAGAGTCATAAAAATTAAAAGCAAATTACGAGTTACCAACCAGCCAAGAATCAACAATAACAATACTAATAACAGACGTAGCAACAACGCTATAACTACATTCAGCGCCAGTTAACTCGACAATATTAGCGCAGTGTTCGATATGGGACGGGCGAGCATACAACAACGGATGATGGGTGTTCGACGATTGAGCTGACCAAGCGCAACCTTTTGTCACTCTATATAGAGACGCACCTTATAAACGAACCTATAGTGACTAGTGAACAACTCAAAACTGGCGGCAGGAGACGCGCACTTCCGTTTAGCATTGAAGCGCAACCGTTTCAATACTTTTTTCGTTTTTTCGTTTTTTTGACTGACTTTTTCAGCGTGAACATAACAAAAGAGTTGAACTCTATGGCAAGAACAATTTGAGTGCCTAATGACGCAAAGTAATGAAGTTGCCAGCGCGCCCTCGCTTAGTAACTGACAAATAGCTAGAGATGGGTAAAAAATGAGCAATTGATTTATAGAACATAGTAAAAAGAATGAAAACAAAGAATATAAAAAGAATATGAAATTATATGAACTTTAGTACTATATTAATTAGAAATTGGAATCAAAAATCTAAATCTAAATATGTTCCCGATGCTGACTGTAAATTTTATTAGGACTTGTTTTTGTGAAAATAATATTTCAGGTTTTTTAAAAATTTAAAAATTATATTTCAATTAGGTATTACATTTATGAAATTTAGTATTATCTTGGGAAGTTTTTTTTAACTTTCTCGAAATTATTCTTATTATAAGAAGTAATTTTAAGCTAGCTTTCTCATAGTTCAACTCACGACTTTGTGCCACCTCTAATACTAAAACACGAGCGTATCGCATCGAACCCAACCCCTTTATTTCGCGCTTGATGTGTCGTTGATTTGTTGTTGCTGCTGATGGGTGCTAAAAATCGTCACAGCTGTGCAACATTTCGAATTGAATGACTTAATGTGCAACATTGTGTCATCAATATCCGTTCCAATGCTAACTTACAACACTCTCAACTGCTGCTGCTTCTATTCTGTGCAGTCTGACCAACTGCCCGTGACAAAAGTGTGAATTACGCCGAGCTTGAACGCCCACTTGTGTATTGTCGAGTCTCGCCCCCCTTTCGACTCCCACTTACTGCCAACACATATAACCCTAGCGTCGTCTCAACTGTCAACGCAGTCCGCTTCGTCTGGTTTGGTCTGGTCTTTTTCGTCTGGTTGGTCGTCTTACCAATTTGCTCTAATCCTTCACTTTCGTATCGTGTATGAGCGTCGATTTTTCGTCTTTGGCTGTGAGTGACATTTGACAGTCAGTCAGTGTCAAGTCATCAATATGTACTTAGCCATGGCCGGGGTCTTCTGACCTCGTCTTGGTCTTTGCCTTCGACTAATCCCTATGTAAATCTGTCAAATTAGATGCGATTAGTTTGAAGTGCAAAGTAGTTCTTAACTTGAGAGAGCGCGCCTCTCTTAAAGGTGCCGCCGTTGACAACGCGTTTTGATTTAGGAATGGATTGTTAAAGGCGCTCAACAGCACTTGACTTAAGACGGATTAATTGTAAAGAAAAATTGATAAAGTAAGAAGAAAATATACATACATTTTCTTAGTTTTTCCACCGCTCACAGCACTTGATGTTAGACGCGTTAAATCTAAAGAAAAAACAAGAAATAAAGCTACATTCGAGTGTGCTCGACTGTGAGATACCCGCTACTCATTTCGAATAAAAGCAATATATTTTGCGGTATTATTCTCAAGATATACCAAAAATACTACAAAATACTAAAAATATACCAAACGGTATATTTGTTATATAGATATAGTACCACATTCAAAATATGCCATAGACGGCACAATATACCAGATTGTCGGTAACTTAGGTCCTTAGGCGATTTTCCCCATACCAAACTATTTCTTTAATAACTTCGACAATTTGTATTTGATCGCAATAAAATTTTCATAACTCAGAAATACTATAGTTATTATTGTATATACCAAAATTCGCAGCTTTAGCTTGAAAATTACGCTTGTTATTCAATTTTTTTGATTTTCGGGGGTCGAAGTGGGCGTGACAAAAATTTTAAATAAACTTGAAATGCGTGCAAACATATCAAATGCTGTCGAAAAAAAATTATATCTTTATCTCTTATAGTCTCTGAGATCCAGTGTTTCATACGGACAGACGGACAGACACACAGACAGACAGAAAATATATATACACTTTTTTAGTTTTCCTCCTTATAATCTCTTTTGCTATTTTATCAACTTTGGTCTCACGCCTCCCGCTCACATTTTAACACCAATTTGCACAGCTAATAAAATGAAAATTTCATTTAAATTAATTTACAAATTCCCACGTCTCAAAGTGCGCAGCTCAAAATGAGCTCAATACATTTTTTGTGCAAGTGAGTTTTAAATGCCAAACAAATTTGCGAGCATGTCGAATTGGCTTAAAAAGCGAAATCACGCGACCTGACGCATGCCTCGAACAAAAAATCTTTTCAATTTGCAGCAACGTTACTAACGGCGTATGCTTTGCAATTGGTAACGCTCGTTGCGACCCTCGCACAACCAGACCAGACCAAAGATAGACAGACAGGCTCATCATTATCATGGCTCTCATGACCGTGTGGTCGTGGTCGTTGTTGTGAACGTAGTTGTCGTGGTCGTGGTTGTAGCCGTCCACAGAGACAACCTCGTGGCAACGTCGGTCGTCGGGTTGTCGCTTGTCGATATCATAATGACACTATCCGACGATGCGCAACTGTGACAAAATTAATTTTCAACTTGACTGCATCCGGGGTGCTCTGCTCTGACGAAGGGCATAGAAGGGGGTAGAAGGGCGGGCGGTGCACCCTCGCCCTCGCCCTCGCCGCCTGCCTCATGTTGATGATAATGAGACCATAGATAACAACATTTTATGTTTGCCGAAATTTCACAAATAGTTGCGCGAATTTGCGCAGTAGAAAATCCTTTTTCCTTTTTCCTCGCTGTACGTGGTTCGCCTGGGTGCAAAGCACTCACAAGTCAACAGTACGAATACTAGAATACGAATGTGAATGCGAATGTGAATGGTCGAGTGTGCAGAGAGTGTGAGAGAGAGAGAGAGGGAGAGCCACCCCTTTTTTTGAGGGCGCTTTGCCAAGGGTACGTGATTGTAGCCGGTGGCTATCAGAGGAAAATCAGAACGCCGCCGACGATGCCGACGCCACCACACTCACAAATTGTTCCGCTAAATAAATCACGATTCATGATTATCGCCATGAAATCGAAATTTTCCGCTTTATTTTCCATGTCCCAAGCGCCCAAGCTAGTTATCTAATATGCTTTAAATGTGACCCAATCTTTAGGACTGGGTGTGGCAGCTTAACGAGTAGCTGAATTATTGATTTAGGCTGGATTTATCTTACGGCGTAACTACTGAGAATTAAACTGACTGGATTATGTGTTGTCATGGTGAACAGAAGAACAAACTATATTGAATTAACGTAACGATACTAATTGAAAAGGTGATGGGAAAACTATAAGAAAAAAGAAAGTCATTTCTATTTTTGACACTCTTGTTAAATTAAAACTGACCTGGACATGCGAAAAATGCAGAAATTAAATTTTGCTTCAGTAGTTCCTAAGTTGCAATCTAACCTCAATTGAAAGGTTCAGAGAAGTCGTCTAATTCTTGCTGCCTTGTATAAAAGAAAGCAAAGATTTGGTTCATCTGCAATTAACTTTGACTTCAAGGTTAGGCTCAGTTACGGTTTCCTTTTTTGTTGCGCAAATCAAATCAAATCAAGCTCAACGACTGACAAATCCTGAGAAAGTCACGAGAAACAAAAAAAAAACCGCAAACAATGCACAATCAACCCCTCGAGCTATGAGCTAAGGGTGCTTAAACAAAACCACAAAGCAAGCCCGTTAGCCCTGTCATATTTGCTCATTTAACGGGCTGACACATCAATGTCAAATCAAAATCAAGCCAAAAGCCAGCCAATCCACAGCAGCCAAACATTCGCTAGAGATGGGAGCGATGTGATATTTATACAGAAAATTAAATTAAATATTAGCGATTTGTAATAAGCAGCTAATTTTTTTCTAGATTAAAATGTTGAAAATCAGAAATAAGTTCTAAAATACCTAAAATGCGTAATATTTGTTTATCTTACCGAAAATTATATAAAAAAGTGGAGTGTGCTAAAAAAAAAGCATTTTTGTTTTATTGTATTTTCTATTTCTCTATTTTGTCTAAAAAACTATTTACTTTTGCGTGCAATAAATTTTATGACTATAATCTTTTACACCTTATTGAGGGATCGCAACTTATACTGTAATTACTTACTTTTATTTATTCTACTTATATTTAAACTATCAAATTACTTTTAAATATTTAAAAATGGATTAAAAAATTCAATCAATAATACAAATATTAGCGTCAAATGTTCATTAATACATACGTTCTTAGATTCTTAAGTAAAAATATTCAAATACATTTCCATACTACAATTTTCGTGTCACGACACGACGCTCATCTCTAACACATATGCATTCTCACTCACAATCTCAGGGTGTCACTACAACAAAATAAAATGTGTCATTGTCATCAAATCGCAGAGCACTGAGAAAAACAAAGAATCTCGCGCTAAAACATGACAGCTAATCTAATGGCAATTATAATGCCGTAACGGACGCGTCTCCTGCCGCCTCTAACCGATAGGCCCCTAGGCGCAGGCTTCATTGCTTCTGACTCTGCTTCTGCCAGCCTGCAGATGCATGTGTGAAGAGAAACCTCAATTCGTCTAATTGAAGTTAAGCATAACGAATGGGCAAAGTCCACTACCAGCAAACAGTCACCAGTTCTTTGACTTCAATTCCAACCCTGGACCAGCATCATTTCGATCATTGCTCGGGTTTTTTTTTCGTTGTTGTTGTTCGGTTTTTGGGCTAACAAACAAACTGTCAAAACTGACATGACAAGCGACGTAACGTATCAAACGAAATCAACAGTCAACAGCGGAACAGTTGCTGTAATCAGCGTTTTGTAGGTGCGTGCGATGAAGTAGAGAGGGGAGATCAGAGCAAGATTGAGAGAGAGAGAGAGGGGGTGGGGGTCGTCTGTGGTGCTGTGCGGTGCCATTTATGGAGTGATTTCCAGCATTTGACACTTGACATGCATATGAAAATTCTGACACGTCAACGCGCGGCGCTTTTTACACGCCAACACATAGACACTCTAGTATATCCCATCAACACACACACGCTTATTGAGAGTGTTGTTATAATGCCCTCTATAGAGCATTATTGACCGCGCTCCGTTTGTAATTGGAAACGTTACTAATTTTACAGGTTCTGGTTTTGCCTGGCAGCAGAAAGCACAGTGAAACTAGAAATTAAATTTGAGAAGAAAATATTTTAATAATATTTTGTAAGCTTCTTTTAGTAATGTAATTAAAAAAGATAAAAGAGATAATGAAAACTTTTTGAATTACTTTCAGCAAAATATTTATTTGCAGATATTAGCGACAAATATTTGCAAAGAGGAAAAAAATTTTACTAGAAATGAATCTAGAGGAAAAACATATTTATTTCCCATGAGTTGTTAGTTTTATTAAAAAGAGCTAAAGTTACGAGTTTTAAGATTTATTGGAAACTCTAAAAACATTTTTACTTAATTTAGGCATAAAATAATTCATATATTTCGTGTTTTAAAATTTATTAAAAGCAACTTTTTTAAAAAATATAATTCTTCAATATAATTATAATACTAACAAATACGCCAAAATATAATATTATCTTTGTAGTTGTTTTTAATGCTCGTAAGTATTCTTAAAGTTAACTTATTAAAAAATATATTAATTCATTATAATTGTAATACCAACAACTATGCCAAAAGTACAATACTTCAGTATCAAATTAATACTGAATTTTCCAAAAATGTCGTAGTGTCGTAATATAAATTCTATATTTTTGTGCTACCTCAAACCACTGTGCACAATGAATTGTAGGGAGAAAGAGATATCCCCTGGAAATGGGCGGTTGGAGTAGGCGTGGTGAGCTCAACTAGACATCAAAACTTGATTGACGCGTTTGACAAAAGTGGCGATTAAATGCGCTCAGTCGTCGGTCTTCTCGTCTGATGTTCGACATTAGCCTTTGGGGCAGTCTTGAATGAGAAATGAACTCACTCAGACTGAGAGTTGAGGCACTCGCAGTACCTGGTAAATTACCTATTTCAATAACGGACAATTGTGACAGACAGCGGCAGACAGCCGCAGCTTGAAACTGACAATTGTCGGCGGCATTTTGACTTTGTGCAGCTTTTTGCCTCAATTTGCATATCAAAAGAAATCAAAGACAAATACTTAGAGAAAGTGTCAAAGGTGCTGCCAACAAATTGATGACCATTGTGATATAGTGCTTGGGTGGTCGCAATATAGATTAATTGATTGATATTGATTATTCGAGAGTTGTAGAGCTTTGCTATGCTATCATTTAAAATATCTGATGTTTAGCTGTAAAAGATTTTTGCTTTTATTTTGGCCTCTAATCTTAGACATTATGCGAGAGAGTGCTCTGCACTGTCAGCTTCTGTGGCTGTCGCTACAAATGCCAAATCAATTTGTTACAATGCGTTACACACACGAAAGGAGAGTCAAGAGTTTCTCAAGTTGCGACTTGTCTGACTGATTTAAGGCTGCGACTTCGAGCAGTGACTGCGACGGCGACTCCGACTCCAACTCCGACTCTGGGTTCGACTGTCTCGTGTCTGCCACAACTTGCTACGCATTCCAGAAGCTGAACAAAATCTCTGCACCATGTTGGCGTTTATCGGCTGACTGCGCAACTGCGTGAATGACATGGACATGGAGAGTTGGTAAAGCAGCAGCAGCAACAGCAGCAGGAGGAGAGATGAAGCAGAGAAGGGAGGCAGAGAGCGAGAGAGAGATAGCCAGACAGACAGAAATCCATTCATCAGTGGCAAATTTGTTGGTGGTATGAATCCATCATAACGCGAGTGAAAGATCGTTTGTCGCTGATCATCAGCTTAAAAATCGCGCAAATGACGAGCGTAAGACATGGTTATGTGAATGTAAATGTGACTTTGAGTGTGTGAGTGGATGACGATGACGATGTTGAGGTGGAGGAGCGCTGGAGCTGTAGATCATGCTGCGGATGTGTGGCGACTGCTTAGCTTAAGCTGACAACAACAATAAGAACAACAGCGTCGCTTAGCAAGCAACACTCGAGCCCAATAATGATGGAGCTGGCGAAAAGAAGCAGCACCGAAGAGCAGGAGGTATCTGATCGGTATGAATGTGTGAGTGTGGAGGAGCTGCTCATGTGCTCTTTTAACTGGTTTCGACTCACAAGGGGCGTACGGGTAGCCTAATGAGCAACGGTCCTCTGAATTGAGTGCGCTACATGGCAATTGTAGTGGCATATTTGTGATCGTTAAATTCTTATTTACAAAATACTTTTGTATGGGTAAAAATAGTATATTTTTTGCTGTATGGTATATTTGTAATGTATTAATATATAAAATATATCTTTTAGTATATTTAAGTATTCTTTCCGTATATTATTTTGATAAATTCTAATAATAATATCACACTGTATTGCTTTTATTCAAAATGGGTAGCTGATATATCACAGTTAAGGACACTTGATTGTAGCTTTTCTACTTGTTATTTATATATAACAACAAATGGGAATCTTTAAGTCAACTACAGATCTCTGATAGCTATAGAAAAGCTTAACATATTTCCAAATTTGGAAGAAATATTTTAAGATAACTTAAGTGATCTAATAAGCACAAATCATAATGTATTTCTCAGTTTCAAAACTGCTTTTGATATGGTCTAAAAAGTGTGTTGAAAGGTTTGACTTGTTTATATTTTTAATTTTAACAAAATATCTTATTTCTTAGTTGTAGTTTACATATTTATTTAACTACTAATTAAGCATTGTTAAATTTATAATACTTGATTCAAATAGAGCTTCATAGTTTTCAAATGAATCCTCTATGAATTATTTTATTAAATTCCACTAAAGATTCTTAGGTCATTTATTTTTCGACGAGGCGTAAAGTTGTTGTTGTCAAACCAAAGCCAAAGCTCACAAGTAAAGCTCAACTCAGCTTAGCTGCTGTTTCTGTTTTGCTGTTTATGCTACCATATTGGAATTCCCCCCAACTGGGCCGACCACAAATGATGTTGATTTTTATCAAAACTTATTGAGAAAACGTAATTTTTTAAGCGCGTTGTGTGTTTGAGCTCGAAAGGCTCCTCTCAGTGACTGCAAATGCGGTTGTAAATGAGAGGAGGGAAAGGGAGGGAGGATACTGGCCAGCGGGCTTGGCTAAGCTCGAGGCGTTTGTCAGTTAGTGGAGTATTTGAAAAATCAGCACAGCGAGCGCGGCTATAAATAAATACAACGCCATACAATGTGCCTACAACAGGGAGACAGAGTGAATGCTGCAGTGGACAAACGAGAGGAGGGAACTGAGGGGGTAAATGTGGTGTAGCTGCTGGTGTGTGTGTGTGTCTCTGCCCGGTGGGTTGTCCATCAATTTGCAACTGGCTGTGCGAATATTCAGCAAGTTTTATTTGGTAGCAGCCACGTTGCACGTTCGACTTGTTGTGGGGTCTGTGTGTGGCAGAAGTAACAGCGCGAATAAATTTCCATTAACGATGCCATATATTCGAATTGATTTAAATGGACGTCCATATGTCCATTTGTCCCCATCGACCGCAATAATGCCAGACCCATAATTCACGCGATTCCACGTGAGATTACTCGCGGTTTATCTTCCATATTTGTTTTTTTCGCTCTCTCTCTAGCTCTATAGCTCTCAGCTACAAATCTGTATAGATCGAGCAGAGAGCTCCTAACGAACTTCTAATAGTTAACAGCAGATTAATCTTTGGCGTAAAGAGAACGCGAGAGAATGAGTGAGGCACCGAAAAAACAGCAATATCAAAATGAAAACATAAAAACGATTTAAAATCGATTAACCCGATTTGCCGACATGCAACAGGTTCAGTTCAGTTCGGTGCCTCAGCAGCGGTGTCTTATTATCAAAAAATATGCGGCTTAAAACAAAGGCTCAACATCAAATTGCCCAAGGAGGGCGGCAAGGGCGTGGAGAGAGACCGAGGTGCGGGGCAATCCGGCTCTGCCGACAGAACATTCAGTCCGACAAACGCCTACCGCAACGATTTTGCTTTTCGAATATATGTATAGTATATACTTTTTTCTCTCTTTTTTGCTTCTCGTTCAGCGTCACGAAAAAGAGGTGAGAAAATTGTTGATTAGCTTCCATGGCGGGCAGCCCCAGAGCTCAGTGTTCAGTGTTCAGTGCTCAAAACGCGGCGGCTGCCCAGCGAATACCCCTCGAATACCTAGCGTCGTAGAGACCCTGACTTGTGTCCACGATCTTGATGAAGATCAACATGCCATTGGTGGGCGTGGCGCACATATGACTTTGATATTTGTCGGCATTTCGCCTTTGCCGACTGCCTTCGCTCGGCTCGTCTTCAGTTCAGCCCAGTTTCTGCTGGGCTCTTTGGAATGCTGAAAATAATATAACTATTAAAATTATGAAAGAAATTCCATGTGAGGCAGTTCAGAGTGATCAGCGAAATGCTCTATAAGTAGGTTGTTGATATTGAAAAGCTCGCTGCTAAAACACGCAAAGCAAGGGACTTCAAATAAGCTACTAATTGAAGATTTAACTAAGTTTTAAGTGAAAGGTTTCAAGATTAAATTAAAGATTTTAAATTTGCTATTGGCTGTCAAAGCTCATTGCTGTGAAAGCCAAGGAAATAGCTGACAGCTATGTAACTCAATTGTGTAGCAGGTTGTTCCTTGGCAGCCAAAGCAGACAAAAGCTGATTAGCAAATTTCGAAAGTTATTGAAATGCACTACCAATAAAATTAAGTGAAATAAAAAAAGTAAATAAATTAAAGACAAATATTCAAAAATGTAATACCCAATGGTTTAACTAAAGCAATATACCCCAATCAAAAAGCACAGTATAATTATGCACTGCTCAATGCGTCGGTTACTGCTGCCACTTCTGCGACTGTTCCTGCTCCTTCGGCTGCTGCTGCTGCCGTTGGATGCTGCCCACTATCACTTACTACACTCAACGCCCTGTTCTGATCTGCAGCAGGAACGGCAGGAGCATCAACTTGATTGTCTGAGGCAACGAGCAAAGTTGGACCGAGGGAGGAGGCCTAATAATAAATTCGAGCGCGTGCAAGCGCATGCCACCACCTTGCTGCCCCTGCTGCAGACTTTGCGGCTTCTTCTTGACTCGACGAACCACTGAGTTGGGGCCTCTTGCCTCTTTGGTGGCAGCCGCTCTATAATTATCTCAAACTGAAATTAACCGTCGAAAGAGTTGGGAAAGATTATGCGCATCGCATCGAATCACATCGCCTCGCATCGCATCGCATCGTATCACATCGGAGGACCGCACGCTAACGCTGGTTCTGCATGTTAATGTTAATACTCGCAGTTTTGTCCAGCTAGACGCGTTTCATCCAGAGCCAGAAGCTGCCTCTCTTTGATAAGTCTTTCGGTGTCTCACCTCGCCGCCGTTGCTTGTGCTAATTTATTGCGCGTTAATATCGACAGGAAGACTTTTCTCAGCCCCAACTTTGCAGCTGAATCGCAGAATGGATCGCGATGGTAGAGGGGGAAGGAAAGGAAGGTAGTCAGAGGGGCACAGCTAATTGAAATGCCCGCGTTCTTATCGCAAGCGTAACACTTACACATGTTGTATGCCCCAGCGATATGCGAGTGCTCATTAGCAGAATTACAGAATTACAGAATTCTAGAATTACAAGTCATTACACACTAAACTGACCAGCCAAGTGAGTGTGCATGGTCTCGATTCAAGTCAACTCAACGCAGTCGCAACTCGAGTCGACTCTTTGCTGCGGCAATTATAAATAAATTAACTTTTTGGCCAGTAGAAAGATTCGTATCTATCTATCGTGTACAAACTACAAGTATACAAACTAGTCCCTTGCTGCTCGACACATCACATTTGATTGATGGATTGCTACATGCTCGCCATATCATTGACAACTGATCAACTTTTGGGCTCGTAATAGAGCTGTTCCACACTAAACCGAAAAAAATAAACACCAAAATATTCTTGCTATATTTCTTAATTGAAATTTTAGTTTTGGACACTAAATAGTTTCGTTCTAAGAATTTGGTTTAAGCTGAAGAATTAATGATTGCCAATAATACTGAGAAAAGAAGTACTTTTTAAATATGGTTTTCTTTTCAATAAAAATACTTCTTATTTTCTTTGGTGGTACTTTAATAGTTTAAGTATTAATTTAAAAATACTTAACCAAAACCGAAACAAATACAACACCAAAATAAATATATGTACTTGCAATATTTCATATTAAAATTTTTTTGAGATAATAAATAGTTTGGTTCTAATAAAGTCGTTTAAGATGAAAATCGAGGAAAGGGATGCTTTCGAAATTTTTTTGCCTATTAAAAATAAATACTTCTGAATTTTCTTAATTCACAGCTTAATCATAAAACTATAAATTCTAAAAAATGCAAAAAATTAATGTTCTTTTTATTTAAATTACATATTTTTGTAGATATGTTTAAATAGAAAATCTGTAGTTTATTTTCAGCTCACATTTTTATTTATTTTTATATTAGAAATCTCAATGGAGAACATATTTTTTGAACACTTGGAAATTTTAATTATTCTTACAGTTACAGAATATATACTTCATACTTTAAGTTAACAATTAATTATTTTTATTGTAAACTTCAAATCACAATTCTTTCCCTAACTCCAACAGAACAATTAATTGCCGAAAATCTCAATAGCACTTAATTGGATTAAAACATCAAGTGCAATTTCAATTAGCCGCGCGATTTAATTGCCGCAAATCTGTCGAATGCCAAATGGCAGTAAAGTGTATTAAAAACGAGACAGATAGACACATAAAATCTCTAACACGTTCCCCTGCTGCCCCCCTCCCCTCTCTTTCCCACTCCCAGCACGCCACTTATTTCACATTTTACCATAAAAATGCTGGAGAACAAGAAAAAAGACAATGGTTAAGTGTACCGTTGGTGTCGCTTGTCTCTGGCCACTCTGACACTTTGTCTATGTGCGGCTGGTCACATTAGACAGCCACGTGTCTGGGTCATTATGCTGAAAGTTACACGAACGTCGGCGTTGACGCTTACTTTTCGTATGACACGGGGCCGTGACGAGCGAGTACAGTGGATGGGGTGGGGGGAAAGGTGAGGTGGGGGAGCCCCACCCCGCCTCCTTAGTCAACTTTCAAGCTCAGCCTTGTAGCGCAATTTGTAGCTGTCAGTGAGATACAGAGACAATGAGAGTCGGAGGAGACATCGAGACAGCCGCATGACACGTGTGTGTGTGTGTGTGTGTAAGTGAGTGGGCGTGTGTGTGTCTCTGTGTGTGCGTGTGTGCGTTGGGCGGTGGTGTCAGTGCCAATGTTGTTTGCCTGTTGTTGTTACTGGGTCCATTGGCGATTATCGCCATGACCGGATTTGGCCCATTGTTGTTGCCTCACCAAAAATTAGAATCGGATTTTGGGCATTGTGCATAAAATGCGGCTCTTCAATTGAATAAAAACTCTCCCTCAATTTGTTCACTACATAGATGAAGGTACAAGCAACATGCTAGTTAATTTTAATGGCCTATGAAAGCGCAGATTTTGTGGATTAGCCGTCGATGAGCAGACGACGAACGACGTGCAGCTTAGCATTGATCGAGGGGGAGTGGCAGCAGGCTGGTAAAATAGAGGGGGGAATGAGAGGTGTAACTCTAATATTAATTCATTGAGGAAGTCAGGAAAGGAATTAATAAATGAGGAAGGAGACAGAAAGTCAGGAACTATAAAAATGTTGATATTGAAGACAATTTAATAAATGAAATGGTGATATTTTTTCAGAAACGGAAGCTTAACTTCCTAAATATAAAATAATTATTCTTTTATTAAGTTTCTAGTTTCTTTTAACATAATAAAAAACTGACATTTTACAATATCCTTCATATTGATTTGAATTGAATAAAGAATTAATTAGATTGTTATTTGGTTTGAGCCCGAAGACCTAAAATGCTCTGGTTATATTACTGTTCTATAAAATATACTATATTAATAGTAAACTAGTATACTATATACTACAATATTTACTACTATATAATAAATAAAAACAAATTTGAGATCTTTTCAGCTTAAAATGAAGGATCTACAAAAAAAAATATTTTTAAAAAATAGAATTTGAGATCTTTTTAATATTATAATAGAAAATAATAGTGTGTATGATATATTGTATATAACATATGTGTATGAAATATGAAATAGCAAACATTATCTAAACTTGGAGAATATTTTTATTTACAATATCATACCAATGAAGCGCAAACTTTACGAACTCCCTCTTCATATAGTCGAATCGTGTGATATATTCTCCCACAAGTCACATCTGTATAAAACTGACACCGTCTACATCTCGTTGGCTTTGGCTTTGGCAATGTCACAACATTTCAATATATTCCCCAGCTAACGAAGCGAGGCTTCCTAATCATATATCATCGACTCGCATATCGCTGACATTTGCGCTGGAGGCGCGTGTGAGGTCCCGTTGAATATCTCTGAGAATTCCTCTCTCTGACTGTCTGGCTGTGCTATCCTGTTGCCCAGGAGCTGTTACGAACAACATGTGTCACGAACATGTCAATTAGATGCCCCCAAAAAACAGACAAAAGCGGGGGCAGATTTAAAAAAAAAAAGAAGCGAAAACGAAAACACACGTGGCCAGGAAGTGGGGCAGTCACATTGGAAAAAACGTTGAAGTGTGAACAATTTGTAGCGCAGGATATATCCAGGCAGTTAATTAAGTGAACAGTCTTCCCCCCCGCCGACGCCACCTCCTTCCCCTCTCTGACTTGTCACACATATGGGCCACCCAACAACTGTGGAGCGGTGAAGCGGCAGGATTGTTGTGATTTGCGTCTGCCTGGCCGCATAATTATTTAAAATTAATGACTATATGAAAATGTGACGTCTGCGATTCCCCTCCAAATCTCTTCCTCCCCTTCCCATCTCTTCTCTTCTCTGCTTTGGTTGTGTGGCGCCATTTAAGCGCCCAGTAGCGTTATTTATTAATTGTCAACTAGAATTTGACATTTCAGTGTGCAACTAAAACGAGCTAACTTTGCTCTGGCATTCAATTTATATTTGTTTTTCGTTTGCCTGTCGAAGTGTGAGAATTATGCGACGAATGCAACAGCAACGGCAACAGCAACAACGAAATATTTAAATATTACTGCTGGAATGTCATAAATTTCGTTACGCTCATTAGCGTTGCGGCTGCATATAAATCCTTAGAAAGTGTAGAGCGAGGTTTATTAGCTATGTCCTCAGATTAGAAATAATAAGAGAGAGGATCAAATTTGTAAATTTGTGAAGGATTATTTAAAAATTGAGTAAAAGTGATGACAATGAGCTAAGAATATTAAATGTGATTTCAGTTTAGAAATAATAAAAAGTTGCTTAACCTTAAATTATATTTAAGATTAAGAAGCTTTTCTTTTTTCTGGATATTACTGACTTCGAATTTTTAAACTTTCTGGGTAGCCATTTTTATATTTCACATTGTAACATAAAGTATACAAAATTCTTTACTTATCACAAAAATAAATAAAGAATTATTTAGATAAAATTTTAAGGGTAACCATTTTTAATTTTCACATTGCAGAGTATACAAAATTCTTTACTTACCACAAAAATAAACTCGTCTCATCTCCTTTCTCAAAACTGCTGCAAACATTTCATCTTGGCCTTCACTTTGGCAGCCGCTGTGTGTGGCCCCCCAAAAATCTATGCAATTTTTCTTCCTCGAGTTTCCCCCACTTGCGTTTGCCGTAAAGGAATTGAAAGATTTTCATAATTAAATGTGCGCATTTGATATTCGATACACACTCGTATTTTCTATGTAGGTTGTCATAAATAATAATTTATTTGTTTAGTTGTTCAACATGTTTCATTTTACACTTATGCTTTTTTCCATGTTTACCTCTAATTTTGCACGATTAATCAACACAGTTTTCATGACTCTCTCTGTGTTTGTGTGTCTCTATTTATAGACATCAATGGATAGTTCATCATTGGTTGTTGGAAGGAAAACACATGTTCGTTTATTTAGCACTGGAACAGGTGGATAATTCTATTTTCGTAAATTCACATAAATTTCCCGTGGCTGCATTCATTTATCAATTTGTCTTTTAACAGCGTCTGCGCGCATTTTAAACAAATATTTTGTAATTAATTAAACCTTAAACGAAACTATAATATTTGTTGATCAAATGACCACGCGCCCTACATTCAAAATGTTGACTTCTTTTGCCCTTAACGCTGAGCTGCGTAGTTTGAGTTTTAGTTGGAAAAAACTACAGGAGGTCATCCAGGGGCAAGACGGTGGCTGACAACAAATAAAAGGCAGCAAAGGGCAGGTGTTGTGGGTAGCCAAAAGACTTGAGGAGTCATCAGAACTGAGCTGAAGCGTGGTACACTTTTATCTGCAGAGTTGTGAGACATTAATCTAATATTCTTTCTTTAATGCTTCAAGGAAATTTAATAAAAAAGAAGACAAAACCACAATCCATACTCTTGCTTAACAAATTTATCGTTAAATAATTTGGAAAATTTAATTTAAAAGTCAGTTATACAAATTTATTGCAGTAATGCATTTTATAATATCACGTAACCATTGTGTTTAAAAAAAAAACATTGAAAAGTAACATTTAAATATAATTTTTATTGGGGCTCATTGTTATTAATAACCCAATATTTTTAATTTTGATATTTTTATGTACAAATTACGTATTTTATTTAAATATTTATTTTTTTGCAATATATACATATAAATATTTGTTTTATTTAATCATCAAAAAATTTTGAACTTAAGATATTATTTCAAAAAATTGTTTTTCGTTTTAGATTACCTCCGCAACAAGTAATTTAATTTAATTGCGGTAAATTGCGGTACGATAATAAATAAAATATTCAATTCTCTGATAAATTCAAATTAAATTAATGGCTACACTCAATTTTCTTCCTGAACTCGTGCTATTCAATTTGATGTCATATTAAACTTTATTTTTATAGTGCCTGAATATTTATTTCTTATTTGTTACAATGTAGTGATGTATTTCTCTCAGTACATTTTTATATATTGTTCTTTCTAGCTTAGGTTTTTATTTCGTTTTTCTGTCAGCGACCACACAAAAAGTCGCCTTGACGTGTGAAACGAATTGTCAATTGGTTGCAATGTAATTTGGGGAATGTGGCAACAGCAACAACAAGAATAGCTAAAGCAAAAGCCAAAAAGGAGTAGCAAGAGAATGGGAGACAACAAAAACAAGAACAACTGTGTACAAAATTAGCGCAAAGCGAAAGGCAGAACCACCCAAGTGGTAAAAAGTGCCAATTCGTGAAATTTCACAAATGCCAATCGATGTGAATAATCAGCACCGACAACAGCAGCAGCAACAGCAGCAGCAGCAACACGAGTGAGTGCGCACTTTGATGTGCCAAGTGAAATGTGTAGCCCCAAATAAAAAAGAAAGAGAGAAAGAACGCAAAAGGGAATGAGTGAGAGGGAGAACTTGGGGATGAGGGCAGGTCGCAAGACAACGCTGTTGAGTGACAAACAATAGCAAGTGAAAGACGGGAAGTGAGGGGGGGGGCTGAGGGGCAGCGAGTTTACGCACAAGCTGCTTACTTGTATTTGCAGCCGTTGCAGCATGCCTCTTGTGGTGTAGACCAGCAAAAAAGAAAGGAATAAAGTATAGAAGTGTTGGCTTGTTTTAATCACTTTTTGCGTTTTTGGCTTTTGCCTCGTGCGACTTTTAATTAAGTATATTGCCTGCAGCCAAGCAACTGTTACAAGCAGCGCCCCCTCTACCTCCTTTACTTTGCCTTTGCTGCTCAGTCGAAACTAATTTCTCTGACTCACACTAATACACACACACACACAGAGAAGGAGAGTGAAGCAACCAGGCAGGCAGATCCTTGACGCTGTTGTTGGGCTCATTTATTTGAGTGCTGCAATTGTTAACAAGCTACGGACAAGTTGCAACTTGTCTGCCCACCTCAACGCACCTCCCCCTAACCCCTTTCCCCACCACCTGCAGTCTTTACTTACACTACCATCTTGTTTTCGTACGTCTCACAATATTTTTTGCACTCACTCCACCTTCAAAAACGAAGCAACTGCTGCGCTCTCACTCACTCGCTCCTTCTCGCTCACTCACTAACTCATACACTCTCTCAGTGTTTGCTGCGTGCTCTCATTCTCTTTCCCCCTTCCTTCGTCAAGTGCGTGCGCTGCTGTAGTTAAAGCTTTCAACATTGTCTGCCATTTTTGCCAAGCAACGCCCTCAATCATCTGGCTGCTTAGCACACGCACACAAGCACAACCACACGCACACACACACACTCTCATTCACTCACTCTCACACACACACTTGTTCGCTCAGTCGCAAGCACAAATTTGCGCTCAGAATTTCCCCTTTTCAGTTGCGCCTGGCCTGGAATGCTGCCCACTGGAATGCCGCGTGCGCGTGCTCTCGCTCTCTCTCACTCTCTCTCGCTTTTGCTCTCTGTGTGTGTTGCGCTCTCCTTTGCGCCTGAGCTTGAGCCGCCCAAAATGGCCGCCTTTTGGGAACTCACTCAAAACTAGTCGGTTGCCTTTTTTCTCGTTTCGTTTTTTTTTTTTGCCTTGTTGTTGGCCATCCAGTTTTTTGCCAGGTCGCTTTCATTTCACATTCGCCACAACTGGCGGCCGCATCGGGGGACGCGTTGATTTTCCGCTTATACACTATTTTCTATATTCTGTCAGCGTGATTTCTTCTTTGATGTCTGTTCGCGCATATTTCGCACCTGATTAACATTAAGTTTTATTCGAATTTGGCGCACATTATTTTTAAATGCCTCACATATAATTCACAGGCCATTAAACATGTTTCAAAGGGGAGGGGCGAGGAAATGAGAAAACCTCGCATATCTAAAAAACATTATGCGCAACATAGCTATTTTTAAATAATATAATTTGTGTATTTATTTATTTGTTGTTTTTACCTGTTGCTATAAAAATCAGTTGACAGCTCGTCGAAGGGTGTGAGTTATGATAAAAAAGAAAGATTTTTAGATTTAAAATATGTGGCAATCTGGCTATAATTATGTGTTATGATATGTGACAAAAAAGATACTAGTGTTAGCGCGTGTTATTTCTTATTTCTTGGAAATTAAATAAAAATATTTCCCATATATACTTTTTTCACCCTTGGATTTTAAGCAACCCTTGTGAAATTCATTCGTATCTCAATTAAGTGTCAGCTTCACTTAATAAATTGAGTGAATTTCAATGATTTTCATATGGTAAAATGATTTAAATAGCGTTGACGTCGTATTACAAGCAATGCCAAAAATAAGCTTGGCAATTACGTTGGCTGAGCGAAACGCCCACCGCCCACAATGTGAACAGAGCAGCAGCTACAAGTACTTGTATCTACAAGATACACATGTATCTCTTTACTGTGTGTGCCAGAAGTTGCCTCAGCTTGCGTCTGTTTGTATTTGTAATTAGTGGCAAAGCTGGCATGCCTTCACTTCCTCTCCCTCTCCCCCTGCCTCCTCTCCTCCATCGACCAACGCCCGTTTTGTCGTCTGCAGTTTTTGTCCGGGGCCGTTTTTGAGCATCGAGATATGGCAGCAAAAGATGAGCTACAAATTTCTTAAGTGTCAACACCAAGTGAGCAATAGAGTTGTGTTTCTGTGTGTGTGTATCTGTCAGATACTTTCTGTCTTCATATGTGCGTGTGTGTGTTTTTGGCCATGAAATAACCATTTTTCATTGCAGCATTGCATTTAGTTAATGCACACATACACACGCACACATCTCTTGTGGCATTTATTAATAGCCATTAGCAAGTCGCCTTGCTAATGATGAAACTTTGTCGCATATTGATAAACATTCAAGCTGATCAATCGCCACACACGCAACAGTTAGCCCATATATCTTTACAGATACATTAAACGAGTCTTTTTCAGCCTGACATCTTTTGTGCACTGTCTCTGCATATCTTCTGTTTGGAATCTTCATTTCATTTTGCATTTGACAGTTTTGTCGAAAACTTAATGAACCAAGAATTGGGCAAAAGGGAAAATACACTCTATAGCATATATTTTGCGGTTCGATGCGAGAGTAGAAGAGTTCATTGAACGTTGTGCGCCATGCACAAAATTGCAACTAATTTGCACTGAAATTATATTTTATTTCTTTGACAGCGCCCAGGCTTTGCTTGCTTTGCAGGCTTTGCTCAAAGGCGGCGCATATCCTTGGGCAACTTAAATTGCAGCGATAAGCTTTAAACTGCGCGCACTTCCGGCATGCTGAACCACCGCATACCCTGCAACACTTTAATTCGCTGCGCCAGGAGCGTAGTTGCCATTAATTTTAGAAGGGGTTTTTAAAAATATAGTTTAACTTTTTATAGCTGAAAGTAAATTTCACATTTTGATGTTACTTTTTTAATACCTATCTTAATACAAATATAAACATATTTCATAAACATTCTTTATCATTTGTTTAATACTTATCTTAATACAAATATAAACATATTTTAAAAATTTTTTTATAATTTGTTTAATGCTAATTTTTTAATAGCTAAGTCTTTAAAAACCCTGCAATATTGCACTATCAAATATCATAAAAATATGTGGAATTTGTCATTTGATCTGAACTTTGAAAGTTTTGTTAGACAATCACTAAAATCAACATTTTTTTGATTGTACAATTAAAACAAATCTACAAAATTAAATTTTTATGTTATTTTATGGTTTCATTCAATATTATTAATTTATAATTTAATTATGTTCTTATATTAATAGGCAATTTAATCTGTGAAGCTTTAGGGTTTGTGAATTCTGAATGCTTTATCTCAAGCTTTTTTAAAAAACAACTAAATCTCTCATTCCTCATAAAATCTCCTTTTCATTACCATAACCTCCCTTTAGTCTACGACTCTGCCCAAATACATGGAGAGCAAGCATATAAGTATGTTTGTGAGCATACAAGTATGGCTGGCATGGAAAGTGTTGGCAAGGATATGCTTAAACATGCAAATTTTCAATATGCAGACAAAACAGACATACTTTGTATGTGTGTGCGAGAGAGAAAGAGAGAGGGAGAGAAGAGAGAGTGAGACAGACTGAGTACATGCATGCCTGCACAGGAGAAATTTTCAACTGGCGAAACGTGAAATGCATTTGGGTTAAAGGGTTGACTTCTCGCCTCCTGGCTTCTCCCATCTCTTTCTCTCACTCTCTCCGTCTCCGTCTCGGTCTCGGCTTGTGCTGGCATTCGATGAAATTGCCGGATTGTGTTGAAGTGTGATGTAGGCATCGTTTGTTTGTGCCCTGGACACAACAGCTCGCGACGACGACGACGTCGACGACGAAGAGGAGGCCTTTTGGCATAATTCTCAACTGCAGCTCCTCCTCCTCCTTCTCTTTATATACTCTCTGCATGTGTTGTGAAATTAATTTCATAGCGACGACTTTCATGTTGGCTTGTTAAAAGTCTTTGGCTTTTACCCACACACACACAGACAGACAACAGACACATACTTGTAATAAAATTACCATAATTACCATACAGAAAGCCATTTAGGTGTTTTAATATGTGCCTACAAACTTGTATTATTTGTTGTACACCTTCTGTGTGGATGGCCTTAATATGTTTTATCTGTTTCAACTTTTATCAGATTTTCTTTTCGCCTGCCTGCCATCTTGTTTGTTATTTCTGCTTCTTGCTGAGCTTGTCATCTCCATTTCGTATTTTAACACACGCCAAATACTTGTTGTATTCGTTGAAGAAATGGCTAAAATCGTGATGGCCTTAAAACATTAACCAAAAGGGAAACACGAGCGAGGGAAAAAGTGTATTGCAATTGTATAGTATCTGTTCTTTGACAAGCTGACGCTTGTTTGTTTTCATGTTGCTTTGATAAATTGAATACATTTAATGGTGCAATTAAACTCATGTTTATGGCTAATGCGAATACCACGCCCATTGCCCGCCACCTCTCCTCCTCCAGTTGCAGTCGAAAAGCAATTAAAATGCTCACGTTAAATGGACTTGCACTATAATTTGCTTGACTTTTCAAAATTATTTTACATATTCTTATATAAAACATAGAAATGCGGGCGTTATTTTGTCACGAAATGCTTAACGCATCGATGCAGATATTTGCGAGTACTTAAATACAAATTGTGTATAATAAGACAACATTCAGATTTTGTATATACTAAATTTTCTTTAAGTAGTGTTTTTAAGATGGCTGAATTTCCCTTTCCCTAATTTAAACAATTTGCTATACATTTTAATTTCTTCATTAACATTTATTTACTTTAAGATGGTTGCTTTCCTCATAAGGATTATATTCTACAATTTTCCTAAACAGTTTGTTTTAAATATTTGTTTCAATAATAGAATTGTTTATATTAAAAACTAGTAAGAAAACTAGTGTCGAGTGTGCTCGACTGTGAGATACGCAGCTCTAACTCTAAATTACGCTGGTTTTTTTTTAATTTACGGGGGCAGGAGTGGGCGTGGCAAAAATTTTAAACAAACTTGATCTGCATGCAAACATAACAACTGCTCTCAAAAAAAAATGTAGCACTATCTCTTATAGTCTCTGAGATCCAGTGTTTTATACGGCCAGACGGACAGACAGACAGACATGGCATAATGCTGTATTATTCTCAAAATATACCATATATTGATTTACCAAAAAAATTCTAAAATATACCGAAGACTATTTTTGATATATTCATATAATTTAAATTTAAAATTTGAAAATACTTCTTTTATATACATTTTAATTCCTTATCAATATCTATTTCTCATAAATATTTTTCGTAATTCAAAGTGTCGCGAATTTGTAATTATTTTCAAAGTAAAAATGTGCGATTCGAGCTTAGTGAATTAATGCCAAAAGAAAATCCTGACCAGCAATACAATTTATGGTAAATCCCCCTCAGCTAGAGGCGAGTTAAAAAAAAAGAATGCACAAAATAATAATTTAGATAAAAGTCTGCATAATTTTGATAAGAAGAAGTGAGGTCTCTGGCGAGGCGAGCCTGAAAACAGGTCTAGAGGAAATTTATATGCTCGCACCTAACTGCAAATTGTGTGTAATGAGCTGAGCGGCGTTTACCTTTGCCTTCACCTTTACCTTTCATTCGTTCTCGCTTTGTATGTTTTTTTTTTCTTGTTTCTTCCATTCCTCAGCTAATTTAGTGGCACCTTTTGCGTTGTCTAAGCCTGAAGAAGACATAAATTTGTTAGCGCCTGGCCAGGTTTTAGCTACCAATTTGATGTTGAGGGTGTTTTGTTTTTTATCCAACAAAACACACACAAAAATTAGTCAGAGGACGTAGAAAAAAGGTTGCCGACGGGGAGTGAGACAGAGAGAGAGAACGAGATATCCTAACATAGAGATCGGTTGCTTATGATAAGATGTTTCATATTTATGTTCGAAATTAGGCAAATTTTTAGTGGCGAGATAATTTGTGTACGACTTTGTCGCAGTGAGTGAGAAAATTGCAGCTAATCTACATGCCTCATGCCCTATGCCCCATGCCCATAAAGGTCAAAGCATTGCCTGCTATCTTTTTGGTGTGAGGCTGCTGAATTTTTAATGTCAGCTACGTGAATTGAGCACGAATTCGGCCAGAATATGTTGCCAGTAAATGTTGTATTTATATACATTTTTTAAAGAATAATATACAGTATATATTTTATACTAAATACTTTATGCTGATGCATATACAGTATCAATTTTATACTAAATATTATATTTTGATGTGTATATAGTATACATATTACTGAATATTATATTTTTTGTATATATTGAAGCTTTTGTTAAAATTATATACTAAATATTTAAAAATTTATATTCTTAGGTCAATTGAATTAACTTTTCTTTTCATTTTATACTGAATATTGCATTTGAGGTATATTTTCAAGTCTAAGTATAAATTATATACTAAATATTATTTATAAAATGTATATTTTTAAGTCAAGTTGACTTTACTCTTCACTTTATAGCGATTCATATTTAGTTCCAAAATTGCCCGAAATGTTGGGCAATTAAAAACGATTGTAACATCTAATTAAAAGTTTAAGTAACTGACAATTTCACTTTCCTATTTCCACACTTTGCATAAATACTTAATGGAAATATGACACTTTCTCACAGACTTCTCTTGAGCGCAGGAACCAAAGACTAAAGTCGTTAATTAAGACATTTTGAAAGTTGTTCCAGCGTTTGAAAAAAAATGATTTTATAATTGCAAGTTTTGTGTGTATAATTATTAGTTAGTTATCGGTTAGGTCAGGTAAACCTAACCTGGCCCTGTTATATAAGCCATATTTAAATGCCTCTCTGCCTCTGTCTGTCCTCCTTCTTCGTCGACATTTCGTGTGGCCTATGGGCATAAAAAATAAAGTTATTAATATGGCGAGCAATACTTTACCATATGCTCTGAGACTGTTTAATTACATGTGATTGACAGCACGAGTTTGAAATATGCTGTAAATTGCATTACAAATAACACTCGAATGTAATTGAAACAAATTGAAACCTTGACGGAAACAGCAAACGAAAGAAGTTTTGTCGAACATGCAAAATAATTAAGTTAAATTGATTTTGTATTGCTGCAATTTCAAAGGTTTTTAATTAATAACAAGAATCTTGATTTGAAATTTAGTTTTAATATAATTTAAGCAACTTTACAGGGTATGTTCAAGCCTTGCCATATTCAACTCACATTTGATTATTTATATATATTTGATAACCCTTTTCATTGCTACAATTCTAGAAACTATCTGCATGTAATAGTAGAGATCTTTATTTGTAATTCGAATTTAATTTTCACATATGTATTTTAAGCAACTTTACAGGGTATCTTTCAGCCTTGTTATATTCACCTCCCTCAAATTTGATTACTTTAATGACTTTGCTGGTCTTTTTCAAAGCTGCAATTCCAGAAACTATTTGCATTTGATACTAAAAATATTGATTTGTTATCCTTGTTATATTTGGTATCTTCAGGCCTTGTCATGCTCTTCTCCTTCACATTTTATTAGTTAATTGTAGCTGTTATTCTTATTTCTATAACTGCCAGTCCAGCAATCTTGATAAGAAATTAGAATTAAATGTAAAATATGTGAAGCAGATTTACAGGGTATATTCAGGCTTATCCCGCTCGTCTTCATCATTTGATTAATTTAATGTAGCTGCTGCTACTCTCTGAACCGATTTCACATGCAACTCTTTCCACTGCGATTGCCTTTTATCTGGGCTTAGCAACTAATTAAAAAGTGCATTAACATTATTAATAACTAATGTCCGCACTAAAGCAGCGAACAGCATTAACAATTAATAACAAATGTCTGAGCCGAAGGCATATATCATTAGAAATTGATGACGCATGTCGCGTGCAACTTGCAACTGCAACCGACAACTCTGTTTTCCCCTCTCTCCCTCTCTCTTCGTTGTATCATCTGAATTCATAGTTGATTGCATGTGCAACAACAACAACAGCAACAACAACAAGAGCAACCCTTTAGCTATGTTTCAACTCCCCCAACTTAATTTCTTTGCTGCGCCAACTGAAGAGTGGAAATGATATGATAGAGGAGAGTATGAAATGATGGCTGGCACTAAACACGGCCTTTGTAATTAATTAGACTTTCATAAAGAGCACAAAATTCTATAAATTATATTTTTTTCCATTCGTCGAGGCATAAATGTCAGTGTTTGCTGCTTGCCCCACGTTGTTGCCACGCGCGACTGCGCATCACGTGCAACTGCAACTTCAACTGCATTTTGTTTGGCGACTTCCCATCATAGTCATCGTCAACATCATCATCGTCATTAATAATTGTTTTAGATACAACGAACAACTTTTGCTTTTTTTTTTGTGTTATAAATTGTTTATTATTATTTTTGCACATAATTTAAATAGTTTTCTTTTGTTTTCCGTTTTTGTTTTTTTTCTTTCGTTTATTGCATTTTTGATTTCGTTTTGATTTGAGGAGTTTTTTTGGGGCGTGTCCAAAGTGTACAATTAGCATGTAATTTTTACAATAATTTGCAGTTAGGAACAAGTTGAACAACATAATAAAGTAAAATAAAAATACAAATAAAATAAAAAACACAAGCAAATTGTTTGCACTAAAGCTAAGCCTAATTAAATTAACTAATACTGTTACACGGCTAGGGCTATGAACTACATTAAGTACATATATTTATAAAGTTTATACTGGTTTATGCGTGGCGCTTTACGTGATCAGGAAATTAGCAGGGAAATTGCATTAAATTTGTTTGCGAATTTAATTTGAAATAAATACATTCAATAAAATTATAAAACTTTATTAAAAAAAAAACGATTCACAGACATTTATTTATTAGAAATTACAATTTTTTATATTTTCAATATTATAAATTATATATTTTCTAGTTTGGGAATGCCAATTTAGCTAATACTTAATTTAGTGAACAGATGCACATTCCTTTTATAATATTTATTTTAATCATTTCAAATTGTATTTAAAAATAATAATTGTTTGTAGTTTTGTAATGTCAACTAATCTCATATCACTTCTATAGCGATCACGCATAAACGAACTACTAATTTATGTGTTGGCAACATGTTGCTGCAACATGTTGCTGCAACATGTTTAGCTACACAGCTTTGTGGTTGATTTGATTTCGGATTTATTTAGGGGGATTCTTTTTGTTGTATTTGTGGGGAATGAGGCGAGGGTTATTTACAAACACATTGCACATAGATTTCGAGTGGCGTCGCTTATGCTACTAGGAGCACTTAGGGACTCTCGGCGCGCGTCGATGGCGCCGGCGATGTGGCAGACTGCGGATGCTGTGGCACCTGATACGGACTGAAGCGTTGCGGATAGTGCGCCAGCTGCGACTTGATGCGCAAATCCGGCGATGCCGAACCGCAAGACGATGTGGGCGTGGCTGGCGCGGGCGGTGCTGAGGCAGCTCCTGGAGCAACTCCTCCCCCACCGCCGCCGCCTCCTCCTGCTATTGTGGGTGGTGGCGTCCGACTTGCGCCAGCTGCGGCAGCGGCGGCGGCCGCAAAGGCCGCTTGCTGATTGGCGCTGGCAAGGAAACCGGCGGTCAACTGTGGCCACTGTTGCTGCCACATGCCCAGCTGAAAGGCGCCGAGCGCTGAGGGCGGCGGCGGGGCTGGCGGTGCGGCACGTTGATACAGATGGGGCAGCAACATTTCCGTGTACGGCGAGCGGCCAAACATTTGCAAATGCTGACGCGCCTTCTCCAGTAACGCCAGCGAGGCGGCGTCGGCTTCCTGTGGCGTTAGTTGTGACATTAGCGGATCCGGAAAGAAACGCAATGGGGCAGCGCGCATGTGTTGATCGAAAAAGAATGAATCCATGGGATCCCTAAGAACGAAATAGAGAGAGAGAGAGAGAGAGAGGAGAATGAATGAGTAAAGGAGAGCAGAGAGAGAAGGCAATAACTTGTTGCTGCAGCACGGAGGCACCGCAAAAGAGCAATAACATAATTACGTTGAAAGTAACTGCCAATTGCCGACACTAAACAACGTCAGCAACAACAGCAACAACAACATCAGCAACAACAACATTCACTCATTATTTTCGTGTTTTCATTTCATGTACGAATCGGCTTCAAAGTTAAAAGCGCCGATCTGTAATTTACGCCACTTAAGACGCCGCCGTGCCGGCTAAAAAACATTGAATGTTGCCTCTTGTTGTTGCTGTTGTTGCTGTTGCCATGTTGCTGCTGCTGCTGGCCGTCGACTGTCTGTCTGTCTCGCTGGCTGCGTTGCTGTCTTAATAGTACACGTAGCCATCGCCTTGCAACACTTCTGCTGCATTCTCTTCAGCCCTCTTCTCAAGAGAGAGAAAAACGAGAAGCAGACACTACGCTGACCTCTTCAAAAAATGGCTCAAAAAATTGCAAACTTAGACTGGTATCCTGTGAGTGCAACCCGCATGTGCAACATGTTGCCAACTGCTAGCTGCAAGGCGTATCTATTTGACAATCGCACATAAATTAAGTCATTGCTGAGCAGAGCAATTAATAAGTATAGAAGAAGGGTCAAGGGCAAACACACAAGCATATTAAAATGTAAGGTACAAAAAAAATAATAATAAGCAACATAAAATAAAATAACCAACATTTAAAATGAAATAATTCAAAATATGAATTCAACTGTTTTTTATCTTAAATGGAGGCACAAATGAAATTTAAATTAATAAAATATATTGAATCTTTTATAGTCTATTTGGGAAGAAAGTTAATTTAATTTAAAATCATTATAATATTAATTGATTAAATGAAAAAATTATTTCAAAAATAAAACAAGTAGGAAATGAGAGCAAAACAGTGCCGTATTAATTTTAAAATATACCGAATTATTATACCACATAATACTAAAAAAAATATACCGAATGTTTTATTCGGTATATTGATATACCACAAAGTGCAAAATATACCAGATACCTAAAACCTAAAACCTTTATAATATTTATTGATCTAATGAACAAATAATTACAAAAATAAAATAAGTAAGAAATCAGAGCAAAACAGTGCTGTACTAATTTTAAAATACATATACCGAATTAGTATACTACAAAATACTATAAAATATACCGAATGTTTTGTTCGGTATATTGATATACCATTACTACCAAAATATACCATAAAGTGTATACCAGATTGTTATATGAAGCCACTAAGATCCCTATTAAGAAGTCGTTCTTCCCAAAATAACATCTACATTTTTCATCTGAGCGCAACCAAAATTTCAGTTATTTCCAATTTATATAGTACTTTACTGAGTTTTCAAAGCTGTTCAATATAACAGAAATAATCCCTCTGCTAGCTGATCGGCATGTTCTCAATTTCCCCCCCAAATTCCTATAAATATTTCCAGCGAATTTGTTTGCTGCTCCACTTTAAAGTGCCACTAATTGAAAGGCATTCAGTTTTGCTACAGTTTGCAGCATTTTATATTTATGACATTTGGTGCGGACTTTCACACATTTTCGCTAATCAGCAGCAGCAATTCGATGAGCAGCTACTGTAAGGTTAAGCAAAACTAAAAAAGAAGCCGCATTAAGCCAAACGAGAGGTTCAACTCGTAAATGAGGTCATAAATCAGCAAACAAGCCTCATAAAATTGCTGGGTCAACTACTACAACAACAACAACTACTTCTGCTGCTGCTGCAGTTTTTTATTAGTGAGTTGTGAGCACTCAAGCTCAGTTGTGTTGTTGTCTTTTATACTTGGTACTCACCTATCAAAGTCAGTCAGACGCGACGAATCGCGAAATCCTTTTGCAAACGGATTCGAATCGATTTTCAATTTTGTAATCAATTGATTCTGATAGGCCGTCACGGCTGTGAACACCGTCTCCGGGAATACGAACGTTTTATGATCCATATCCTGCAGCTCCTTGGGATTGCCGGGTATGCTTTGGCCATGGCTTAAACGCACCAAATGAATGCGTGGCTGATATCGATGCATAGAATTCAGCACGACCTGTAAGAAACAAATAAAAACAACAAATATTTATAAGACTCTTTTTGTTGTTGTTGCTGCTGTGTTTTTTGCTTATAAAAAATGTACAACAATAAAAAGTAGTCGGCGTTTGTTTTGACGGTTTTTCCGAGGGCAACAGCATCCTTTATGGCTGCGATAAAAACGGTAGCTGGCTCGTAAACAGAGCGTCGCCACTTTCCATGGCCAGTGGCAACAAACGAAGAGATGCCACATAAAGAGGGTAGGGTATATAGAGGTAGAGGGAGACAGACTGCGACGGAGAACTTGTGTTTGTTGGCCGCGCATCGCGCGTTTTGCATTTGCCACCAAATTGCCAACAATTTTCATTCATTTTTTAGAATTTGCATATGCCGGTTGTATGACAGGTTATTTCACTCTCTTACTCTTTCTCTCTCTGTCTCTCTCTCTCTCTCTTTCGCACACTTTGTGTGCATTGTTGGCAACCCTGCCCTGCCTGGTTGCCGTCAACATGCAAACAATGCCAGCCCAGTTGCCGGTTTTTATATCTTTTGTCTTTTGCCTAAATTATTCATAAATGTGTTTTTTTTTTCTCTCTTGCGGTCCAGCATAATCCTTAAGAAACAGCTCAGCTCGATAATAACCGCGAATCTCGCGTGAATTTTCTCAGTTTTCTGAGGTGTCTAAACACACTAAGTTGTGACTCATATGTGAAGCGCAGAAGAATGATCAGTGCTTGGGTTAGTTGGGATGTAATTAATCTATATAAATTGCTTCATTTATTTAAGTTCTACATTTTTAGCTATTGAAGAAATATTAGGCTAAATTAAATAACACAAATATCGTACAGCTAAAAAAGTTAAGCTATAAAATAAATATATTTTGCATCATGAAATACAGCAAATATTGAATTTGTTTTCAAAACTAGGAATATTTTAATACAATCTGTTTTATTACTTCTCATCACGAAATACAGAAAATATTGAATTTGGCGTCCCCAATGTTCATAATTTATTATAATATAATATTTGATGATAAAAACTCTAAAGTTAATCAAAAGTTTTGTTAGATTTATCTTGGAAATATTGAACTCGGAAATTATTTAGCTCGCTGGCATCTATTCTTCATATTTTTAAATAATTGACATAATTAGCATGTATGAATAACTACAATTGTGTGCATAAATATTTTTCTAATTCTTTTAGAAAATATATGTACATTTATATACGAATACTTATATTCTTAGAAGTGCTCTAAAGTTTGAAATTTCCTTTATATTAGATCTCACTATTAAGTATATAAAGTTTTTAATCTAATTTGCTTTGAAAGCTTCATTGCTAGTTGACTTCTTTATTTATTGGAATAATTACAGCATTTTATACAGTCAGTCTTCTTCGATATGCTATCTTTTTCTATATGAATGTAATACTAATTTAAAGCATTTTAATGTCAATACTAATTACAAAACTTTTCACGTTGATAATTGAATTCTTTTGATTATTCCTACTAGCTATTTTCGATTTCAAGCTAAAGTTGTGTTCAGATGTATTGCCTATCAAACTCGTGTCAATGTCCTGCTCTGCTGTCAGCCTTTGTGACCCATTTGACAAAAAGAGAGAGCGAGAGAGTGAGAGAGAGAAAGAAGAATGGTGGGAATGTATGTGGGAGAGAATCGAACTCACCTGTCCGCTCTTATCCATTTCGTTGTTTGTCAACTTCACCTTCTCAAAGGAGACGACTTGTTTGCGCAACGCCTCTGGGCTTATGGGACTATCGGGATGTGCATAAATGCGAGCGGGCGGCGGTGGATCCGCTTTGCCCGCCACCAGCCACGAGCTGCGATGATACGCATAGCGATAGCGTCTCGAATCCAACGGCACAATGTCCAGCAGAACGGCATAACGATCCGGTGGTTGTATCTGGCGCAATGGGCCCGAGAAACTAACACGCACCGTGGGGAACATGCGCCTGAAAGTAGACCAAGAGGAAATGTTGGCGTTACATTAACATGGAATCTATAAAACAACATAAACGCATAGAGAGGAAAAAAGAAAATTCCCTCCCCAAAAAACAAAATACAAATCGTGCGCTAGCTTTTATATTTTTTTTATTGTTGGGCTTAGAGAGTTTGTGTATGTAAATAAGACGCATATTTAATTTTATGACTTTTAGCACGTTTTTGACACATTTCCGCAACGAAGGCGACTTCGACTTCGCTTGGACTCTGCCTGCCTGACCCCACCTGAAACCGCAACAACAACAAAACAACTTGCTTATAGTTGCCAGTTGTTGTTGTGTTGTGGCCAGCAAAGTGTAAATGACGCTAATGACCCAGCCCAGTTTGTGTCATTTGTCTTCTGGTTTCATTTTTATATCCGTATATAAAGCACACACCAACACACACCGAAACACTCACACATTTTGTTGTGTTATTGCGTTTAGTTGAGTTGTAAATGAATGTTGCAACATTTGTTATAATCATCCACTAATTAACTGTACTGAGAGGCAAAATCAAGACAGGAATTATAATGGAGTTACATAAAAGGGAAAATGGAAAAGGATTTCAACAAATTGACGCTTAATTCCGTTGGGGTTATGGACTAGAAAAAATATATATAAAAGTAGATACATAGCAAAATTAATCGAATATTTAAGCGCAGGATTGTGAAACAATATTAAATTGACATTAAATATTAATTCTGTTAGAGAGTGGTATTTTCTAATTGTCATAGGGAAATATGTATGTGATTTTCACGTATTTAACAAATTCTTCCCATTATTAAAAGAAAGATATAATGATTGTAATATAAAAATAATCAAGACTGTTGCCCATTTTCAATAAAAGCATAACATTTAAATATTATTCGTAGAATATACCAAATTAATATACCAAGAAAATACAAAAATTTTCCGAAAGCAAACTTTGATATATCGATATACAATTAAGTTTAAAATATGCCATAGATTACAAAATATACCATCTAAATATATACCATTACTTTTAAAATATACCATATACCTAAAAATATACCAGATTGTCAACAAAAGCTACTTACTATAGACCGAGTCCAAAGCAAATAGCAGTAACATATGTATATGAAGTTCACAAGGAAATATAATATAATATAATATGTTAAATAATCATAGTTTTGTTTATATTTATTTTCATCGCTATATTCATCTGTTAGATAGTGTAATAAATCAATAGAGAAATACATATTCACTTGAATAAATTTCCATATTTTGGGCATGATTCACTTATTAAATGTTTCGTACATAATTTGCAGCATTTTCTCTGCATAAATCGTGATTGTCAAGCCATAAATCACAGCCCAAGATTGCAATAATTGTAATAATAATGGATAATTGATAATAATTTGCACTTATAGTGAGTGCTTGGTGGCGGCAACAAATGTCATGTCTAGCACAGAGATATGCAAGACAAGACAAGAGCGTTGTACTAAGTAAATACGAAACATGATTTCAGTTTGTGCCTCATCCGTTACTTGAGGCACTCAATTGGGGCTGCGCCCACAAGCAGAACGAGTACTCGATGTGAATGAATGTGGGCGTGTTTAGTGCACTTGGTCGCCATGGAAGTACACGTAATAGGGTTGCCAACGCACTCGTATATTTGCCAAAGTAATAACTGTCAACGAAGCGCGTCGCATTCTGTTCTGTTGTTGTTCTGTGTGTTGCATGCCACAATTAGCACCATTGTTGCCGACATTTATCGTTGTACTCTTATCGCACAGCTGCCATCTCAGAGTTGCACTGGCGCATGACGTTGGCAACTCTGGCAACACAAAGAAATAATCTATCGAATACATTCTTTGAGCGCAGCGTCCAGCTAAGAAAGAAATGTTTCTAACACTTTTGATAGCTTGCTAATGTGTCCATAAATGTGTGAAAACGCTTCCCCAGTTAACTGCCACGCCCACTGCTCTCTCTCTCTCGCCCCATTTGGCAGTTTTTCGCGCTGCCAGCGGAAATGTCGTAAATCATATTCCAAACATTTACATACATTTTTATGAGGCAAACTCAGCACAACGTGCTGCCCTCAGGCCATGCCCACAAAAACGCCCCCCATGAACGCCACTCAGCAGGGGGGCGTTTGTGGGAGGCGTGGCACAATTTTGTTACCATTTTTGGTATATTTTCGTCGTTTGCTTTTTTGGTTATTTTTGCTATGCGTCTAAGTGTGGATTTTATGTATTTGTTTATGGGAAAATTAGGGAAATGGCTTTCACTCATTTCGACTGCGGTGCGGCGAGCTCGAGAAGGTGCCAAAGGTTACAATTATGAAGTTTACACACCATTTGCCAAACCGAGGGTTGAGCTCTGCACTTCGCTCGGACTTTCAATTAACTTTCTTGCCACGCCCAATTAGAGTTGCGGCTAGTTTTACTTATAGTTCGCCTCTCGCCTCGGGGGCCATATGAGTTGCCTTAACTTATCCGCCACTTCCGCCTTGATTGCTGCAACTCAAACTAGTTTTGTAGTTCTCTTCGCATTTCATTATCAACACCTTAGTTCCAGCAAATTAAGCCTGCCAGCTTGGTGAGTTAATAAATGCAACTAAATGCTAATTCTAGTTCCCTTTTCGTTTCTTCTCTTCTTTTTTTGGGGTAGACTTTAACTTTAAGCAACCCTCTTTTGATTGCTGCTCTAGCAGAACTAAAACTCAGCGATCTTATCGTTGCTTGTAAAAATATATGAAGCGCAGCTCATTCTCATTTCATTCTGCCGCCAGCTCCAATTCGAAATTTTACTGCGACAACAACACAAAGTCTTCAGCTGCTTGTCGCACTCTTTCAGCTCACTCTAGTCTTTATTATTTAATTAATTCATAATTTGAAGGTGCACAACAAGAAAATATAGGGTCCAAATTATAATATTCCTTAACAACATTTTTAAAATTTTAAAAATATAAGAAATTAAATAAAATTTGTATTTTAAACATCTGTTAAAAGTTTATACATATATTAATCATATTATTGAATTTACTATTATATTTTTTTATACATATGTTTTTGACTTGGTGAAAAAAAAAAATATTTTGTTAACTTAAATGGTAAAAACATGACTACTTTTCATATACAAATTAAAAAAATAGTTTTTCCAAAGGTCTAAGAATAATATGTAACAATATTTTATTTTACAATATAAGAAATAGAACTAAATTTGTATTTTAAGCTTGCCATGTAAAATTTCGAATCTTTATAAATAATATTTTATGTCATTTTTCTTTTCTTTTCTATTATCAATTATATTTCTTACTTAAGGATGAATAAAAAGAAGAAAAGATTGGTTAAATGAATATACTCATTCATATCCATATATTTTTAAAATGGTAGAAATAAGCATGAATTATACGAAACTTAGTATAATTTCATACTGACATTAGAAAAATATATTTTCAAGAGGTCTAAGATTATTTTCTAACATAAAATTCATGAATTTCTCCCAATATTAAGTTAAAGTTATATATTTGTATATTTCTTTTAAATATTCTAAGCATTTTCTCTAACAAACAAACTCATTAATTTCGCTGTGTGTATTTGCTGGGGCTGCGCCTAAGGTTGTGGACTACTTTTAATGGTCGCTGATCCTGCACCTTTCTGTAGGGGATTAACTTGTTTCATTGTTGCCTTTCGAATGATAAATGTGCTGGCCACACAATTCAGCTGCCCCACCGCAGCACACACACACACTGAATGAAATATTAATGAAGTTGTCCAAGAATTGGTGGAAATTAATAAATTTTCTGTTGGCTTCAGCTGATGTTGTTGTTGTTGTTCACTGTTGCTGTCCGTGTCTTGGAAGCATGAAAATTGCAATTGTTACGCGCCTTTTTGAGTGTAGAGAATGAGCTACTGTCTTTTTGGGAAGTTGCAAGCTAACCCTAAGAGACAATTGGCTAAAATGCGTGAAGAGTTTGTTGTCGCTAAAATATTGACAAAACATGAGAAAGATTTTGACTGACTGCCCGCTAGGATATCGATGCTATTGACTTTCCATCTTCCACTCTTCTATCCCCTTCCACTCTTTGCGGGTAGCGGGTAAGATGTCAATTGCCGCCTGCTGATTTTGGCAGGACAATTAGAGCCGCCTGTGACTTCATTCCACACATTGTAACCGCCAACGAAAACCGCTGACAGCGTGACAAAATCACAAAATCACAAAAACCACGTGATATTTTATCTCAATGACCGCAACAACAGCATCGACAACAACCGAACAACAATCTCGCAACTGGCAACAGGTAACGGCCACATTTCGATCCTTTTGCCTTTTTGTTTGGTGTGTGTTTTGCTTTGTTTTCTTTTTGACCATAAATCATAAATTTAATGTTCTCTGTGCTGTATTTCAATGTTTTCATTTCTTTCTCTCTCTCTCTCTTTCTGCTGTTGATGTGAGCTACGCATGCGCATTTGCATGTTTTGGCAACATTCGCCACGGATTCACGCCACTTGCAACAAAAATGTTGCCAAATTGTTGTGAATTACGGAGCGAAAGGCGTTAACAATTCCTTTTAATAGTCTGCTAGAGGAGGGAATTGCTTTTGCTAATGGAGTTACAGCTTTCTGGTGACAATGAAATTGCGCCTGAAATAATTCAGTTTTTTTCGTATTATTTTTTATGTAGTTGGAAAAAAGTATTAATAATTTTTGCCGAGTATCTATTTATCTTTTTAAATTTGCAACATATTCATTAAAAGATTCTTTCTTTCATAAAATAACCTTTCATAATGACTCAATCTGAATCTGAAATATAATTGACTTATATGCATTAATCGCTTGCTCTACGAAGTAAAAACAATGATGATTGCAATGAATTGCTAGTAATCTTTTTTTTAATGTAGTTACAGAAGAATAGTAATAATTTCTACCTTTCTTTAGTTCTGACTCTTAAATTTTAAATGCATTAATTGTCATATTTTTTATAACATAATAAATTATTAAAATCTGTAAGATCTTTACTCAAAATCGAGACGTGAAGTTTGGTTGTTCAGATACAAAATAATGAAGTTATTTAAGAAATTAAGAAAATTAAGAAACGCCTACTTAGTATCTTTGGCTAACAATCTGGTATATTTTGTACTCTATGGTATATTTTAAATAAATTAGTATAATATCAATATACCATTTATAGCCATTGATATTTTTTAGTATTGTTGCGGTAGATTAATTTGGTATATTTTAAAGTAAATACTATAGTGAGTATCTCACAGTAGTGCACTCTCGACTGTTTCTTTCTTTCCTATTAAATAATATTATCTTTTTAACGTTTTAAAATGTTTTCTCTCTAGTAATATTCCATATTTCAATAACAAACTATCATAGCAAAAAATAGTCACAAACTAAAATACAAAGATACTCTTTGACTTTTGAACTTAATCAACCGTCATGTAAGCTAACAACGTCATATATAGAGTACAAAACTATGTACATTTGAGCAATTTAAAAAGATATCAGTCAGCGAACAGAGCCTGCAATTGACATCGACTACGATTAGCCGCCAAGAGTCCGTCGTCCGTCCTCCGTCCGACGGCCAAACGATGTGCTGACATAGGTAGATGTGTATCAGGTATCAGGCACAAAAAGGGTTACAAGTTTGCTTTGCATTTGTACTCGCATTTGCCGACCCGCACAAATGTAAATAAATATAGTAAGACTGGGGGCATCGACATCGACCAGCAAATGCTGTTCTCCGAGCTAATTACAGGGCACAACAAAAACAGAAGCCAGGCGCACATTCGAATAACAAAATAACAGAGAGCAAATGAAACAGAACAGCACAAAAACAGAACAGAACTAAAGCTAAAGCTAAACTCAAAGGACATGCAAATGTGTTGTTAGCGCGACAATCGGCAGCTATTACATTGCAATTTATACTCTCTGTGGCATAGTCAGGATGTCAGGACGACAGGACGACAGGACGTCAAAGAAAACCCAGCGAAAGGAGTAAATTTGTTAATGTGTCGCAAATGCGCGTTGAGCTGAGCCGGGGCGGGGGATTATGGAGCAAGGTAGCTCAAATAAAGGGTTAACAGCACACAAACACACACACACACATCTGAAAGCCAAACAAACAAACAAAAGTTTCCAAGCACAAAAAAAAACAGAATAAGAACGAGTATTTTGAGTTTCCTAACTACCAGCTAGCCTGGCAGTCAAACTCGACTAATGCGCATTTCGCATGTCATCAACATAAGAACTTTGAGACACAACAGCAGCAGGAAAACAATAACAACTATGCTGAAATTTATGTTTCATGCATGTTTCGCTCATTTGTACCCTGTAAATCAAAGATGAGTTATAAAAAAAAGGTATGCTGCATGTAAATAAAAACAACCTAAAGTCCGATTACAATTTGATAACATGTAGTATAGAAGTATGGAGGTGAACAACTGAATCTAAAATATATGATCTACTCATTTTGAATTCAAAACAAACCTAATAGAGTCTTCTTCATATAAAAAAGTCTGTAAATCTAACTTAAAATAAAAAAATATTTTAAAATTTGACTGTGAGTCAGTCTAAAGTTAAATATTCGCAAAATATTACAGCATATAAATTATTTGAAATAATTTGTTAATTAATTCAATATTTTGTATAGTTCAACAGAAGACTTCACAAAAGTTTATTAATTAAATTTTCAGTTTTGATAATATGGAATTTTTTATAAATATATTTTTCTCCTAACATAGTTTTTATTGAATTAATGTGTTGAATTAGAAAAAGTCAAATTGGTCCGTACTTTAATATTGGCATAAAAATTTACATCCTCTTAAGAGAAATTAATTTTTAAGTAAAATATTTATATATTTCAAATATAAAAGAAATATTTTAAGCAACTTTTAATAAAAAAAATGATCACTTTCAAATGATATACATAGGAATAGAACATTTCATCACAGGGTATATTGTGGTCTATCATTAGATTACTTTGTGTAATTTCTCACTTGTGTTTTGGTTGTATTCATTCGCATTTCGCATTTTACACAACATTCGCACGAAAATCGTCAAAGCAATAATTTTTGAAGTCGACTTTGTTGAGTTGCGAATGAAAAGTCGTTTAAGCACTCGCTGTGCGTGTGTGTGAGTGTTGTGTATGTGTGTGAGTGTTGTGTGTGTGAGCTGGGTTAGCTTTTAAACAGCTGACAAGAAACAGCCGCCAGTTTGGCTGGCTTTCGGGTCGTCATCGTCGGTCTGCTCTCTTTATTTTGTTTTGGGGGGTTTGCCGCTTGCTAATCGAAAATCGAAAATCGACGGCACATTATTTCGATGCCTTGTCAATCAATTGTTTTTTGTTTGTGGGGCCTCATTCAGACAGCAGCTGAAGCAGAAGGAGTAGGGCAGGAGTTTTGTGGCAGCCGGCAGTCGTAATGAGAAACTAACCGAAAACTTGCTGATATTTTGCAGTTAAGTTTTTTATTTTTGGGGCGGGCAAAACGTCGTGAATGTGAATGGTGAATGTGAGTGAAAGGCGGAGTATTCAAGTTTTTTTTTATTGATTGTTCATGTTTTGCACATGTGCTTCACAATGATAATTTAAGTATCTGATTAGTGGCGATTGATGGGGCGGCCAACATGGAATCGCCGGCTGCCACAAGCGGCATGCGGCATGTGGCATGCGCCCCCATGGCGTCTAATTGTTATTACAGGCAAATTGCCATTTGCAAAACTGTGTGAATTAAAAGACATGAATGCAAAAAAAATGATGAGAAACGGCAGTTCAAATACTTGGAATTTGAAGAGAAAAGTCGTAAAATTTCAGAGGAATGTTCAGAGTGAACCAATAGATTGAAAGTTCTATTGGAAGAGAAAAATAATGTACTTTTTTAGAAAAATTTTTCAAATTTTACAATGAAATTGAGTTGAGACAATGTATAAGGAATTCATGAAGATTCTAAGTGGAAAAGAAAAAGCTCTGTCAGAGGAAAGAAATTAAATTTCAGAGTGATAATTATTTTTTACTATTTTAGTTTTTTTTTTGTAGAGCCAAGTCCGTTAAATATAATATTATTACTTATTTTAATTCGTGTTTAAACACTTTTTATAACGAAAATGCATATTAACGATTGTTCAAGTCTAAAGAAAAGGCAATATCTATTTATCTAGAGTTAGCGAAAGAAAATCTATGAAAGAAAATAGTGTTATTATGAACAATTTGCATTAAGTTTATTTATGAAGCTAATGTGAAAGAATTAGTTATATTTTTGGTCAGAGTTTTGTGATTCACAATACAAAATTCAGTTGAAAAATTTAAGATTCATTTTGAATAAAGTTTGAATATTAAAACAACATAATACTACATGATTCCCCTTAAATGACGATACTATTTCAACGTAGGAAACATCTATTTTTATATTTTTTTAATGTATCTGCTAGAACTTCATTTAAGAGTAAACATAACTATCGTAGAGTGACTATTACATTTGTTCTTCTTTCTTTAACCAAAACCTTTATAGACCTTTTCTCCACCTTTCTTCAAAGAAAGAAACAACATGCCCCAAAAAGTTTCTCTCTGTTTATATGCTCTATTTATATATAAAATATTATCTACTCAGAACTTTATTAAAGAGTAAACATATCTATTAAAGTGACTATTAAAAATGTTCTTTATTTATAAAAGAAACCTTAATTAACCCTTTCTCCCCGTTTCTCCCAAGAAAGAGTTTAACAAGCCCCAAAAGGTTTCTCTCTGCTAAATGCTCCATTTGTATAAATGTATCACTGGCAGACAGTTTGAAATCTCGTCACACATCAAGGGATTGCCCTGACACCTGACATAAGCTACACCTGATACGCATCTCAAAGCAGAGAAGAGGAGTAAAGAAAAAAGTATAGTCTTAAGGTGAACTCACCTGCCCGTCTTGGTGATGATCATTTCGGTGCCCAGCTCATGGAACTTATCCCACAGCTCCTTTGTCTCCAGATGGCATTGCACGGGCATGAGATCATCGCAATTGCACGAACCCAGAATTTTGGGCGTGGGCAGCTGTAAGCAGATAGATTGAGACGAGAACAGAAAGAGAAAGAACGAACTTAGTTGTGATGTGTGACAAGGAGAGAAGAGGCAAATAAACGCGAATTGGATTTGTGCTAACTTTGTTGTGGCGTTTCGTTACCTGCGCAGGCACCTCAGGCGACAGGCGCTCGTCTTCAGCGTGCAGCTCACTGGGGGGCGGAGAGGGCGTGCTGTTAGCTCCAGCTCCAACTCCAGCTCCAGTTCCGGCTGCACTTGGTGTGGCCGCAACACGCCCTCGATGGCTGCTCGATTTGCTGTTGTGATTGCTGTTGTTACTGTTGCTGTTGTTGTTGTTATGTTGTTGATTGTGTTGTTGGCGTTGCTTGTTTGGCGTTGCATGTTGATGGGGATGTGTCTGTTGCTGTTGCCTCTGCTGTTGTTGTTGCTGCTGCTGCTGCTGTTGCTGTTGTGCAACACGCAATGCATGACGTGCATGCTGCTGAGCTGCTGCTGCTGCCGCCGCTGCTGCTGCTGCCGTCGCTGCTGCGGCTGCTGTTGCCGCTGCCGTTGGCGTTGGCGTTTCCGAGTCACTGCAGTCGACCACATCAACGTCAACATCATCGTCCGCATCCTGCGTTGAATAGCGCTCCACAGACAGCGGACCTGCAAAGCAGGAGAAAGAGAACGAGAGAATTAAAGAGAGTCATCAAATGGCATGCAACAACGTGTTGCATGCTGACGCACAGATGCATATCACAGATACAGATACGGATACATTTGCAGATACATATACAGATACGCCAAATTCAATTATTTGCCCCCAAATGCAATTTCATATGTTAATTTGTGCGCGTTGTCATTCGACTTGTTTTTGTTGTTGCTGTTGAATTTTCATTGTTTTTCGTTGAATTGCAATTGACAAAAGGGGTGAGAAGAGGAGGGTGAGGAGAGGGAGTGACGTTGTGTTGAGCTGGCGGTGCCAACTGCAGCCAATTATGGCATCTAAATAGTTGTGCATGTAGCTGTAGATGTCTATCTTAATGTGTGTCTGTTGCCCTCTCTTTCTCACTCCCTCTGCATGTGTGTGTTTGTGTGTGCGTGACAGAGACAGTGACTGAGAGCCACGCCCCGTTCATTCGAATAGACTTTGATTATTTTATTGCTCGCGCATTTGCCGCAATTATCAAGTCATCAACGTTGCATTGTCATCAATATGCAATTTATGGACACATATTACACGCAAAAAACAACAACAACAACCAACACCTGCAACCGTGCAACATATGGTGGCAAGCGTAAAGCGGCAGCATTAGATAATTATGCTAGCTATTAAGTCACATAAATTAACAAACAAATATATATTGAACAATTTACTGGAGACGTTGATTGAATAAATCAAAGTAAATTCATTAAATTGAAAAATACTTCTTTATATATTGACTTCTGAGTTAAAAATTATATGAAATATAATTAGCAGTATAATAAAATAAAAAAATGTTTATTAATTAAAGCAATTTATAAAATTATTTTAAGGGCTTTTTCTCTGAAGCTTCTAAACTTTTTATTTTATGCAAAATCTTTTTAGAATATATAAGAATAAATGTTTATCTTTATAAATTTATCGACGGAAATGCCAAAGAAATAATATTTTTAAATGTGTTAATATTAAAAACAATTTATTAATGGTAAATTTGTTTGTCTCTTACAGATTTCAAAGGGAATTTATAATATGTAAGTAAATAAAACTAATTTCCATCAGTCAACATAGTTATAGTAATTTTCTTTAACCTATCCTACATCGAAATTTGAAAAGTATTTCTGATTTAATCTATTCTTCATCGGAATTTCAGAAATTCTAATTTAATATAAGAGTTTCAGAGATATTTCTTATGTTTATTTTGAGCGTTACATTAAAATTGATTTGCAGTGAAAAGTCAAAAATATCATATTAAATAATGTTAATTTATCCAAAACCTATAGCGAAGTTTTGTTGACTTTGAGATAATCGCTGTATTTGAAAATAATTTCTTTGAATACTTCTTCATATTCTATAGGCGATTATAAGCTAGCAATAATAATAAAATGACCAATCCCATTTCATATTGAAATCAATCAAAGAACTTTTTATGACAGGCATAAAAGTGTTTGCAAATTAATTGCTGGTTGTAAAACTGTCAAAAGCACCTACACACTTGAACTATATTATTTATCTAAATTTCAATAATAAAGCAAAGTTTAACTCCTTCGTTAAGATGTGAATCGATGAATACGAATCTATGGGCTTAGCTTAAAGATGTTGAATGAGTTTTAAAAAACGCAACGGCATTAAATTCCATTGGCTGGAATTTCTGTATTAATTTGTAAATTGTCTAAGTTTATTGGCTTACTAAATTCTTTTTAATATTAATTAAAGATTTTCGCTACACAATACTTGACTTCTGCTCTTGGCCAATAAAACTTGGTTCAGTGAATTTTGATACCTATAAATTCCGGTACTCAAAATGCAAAGCAGGAAATAAAACTTCACACCTGTGCGATTAATGAAATGGAATTAGCTATAAATACGTCAAAAACTAGCTGATGAAGCAGCTCGCAAATTTGAATTCTAAGAAGTTAAGTAAGGGAAACCGAACTCGGGGCATAAAAACATTTTTTGCTTACATTTGCAGTTATTGGATAGATTTTCGTTTTACGAAACAGAGTGTGGAGATCTATAAAGTGAGGCAACTGATTGAATATTAAAAGAAAGGTTTGTTGACTTTTTAAGACGAGATTATTACTATAAAGTTGAACGAAAGAGTTGATAAATTTATACGTTTAGACCGGTAAATTGTAGAAATAAACTATTATTATACTGGATTATTGAATATTATTTCTTTTCGGTATGCAAATGAATTCATATATTAACATTAAAAGATAATGTATCTTTTTGCTAATATATTTCTCTTTACTTTTGGTATGAATATAAATTAAGCCCGTAAATTTCATAAAAAATTAGTTTTAGTATTAAGCATTAAATTTTGTAAGTATTTTGTATATAGACATAGATTTGTATAATATAATTTATTTAGTAATGAAAGAATGAAAAAATCCCTAACAATTTACTGCATTTTAATTTAAGCGAAAAGAGTTTGACAGGAAATGACAGAAATTTCGTTAGTTCATCAATCATATGTTTGTGAAATGATTTATATTCTGTCAACAGAGTATTATGTAATAGTTTATGAGACTTTTGTTTTATTATGTACCATTTCTCCTAAACATCTGTTTTAGATTATAAACTTATTATTTGATTTTTTATTATTTTTCAAAAATATTTTAGTTTTGAATCTTTATACTTTTCCTATAAAGTATTCTTAACTTTTAATGTCGTGGGCTTTACTCTTCAAATATTTTCCTAATTCAATTCTTTCGATGATTTGTTTGAGATTATAAGCTTACAATTTTATTTTATCTTATTTTTCATTTATACTTTTCCTATAAAGTATTCAGAAATCTAATTTCTTGGGTTGTACTATAACCCAAATATATTTGCTAATTCAATTCTTTCGATGATCATAAGCCCATTGATTATTAAATCCAACTGCTCTCAATATGAAATAGAGCTATTTAAACGCCATCAAAGTCTCGTTATATGTGTTTGTTCTAAATATATTACAAATAAGCATGGAAAGGCGAACGTAGAAGAGAGGGCAGGGAACAAATACGAGTACGATTCTCAATTACTTTTGCTACTCACTCAAACTCCTTTCGGATGGCTCGCGGCTGCTTGAGGCGTTTCCGCCGCGCGCCATAATCGCGGCAATTGAGAAATCCGTGGCAAAGGAAATATTATGCTGATGATGGTGAAGCTGATGATGATGATGGGGATGATGATGATGATTGATAATGTTGTTGTTGTTGTGGTTGCTGTGAATGCTGCTGTGACCGTTGGCAATATTTGTTGTTGCTGTTGCGGCTGTTACGGCGTTAGCGGCAGCTGCTGCTGTGGCGATTTGTTGCTGCAGCTTCGATTTGAAGCTTTGTGGCGGTGTCGGCGACGGCTGCTGTGGCTTTGTGTTTGCCGGTTGATTGCTTAAAAGCATTTTAAAGCTGCGATTACTTCGTTTACAATATATGCTCCGCAATTTTCAAACTCAAATACAAAACAGAATTTCCTTTTTTTCTTTGTCGTTTCTTGATTACAAATTGTTTTATTAATAACACATTGTTTTGTTGTCGTTGTTATTGTTGTTACACTCCCGAATCTTTGCTGCAATTTACGACAAAAGTTTTATTTACGCGACCGCCGAAATTACGAGTATGTCTGTGTGTGTGCGTGTGCGAGAGTGTGTGCGATATTTTTGCGTTTTGCGCTTTGCCGAGAAAACCGCTTTACAGTCGCACAGCTGACCATTGAATGAATTTGTGGCGGCTGCGATTTGCTTTTTGCCATGTAAACGCATTCGCAACAAGCGCCGAAGTGCGAGTGTGCCTTCTCCCTCTCCTTCTCTTGCTCCACCGTGTCGACCTATCACCCCCTCGGTAACCACCGCTCTACAAAAACAAAACCCCTCTGCCTGTGATGCGCACAGCTGACGATCTTACGCCACAAAGTTTTCAACACCACGTAACGCTAAAAATACGCTTACGTGACGGCGACGCCGACGCTGACGTTACGACAAACAACTTAACGGACTAACGAGTCTAAGGCACTTTTTATGTGTATGTGTGTGTATGTGTGACGTTGCGTTGTTTCTTTGCGTGTGTCTGTGTGTGCTTCTATTCTGTTGTGCCTATTTGTCCGGCTCTGCGCGGTTAGCGCAAAATACCTGACAGCACTGAGGTCCAAACTTTACGCAGCCCGAAAGCGCCAAAAGTTTTGCACCCAGCGCTGTTCGCTGCTTCAGCTTCAGCTGCTGCCGCTTCTGCTGCTCTCACGTAAGCTTCACACGCAACGTAAAGCGGTTAACCGCAAGAGACAAACAGACAGCGCAGCCAACAACAACAACACCAGCGATAACGATGAGCAATGAGCGTGCGAGCGAGCAGGCAATAGCCATATGCTGCTGCTGCAGCGAACAGAGCATTCCAATGCAGCGACAGCGAGATTGTGGCAGCGACGTCGACGTCAACGTCGACATAAGTCATGTTTCCAATTCGAATTGAAATTCCCATACACTCAACTAGCGCACAACAGTTTTTGAGCACAATCGCCGGCAAATGCACTGGCACATGCGTGTAAGCGAGATGGCCGATATGCCTAAGCGAATTGAGTGAAAGGCAGAATTGAGCGAGTGCGAGAGCGCTTAGTGTTGTCTCGCTCTGGCGAGCGCAAACAAGTTCATAAATTCGTCATTTTGTTTTTGGGCTGTTGACAGTTGGTCTGCTTAGCTGTTGTTCTTGTTGTTCGTGTTTTTCATGGAGTGAGACTGGCAGTGCGGAAGTGTTTGTGTGTGCATGAAAGTATGTGTGTGTGTGTGTGTGTGCTTGTGCAGTTCTTTGGGAGGGGTGTGTTTTGTACTTTTCGTCGGCTATTTACAGATTTTTTTTCAGCTGCTGCCATGGGCATGAGTGTTTTATTTTGTTTCGTTTCCATTTTGTTGCGCGCGTTGAAACTCACCACGTTCCGTTCGAATGTTGAGTGAGTTTAACGCTCTGAGCGAGCGAGTGTGTGAATGAGTGAATATGTGTTGAGTGTTAAGTTAAGGATAAATGAGCTGATAATGCCAATTGTGCAAATTGATTGAATGCAAATAGGCAATAATTAATACAGAAAATAATTGTATTCATTTTGAAATATGTTTATTGAACAATTATGATATTAAAATGTAGAACAAAATTAAATTAAAATATAGAATACAAATTTTTTGTAAGATTTCAGATTACTTTTATTAAAATTTACTATTGTTCAGATAAAATAAATGTTCTTTGCATTTTTTTCGATATTCCCCTATAACAAATTTATGTTTTATATTTTTCTCAAATTTTATGATTTTTTCAGTTTCATATTTACATACACATTCATATCAACTCGTAATTTACTTCATTTATTTATGGCATAATATTTTTTCCCATCGACCTAACTGTTTTTCGTCTATATACTCATAAATAACTGTAATTTTCTTGGTCTTTTCAATGCGAAATATTGTGTTTTGGGCCCACGTCATGTTGAAACGCACAACTCACAAAGTTTATCTGAAAACTGTCGCGCCCTCCAATTGAATGTATCATAATTGAATATCAGCGCTACCCACACACACACATACACACACACACACCACACACCCTGCATATGTAAATGTTTTTAATTTAAATGTTTACTTAAAAGAAATGGAAAAAATGCGACGATGGCGTGTGAACGCAGCAGAAAATTATAGCGCCGCAGTCGGAATCGCTGTCGCTGTCGATCCCAGGACCCACAGACGCAGAGAGGTAGAGAGGCAGAGAGGCAGAGGCAGCCCACACCCAATTCGTGGTCGTGGCGACCCTAGATACAGCCATCTTTTTTCACAATTCGTCAGCTGCGCCCCTTCTGGTCTCTCTCTTTCTCTGGGCAGGATGCGCGGCGCCTGCTGCGACTGCCGTCTCCTGCTCTTGCTCCTGCTCCTGCCCCGTGTTCCTGTTCTGTTCCAGTGCCAACTCTCCTGCCCTTGCGCCTGCTTTAGAGCTCCTTCTGTGCTGCGGTTTCATTTGCATGCGTTTCGTGGTTGCGACTAATGGCCACGTTGATGGTGGGCACAAAAACACACACACACACACACACACAGACACAGACAATTCGAGGGGTAGACCTGAAGTAGGGTGCTTTTGTTTGCTTTATTTTTCTTTTTCTTTTTTTGTTCGTTGCGTTTTTTCAGCGACTCGCAAGTCGGTGACAATTTTTCAATGATTTGTTTGCCGCGTCCTGGCAGCTCATTTGCATATGCCACCATATTTTTTGTATGCCTACTTCTCTAGCATTCCTGATTCTCTCCCTCTCCCTATTTCTTGTCTCTTTTCCTCTTGAAAAATTGGCAAATCGTGTGCTTCATTTATTTTTTAACACGTTTAATTTAATCAAATTGAAATGGGCGCGTTTTACTGAGAATTTTGTCACTGCTAATGAAGTCATTTAAGTAAGCTTGTGAAATGTTGGTAATTAAGCAATAAAATAAAATACTGATTAATCTTGGACGATTTTTTAACAGGAAATTACGTTTTTTGCTAGATTTGAAATTGATTGAAAATTAAAACAAAATGTAATTTTATTTAAAACGATGCAGAAATAAAAAACAGTTTGATTTTGATTATTTCGAGTGGAATTGTTTGTTAGATTAAAGTATGATTAATGTAATTCAATTTTAAAGATTCAACAAATAAAATAAAGTTTAATTTTGGTAGACTATTTAAATTAAATTCAAATTTTTGCTTAATTAGAGTTTGTTGAAATATTAAAACAAAGTCTCCATTATTTTACAAAAATAAAACATATAACTGGAAATTAGTTTTTATCTGATATTAAAGTTGATCTATTACAAAATAGTTTATTAAATATAATAAATAAAATGGATTCATATTTATTTTGTATATCGTTTTCTGTTTTTCAAGTTCTATTAAAAACGATTGAATTTTCTTCATTTTTCAGTTATTTCTTCTATTTTTAAATAATAATGGATGTTTTTTCTTAATAATATAAATATTATCTATATATGTATATGAAATACAATTTCACATGTTTTTTAGAATAATAGAAATTTCATAAATTTTATATTAATATCTTTTAAAGTATAAAGTATTTATTAGTTTGCTGTAGACTCAAAAATATGTCACAGAATAGCTAATACATTCATTGTTCCCATAATTCAAAATTGAGGACAAGAAAAGTAATTTGCAGTAACTGCTAGAATCGAGAAAACAAAAACAATCCCAAGTGATGGTGATTGCCATCGATATCCATCAGATCTTGACTCTCATAGTCTCATAAGTCTTCCATCTGGCCGACTGCAACTGAGGATATTTATTTTTGTTGAAAGTGCTCGGTATGTTTTTGCTCAACGCTCAACGCTCAAAATTGTTGACATTGGCGAACGCGTAACGCAATCTGTTGCAACCTGGGCAACCAAAAATGGGTAACATTCATCCTCACTCGGGTATGGGGAATATATGTTGTATAGTATCTATCTATTCTGGCCAATCCCAAAAGCAATCCCACAGAATTCCAAAATCCAATGACATGCTGCAGATTTCGCATTGTGGCTGAAATTTTTGTTTACGCTTTGACAGGATTATGACAAAAGTCAATGCCGCAGATTGGATCATGTGGTATCCGTGTTTGTAGTTGTTGTTGCTGTTGTTATTCCATGCCATAGTTGTTGTTATTTTGTGCCATTAGTTTTTATTTGTAGAAATTTGAGCATTTTTTTCGCTTACGTGCGCTAAATGGCCAATAAGCGAAAAAAATAGAAAAAGGAAAAAGAAAACACAAATATGCGGAAAATATTGAAACTAAGCCACAAGGATATGTGGCTCCATATGGCAGCCATATTGCAGGACTAGATATATCAATTTTATTGCCACCCGACAAAAAACTAGCAGCATGTGCGTTCCAATGTTGTTGCATATGAATTGCGTAGCAAATTGTTTTTGTTCTCTAATCCTTTGTCTGCACAGCAAAAAAATGAAAATGAAAAAAGTATAAGCTGAAGATTGAAAAAAAATAACTTCACATAATTGCAACCAATTGAGTTTTATGCGCAGCCTTGAGTCCCTTTTGCCTTGTGTGGCACGCGTGTCACTGCGAATCAGTTGCAGGTGTGTCGCTTGCCTCAAGGACATTAGCGCAAAAACGCCCGCACTTCGAACGCGTTGCCTCGGCAATTATCCTTGAGCTTGCCACACTGCGGCACAAATCAATTAACAGCTGCTCCAGCGATGAACCAAATCTCTGAACTCTAAACTGGAACTGAAGCTGAAGTTGCAACTGCTACGCTTTGGATGCATCAGCAAGAGATGAGAGATGTTGCACACTTGCCTAATTTGATTTCATTACCGCGCCCACAACTAAATCAGCAAATCCAAAAGCAAAAAGGGAGAAAACCTGTGAGCACAACTTCACTTTGCAGGGCGGAGCTGTGGTCGAGCTTAATGCGAAAATTAATCGAAGCGAAAGGCGCAGGCGTAGCAGTAAATACACTGAAAGAAACTTGACAGCAAATAGGTTGTATTTAAAGAGAATATGTGCTGTATTGGTAGAAGATTTGAATGATAAATTTGTAAATGAATACACACTTTTACGGTAGTTGAAATCATAAATTTATGTTTAAAATCTTTAACGAATACAACAAATATTCTTTTCTTCCCTGCATAAAGTGTTTGCAAAAAACTATAACTACAATTTATAGTTTGAGTAGTAAAATAAGAAGTTTTTTTCAGATGATGTAAGGATTGAATGTTGAATGTTTTACTATGCAAAATGTATTTTGTATATGAAAGAGTTATGTATAATGAATGTTCTTCTTTGAGAAATTATTTATGAAAATAGAGGAATATAGTATATAGTGTATTTGAAATATTACATTAATAGTTGGAATTATGTTATATTTTCATATAACATGTTTTAAGTAGTAATATAAGTATTTATAAATACTTCAGTTTATTTGAAATACACAATTTATTCTCTTTATAAATACTTAAGTTTATTTGAAATACTATATTTATTGTATATTCATATTCAAAAATTAAATATGAATGGTATTCATTTATTTTTGATAGCATCAAGAAGTTCAAGTTTTGTAATGTTTCAGTGTAGTAATCGAAGTTTAGCTACAGTTACAGTAAATACCTCGGATCCATCTTGCAACTCTTGCCGCCTGCAACTGCAGCTTCCAGCTGGGCAACGCCTTTTTGATTCTAGTAGAAAAAAAAGAGAAAACTAAAGACTAAACAAAATACTACCGAAAGCGTTGAAAAGACTTTGTCGGTTTGCAGATGCGTTGATAATATGCTAAAATTGCTGATGATGACGATGCTGATGCTGATGCTAATGCTGATGATGCACGCCCACAGGTGTCTGTGGCAGAAAGATACAGATACGAATGCTGAGATACATTTGTTTGGCAGGCTCCCATTTTATTCTTGAACTCGCCGGCTTCGACTTTGCTTCGACTTTGCTTGGCTTGGGGGGGCTGACAGTTTCCTGCTATGTGGCATAATTGCCAGCCACATCAAATGGCAGCGCTCGAGTTTAACGATGCCACATCCTGTGGCTGCCACACACATCAAAATGCAGCATTAACCGTTTGCTGCTGTCAAAATTTATGAGTCAGCAATTGACTGCAATTAACAGGCCTACAAAATATCAAGAAGAAAGAAACAACACGGCCAGATCAAAGATGTTAACAAATGTGCCCACATCTAAGCGCACCACCCACATGAATAGAGACCTCAAAACTCCGAAGAGAGATAGAGAGAAGGAGAAAGAGAGATCTTGAGAGTCAATGCTGGGAACATTTTTATTGTCAGACACAATGTCGGGACAGTTTTAGGCGTGTGTGTTTTTTTTCCATTGAATTGAACAGGTTGCAACCCCAAATCAAATGTCGTTTATAGTATTTATTTATTTGAAATTCTTGTCATTTTCGCTGTCAAAACTGTGCTCACACCTTGCCTCGCCATTGTCTGCACAGATTGTGATTAATGCGATTTATATCAACAGCGCGAAAGGACAATAAAATGACAGTCCCCGAAAGAATAAAAAAGGAAGAACAATACAATAGACTAACTGGGCAACTGCAAGGTGTGAAAGATCAGTTAGTTGATCCTAGATGCTATCGTAGATACAGACGCTGACTTGTCTAGCAAACTCAGCGGAGAAAGAGTGAGAAACGGTGAGAATGAGAAGGAGAGTTGGTTGGCTGTCTCGCTTCCTAGAATCAACCAAAAAAACGGAGACCATGTCATGCCAATGGGTTGTTTACCAGGAACCAATCATTGCCTGGCATTGCAATTAATCATATGTTTGCTTGCTTTGCTGGCGTTGCATCCACTTGATGGTTGCACCTCACGCGCTGAAATTTACTGAAACGCCATCTTTAGGCTCCAAACCTCGACAATTGCATGGCATGTTCCATACATCGAATGGCAGACGTGGAACACACGCGTTGACATGCAGCACGCGATCCGGATGTGAATGTCGATGTCGATGTGTATGTTACTCTCTATGTGGTCGCCATCAATATGTATGTATGTATGTGTCTTTGTGTGTGTGTCGAGCGACGAGGCCCAAAACCTGTCAATGGCAAATTACATGGCCATGGGTGGGGCCCAAAAACCAAGCTGGGGCTGGTCTCAGTCAGCGACAAAAGATGCAATCAACTTGATTTTTTTTAAGCAAGCTAACAATGCAACGCAACTGCGTAGATATCCTGTAAATGTAAAAGGAAGTTGAAGAAGATTTACTGATACATTCCATTTGACTTGGTAACATTATCAGGCTTCAATTTTGTATATTTTCTATGTCTTGGATAAAAAGGTAGAAAAGTTTCGCAGAAAATTTAGTGATGAATAAGTATAAAATAGGTTTGTAATTTTTAAATTTGATAGATTTACAAAGTAAAGTAATATAATATATCAAAAATTTATAACGATAACTAGTAATAAAATAAGAGATTTATTGATAAATAGCTTGCTTTTTCTCAACTTAACTTGGAATTAAAAACTCGGAATATTTCCTGAGTCTAAAAAATAAAAAAAAAACAGTTAACCAATAGATTTATGGTAATATATTAAATATATTTTTAATTTAAAATTTGAGTACTAATGATTTATTGATAAATATTTCATATTTCAATTCAATATTTTATATTTTTTTTTATTTAAACACGCTGCAAATAATCTAAAACTTAAACTGAGAATATTATAAACATAATATTATTGTATTTCTAATTACAATCTATCTAATTGATAATAAGTACATTTTATGGGGGAAATTTTAAATATATAACATTTTTCATATATTATATATTTGTAAGTATATTTTTGTTTTACAAAATTTGTAAATAATATGAAATATTACATTTGAAATATAAATATTACATAATTTACAATTAATAGCGTATAATTAGGCCTTCTACAATTTTTGTTATTAATAAATGTTATGTTTTGGATTTGTGCATTAATATAAAAAATATTTACTAGTTATCATTATAAATTGCTAATATATTCTACTACTTTACTTTGTGAATCTCTTAATAGTTTAAAGAATCAAATAAAACTTCTTAAAACTTTACTGGGTATATGCACAACGACCGCAACTGTATCCTAGTCAAATAGCTCAATTGGGCGGCACTGCCACGCCCACAGTCAGCCCCCAAGAATCAGCAGGTGCAGCTGCAACTGCTGCAGCTTGCAATTAGTCAGAGTCAGAGGCAAGTTCGTGTCGCGACATTTTCATCGTCTCTATGCCAAAGCCACAAAATGAAGCACTAAACTTTAGCAAATTCACGCGATCCATTTCCATAGGCGAGACACAACAATGTCTGCATTGTATATGGCAACTATATACTCGTCTATATATATCGAGATCTTTGCTGTTGTTGTGGCAATTAAATTTGAGGGCATTACGTGCAAACACAATGGCTGGCAATAAGCAACAACCACCGCAAATAAAAAACAACGCCCACCACAACCAACAAGTGACAAAGTCGCCAATTTTATAACCTGTTGTATTATTTGGTTATTCCCTAAGCTCTTGTTGTTGCAACTGAAACGATTTGTTGTAATTGCTTCAGCTGTTGCAGTCTATGTAATTAGAGCGCAAAGTGTTTGCATTTTCATAATTTTGATTTAGTTTTTTTTTTAAATTTTTTTTTGCGCTGTAGTTAATTATAGTGCTGGAGTTGGCAAACTGCCTTTGTAGCTGAAGTTGTCATGCAATGGGGGAGTGTAAATGTGCGATATGAGGCCGTCATTAAAAATGGAAAAATCTCTATACTTAGTGGTATCTATAGAGTTTTTATTTTGATGAAAATGGCTACTTTGTTAGCACAGCTAATTGAGTAGCAGTCAAGGTTGAAAGTCATTATTTGAAAATAAAGGGAGAGATAAGCAAGCTAGTTTTATTAAAGACTTATTATATTATAGATTTTTTAAAGTTGACTATATTCTGCATAATGATGCTAAACAAGCATTAATTGCAATTCAATTATTAAATAAAATTACTTTCAGTTTGAATTTCAAACATTTAAATCATAATAAACGTTTTATGTAATCGAACAACAACAAAGAATATTGTATGAACAACAGCTCCATTCACAAATTCAGACACACATATGCCACTCACATACAAGCGTTAGTATTTTTCTATTGTCTACTTTCAAATGAAATCGATGTTCGCATTGGCACACTCACGGCTTAAGTTGCAGATCAATTGGTATTTTATTATCGTTATCGATAAACATCTATACCTCAGCTTCGGAAGCTGGCGGCGGCTTAATTTTGTCGTGGGTGAAAACGTTCTTTTTTTTTGTAGTGAAAAGTGCTTAAATCTATTTAAATGGGCAGCTGAATGCTTAAATGTGAAAGTGCAATAGTTGTTGCATACTTGCAATACATAATAATATGTATTAAGTGCCGCTTTTTGTTTTTGTGCCGAGGGCGCTTCGCTGGCCATGCGTGGGTGGCAGAACTACTACTGCTACTGTTGTTTTTTTTATGTTGCATTTAAATATGTGTGTTTATTCAGTTGCGAGTGAGCTTAATGCATTGAAAAGTGTTTAATTGCTAAAGTGCATTAATAAAATATGCATCGAAAAGCAGTAAATCTTTGTTTTCGGTGGTGCGCGTAGTTTTTATTTTTGGCGCTGTGAAAATTTTCATACGTGAAGCATGCAAGAGTGAGACAAGCAGTCTACGGTACGCGGGCGCAATGCGTTGCCAATTTCGGTATATGTAAGAAGAGTACAAGTGCAGTGTTCGGTTTCGTGTGTGTTAGTGTGCAAAGTTTGACAGATCAACGGCTTTAAAGCAACAACAAGAACTAGTGGTAAGATATTTCTATTTATAATTTTCTTATTCTTACATTTTTTTGGTAAGCAAGGCGCACTTATACACAAACAGTAGAGAGCTTTGTTTGCGCTTAGGATTTGGGTACACTTGCACTTAAATATTAGGAATAAAGAAGCTCAAAGTTACGTTAATAAGAAAACATTGATATCAAATTTGTTTCTTTTAATACAATTTTATATTTTGCAGGCTGTAATCAAAATATTCATTTTATATTTCAAATACTATTTCAATATGAACTGGAAAATCGTAAAACTTTACCAACGAACCAGTCTGCAAACTGAAAAATTTTGATTTTCCTTATTGGCAGGCATCAAATTAGCGTAGAGATTGCCACATGTGGCAGCTGGCTGTCACAGCACTCCATATTCCTGGCCATTGATGGCATCTCTAACTTGACTGGGTTTGTATGTAGAAGCCAATGCGAAGCCGTGAAGCTGTCGCGAAAAGTGCGCGAGACGTTTAGACAGCTGCCAAATGCGCAATTTTGGGTGGCAAAAACTTTGCACTTTTGTGGCCAAAAATCTAATGTCGCGGCAGCGGTCTAATGACACTTCTCGTTGGCCATGGCCAAAAGTGTCGCAGTCTGGCCCTGAAGAAGATGGTAAGAGAGAGAGTAGCAACAAACGCGACATTGCATGTTGCAGTTTACAGTCTGCAGCTTTGTTTGACGTGTTTATATTTGTGGCAGTTCAATGTGATTGATGTCTTGTGGCAGTTGCAAGTGCAACAACAGCTCCCCAGTTGCTGCCACGTTTACCGTATTAAGTTGTAAAGTCATTTTGTGACAGCTTTATGAGGCAACATGTGCTCGCCCCACCAGGAGGAGGAGGAGACAGACAAGCTAGCTAGGATCTTCTGCCCACCTACAGCTTAATCATTTTGCTTGCTTGGGTAAACTATTTGGCGAAACTAATTTGAAGTTTAGCCTGACAGTGGTAACACGAACAAAGGCGTAACTGGGGGCGGGGCTCAAAGCTGTGGCAATTTCATTTACAAATATGGCAGACAAATGCAAATGTCACAGCTTTCGATGAAGTTGCCACATGTCCTGTATGTGTGTGTGTGTGTGCTTGTGGTGTGCTCGTCCTTTGCTTGTTTGCATTTCGTTATTGTCTCCATAGCACAGAAATCATTGTCATTTCCACACGCAAAAGTCATTTGGCACATGTGACACCCTTTTTGGCTTAAATTGCTTTGCTTTGCCGTTCTTCTATTTCTGTTCTTTTTTTCTTTTGTTTTGTTTCTACTACTCTTCACTCTACCCCCAAGCCAGGCTGTAACAGTTTCCATATCTATTCGTATATCCTTTCAAACCGTGGCAACATTTGCACTTGCATTTGTAGTCAATATTACACGCTGGCAAAATATTTGTTTAAATTAAGAGTTTTCCTCTCGTTGTGTTTGTCGTTTTTTCCCCCATTCCATTCTTCGATTTTTTATCCGCTTTTTTTGCCTCTTCCTTTTTTTTCTATGATCTCAATCACTGTCCACTGGCAGTGGCAATTTGACTGCTAACTGCTTTTTCTTAACGCATCGTTGATCTTTTATTAAGCCCATCGCAAGTGGTTTTCCTAGTCTCGTCTCTGAACTCGACTCAACTCGGCTGCTGTTGCTGCGTAAATTGCGTAGAAATATTAGATTGTCAATTCGTAAATTGCAGTGGGCCAAGCATAAAGAAGCGTGTCAATGTGAGGCAGCAATTTTAAAAAACATTGAACAAAGAAATTCGAATAATTGGGGCAAAAATCGGAGCTGAAAAATTTAACATTGAGATGATTTGACAAAGTTAAAGTTGAGGGATTTGACTATTTAATTATTTATATAATTATGGTTTGTTAAAATAATAATTTTGATTGAAATTAAGCACATAATAAATTTAAATCAATAACTGAAGTGTATTAATAGGGATAAAAAGAAAGTAAAAAAAATAATTTCCAGACTTTCAATAATATTTTTATAGACTAAATACATTTTTGAATTCGAAAATGTTTATTATATTATTAGTTTCTACGAAAACAAACCAATAGAAATACAAATCATGAATTAAATCTAACAAAATACATTACAAATGACATCTTGATTACGTTTTACTCGTATATGTATTGTGATAAGCTAACGGGTTGATTGCAAAACATCATTTGCTGCATAATAAGTAATATTGCAAAGTGCAGGGAATAACTCGAATAGAAAAAAACAATACGAAAAGAAAATGAAAGTTTTTTTTCTGTATTATATATAATAGTTATTGTATGTGTGTTAGTTTGAAGTGGAAACGTGGTAGTCGTAAACTTAAACTTTGGCAATGCTTATCTGGAAAACCATGTGGATATGGATATGCAAACAACGGGACAGCAGAGTTTTCCCAAACTTAATGTGATTTGCTATTTATGGCATTTTTTTAGTGAAGAAATAACCCATGCTCTCTCCAACCACTCCAGAAAAAGAGGCTAGTTGAGTTGAGTCCAGCAGAAGAGGACGTCTAATCCAACATATGAAGTTGCGTAAAAGTTTTGCAAGCTATCCGAGCACATGGTATGTAAATCCTAAAGAGATAAGGCGCCGGAATAGCACAATGACAGCCGCAGGAATTGACCGAATGGCCGGCAAAGGACAGTAAGAAAAAAAACAAGCAGAGATTTGCTGGAGAAGGAGTAGAAGGGGGAGACAATGTTGGAGTGGACGTGTAGCTGAGATACACGTAAAGTAATTTCATAAGTTTAGCAAATCACGAACCCAAGCCACAAACAACAATGGCAGTTTCTTGTTGTGTTCGTTGTTTTTGTTGTTGTTTTTTTTCTGCGCAAGTTTCGAACAGTCCTGCGGCTGCTTATTGGTCCTGACAAGGGGACACATGTGTTATGGTCCATTCCGTTTGGCTCTTGCGGTGATTTAACATAAAAAGGTAAAAAACAGGAAGGGAAGAAACTTTTGTTTTATTAGTTTTTCATGCTGGCAAATGTCTTGGCTTGCCTTTGCTTCGCTTCGTTTTGGGGCTGAGCTTGCTTTATTATTAGCAGTAGCAGCAGCAGGGGAGGACACGTGGTCATTTCCATGACTTGCAAGTTTTCTGCTGACCAATGTCATAATGGATAAATTGCCGGAAGAGGGGCGGAGGT